>NW_019392697.1:848711-1395801 GCF_000648675.2 Cimex lectularius
AATAGGAGTATTTTTACAGCAATTCACCCTGTATATATATATATATATATATATAATCCTGCGACGATGGGTCAAACCACTTGACAATGATGATGATGGATAAAAGAATATGCGTACTACCCAGAGACGATATTATATTGTACGTATTGTTTTGTGGGGAAGGGAGCGTTCGGAAAATTCCAGTGGCGATAGTTCGAATCGAATCTAAGACCGCAGGACCTTCGAGACGAGAGTCTGACTAGCATTATGATTTTCCTACTCACTAACAAACCTACAAAACGGGACATCATTGAATATGTCCATGTTAGCAATATGCCTTTACAATAATTTCTACAAATTATTCAAAATTAAGATTTCATTGGCGAGAATGGGGGAAATATAAGAATATCACGATCTGTACCAAAGACCACTAGGTTGGCAAATATGAATCAGACGCCCTAACCATTCGGCCATCGCAGTCATACAATTTTGGACATGTTTAGGGGAAGATTCCAACTATTTCCTCACAATTATTTCAGTTCTCATTCGAAGTAGGTCTCTGAATAAATTTCAATCCTGTAGACATATTCGGTTCCTGTTAGTACAGAGGCATTTATTTGCCTTCCTTTCCTTCTACTCTGTCTTGGAGTCAAATAGTCTGTTATTGTTTTAAATATACATCCTATCTGGTCTTTCAATTCAGAACTATCTTTGACTGACCTTAAAGTCTTAATTTTTGTATTTTCTGGACGTAAAAACATTGGTACGTGCGTAAAGGATCTAAGTACATAGTTATGTAACTATAACTAATTTATAGACAACGAATCCCTCTCTCATTTTGAAATCCAACGAAATCCGACATTTTAAATCGACAGAGAAGTGCTTTGTATCAACACATTTATGAATGGAACCTTTCAGAAAAGGATACACTGTAATGATTCTTCCCTATTAACAGACATAAACCTGACAGTTCCTTAGATCGCAGAACCTATTAGAAAGAAGTAATGAACAATTTATGTGAACAAGCTTTCTTATTGTTTCAAGAACTTTGGGGCAATTAATATGTATTTGAAAGAATGTTGCAAAAAATAGACATAAAAGCAAGTAACGAAAGATTTACTCCATGATTCGATGTGTGCCTTAACTAATAACAACCGGTCTTAAAACAACTAGAGGTGAATTTAATGGGCCGATGATGTATCAACTGCTCTACATTCAGAAGAGAGGGCGCCGAAGCGGCAGAGGTGCCTGTTTCAAAGTTTCCCTACGTGCACCACATTCGTACGATAAAGGGACCATCCATCATCCCGTTGGGCAGGACCACATCCGTATATCTCCGGCTTCGAATTAATTTACACATCTGGCTTTAAGAAGTCAGATACCTGGCCATGACAGAGTTAGCGAATATTACAATTCGAAACATATGCTCAAAATTTCAATTTACGTTTTACACCAATTTCCATGGGGAATCACATGACACCATCATTAATAGCATACACTAAGCAGTTTACAATATAGGCGTTAATTCGGATCTAATTTTTAAAAAGAAAAGTTAAGATCAATATCATCAAGTTTAATTAAATGATTTTTTCCCCTAAGAATTAGCTTATTTAAATGAAGAAGGATTTACGAGCAAAAAATGCAACAATTTGCCGAGCTTTAAGCAACTAAGGGTAGTTGAAGATGAAGTTAGACAACATAAAATTAGAGGATGTGGTTTTATCTCTCTTCACCCAAACAACTCGGAAATTAGGAACCCAGCCTGGAACAAGTGACTATTTTGGGAAATATCGAAAAGCTAGGAAAAAGCTGGAAACACGAGAACCGCATGAATTAACCGAGGTCCATTTGCTCACTCGATTCGAAACACGCTCTTCGCTCCTGTTGCGCAACGGAAACGAGAATATTTTGCATTGTTTGGTCAGTTGCGACGAAAATTGGGTATTATACTATAACCGGAGATCGGGATGGTTGGTCAAAGATGAGAAAACTCGACATATTCCCAAACCTAACAACAAAAAAAAGTTACCACACTCTGGAAATTTAATCCACTATTATTTTCCTACTAACTATAACTGAACTAGAACTCCTGTAATAGTAAATGGCCAAAATTGCCTATTTTTTAATCAAAATTGGCGAAATAACCAGACCAAAAAGGGGTTGGATGATGGATCATCTGATCAGGAAGTCACGAGATCTGGAATGATAATTTCTAAACCCTCCAAATCGACCGGGCCATTCCCCCAACGAATTTTATTTTTATCTTAGGCAAACTTTGCAGGAATTCAAAAATTCAATTGACATAAAAGAATTTCTTTCATCGATAACACATTTCTACAAAGTATGCAGACAAATGGTTGTTCCAATGTGAAAGAAGTGTATAGAAAAGAATGTGGCTTATTTGAACGAGTAAATGTATTTTTTATTTATATTTTGGTACGGTGGCAGCACACATTTATGCTTAAAACCTTTGGCTGGATTATTCGTATAATTTCTACATCTTAAAAGGTGGTTTGGCGTCCTATTTCAAACGACATCTCTTGCTTGCCAGGAAAACGGGGTGTTCGTCAAGGATCCGTCCTGAGCCAACTTCTTTTTCTGTCTCTAACTTTACTATGTCTCGTTTAGACTACTGTTCCATTGTTCATTTTATTCAGAAATCGCGAGATGCGGTCTGGTGTGATGTAGGTTTCAGAAAAACATTTTCCTTATCGTGTCAACGTTTCGATCTTTATTGCGATCATCTTCAGGGCTTTGATTCAATATAAAAAATATATTTTTTTGCATTGTATAAATTGACTTTTTTCCACATCCTACATGTATTTGTTAAATTAAAACAATGTTTGTAAATCCCAGGCCCTGAAGATAATCTCAATAAAGATCGAAACGTTGGCACGATAAAGAAAATGTTTTTCTGAAACCTACATCACACCAGACCGCATCTCACGATTTCTGAATAATTATCAACTAACGGTCACTGATCACCACACATTGTTCATTTTGTTAATATCAGAATCAAAACAAATTGTGTACGCTTCATCATTAGCGTTCAAGAGAGAGGAATAAACCAAGAACAAGATCATAAAACCGTCTACAACAAATTGCATCGTTCGAAACTTTGTTTTCGTTAAGAAATTTTGAAATTACGAACTTTCACTTTCAATAACGTTCAATTCAAAATACCTCTTCGCAGATTTTGTTTAAATAGCCAAATCATATCAAGTAGATTTCATTCAGCTCGTTCAAATCCTAATGATGTCTATTTTCTTAAATTCAAAAAACACCCTTTTTTCCAAAATTCTTCCACCTTCCTTTCTAGAGGCATCACAAACTGGATAGATATCAAAATTGTAAAATCACCATCAGTATATACTATATAAATATACGTATATATATATTTATATTCGGTATACCATAGTAATAAATATAATTTCTAAAATTATCCAAAAATATTTACGTTAACAAGCAAAACATTAATTTTCTGTTATTTCATTTACGCAATTCGCCTTGCGAAACTTGGATTATTATCAGGTGAAAAGGTACAGCGCGTCCGTAAATACAAGCTGAGTTTTTAATTTCATAAACTTTTCTATGTTATTGAGCAACTTGCTGAGTCAAGGTGTAATTCAAACGAATCACGGCCGGTTAACCTATTCAGAACTTTGATATCTCATCGTTACTCACAGGCTTAGGTAAAACAGACTCTTTCTTTTCTTTAAAAAAAACCACTCAATGAACGGTGACCTTATGAATGATGGTAATTGTACAATAGAGGATTAAGTCAGTGTTATAAAGTTCAATTACATTCATTTTAATACAAACAAAAATAGACTGATAAACAAATTTTGCCAAAGATGCCAGATTAAATCAGAAGATCGTCCCCCTAAGGCAGGGCCAAAAAGCATTTGTATTGGGTTGTCCGGAAAATAATGCAGGATTTTGGTATTAAACAAAAAAAAAGAAACTAGTTACTTTAAAGCAATGTTCTTTAATCAAAATAATTTCCCATNCATTCATACAAATGAGTAATCCTGTAAACGTAAACAGAATATTTTATATAGATTTTTTTTAATGAAAACTTAAAATCCTGCATTATTTTCCGGACAACCCGATAATTGTATGGAATTCCTGGCAGATTTCAGTGACACCAATGACCTGACTCTGGCATGGGTCCTTGGGCATTCGGAACATTGGGACAATTAGAGGGCGGATATGTTTGCCAAAAGAAGAGCCAATATGAGTTTTCTAGGCCCGAACCCTATTGTGGCTTCGAACCTTGCAACAAAAATGGATACTAATCGAGTTCAAAACCTGGTGCAAGAACAACCCCAAGCATAAGGCACGCGAAGAGAAAGAGCCATCCATCCGCAAAGGAATTGTTGGAAGGTGAGCAACAGAACCCAGATTTTAGCTGAACTCCTCACAGGACACTGCCGCATAAGAAGGCACATATACCGAGTAGGTATACACGCAGGACAAACACTGAGCAGGACTACGAAGAAGAAGCGGACTTCGCATGTTTTATACTTTTCTAAGAGCCTATGCAGGTGTTCTTTCAACTAGGGGATGAAAAGCCGCAAGATCCTACCCTAAGGGCCGATGGCAAGGCTATTTAAGGTTAATTGACCCAGGAAGCTAAAAAATTAGAGGAGCACGATAGATCTACTCAGATCGAGGTGCAGAATGCCTTGTTGCCACCTCTTTTATCCCTCACCCCTATCCCTAGGTAGTAGACTATTATGTAACTAAAAATAAAAATTATCTTGAGGGCCATATGCAATTTCACACTCACCTAATTCTATTTTGAGAGAGAAAATGAATAAGACAGAAATACGCCAAATTAATTAAAATATTCCCTGAGGATCTGCCAACCCGTTTATAATACACCACGCTGCTAATTAGTAATTTTTTGTGCCCTTGAAGGAATGAAGGTCTTGTTTGACTTTTGATCAGAAGGGTGTTAAAAATGCAGTTTTGCTAAATTTAGTGCAATTTGTCATTAGACATGATAAACTATCTCGAGTACGCTTAGTATTGGGGAACGTGCATCAATGGATCGTCAACCTCAGAAAAA
The DNA here is from genome assembly GCF_000648675.2 of Cimex lectularius. Taxonomy (NCBI): domain Eukaryota; kingdom Metazoa; phylum Arthropoda; class Insecta; order Hemiptera; family Cimicidae; genus Cimex; species Cimex lectularius. The sequence goes on from NW_019392697.1 coordinate 853,765, forward strand.
CATTAATGTTAGTAATACAAGATAGTGGTAGATGATACAATAGGAAAGTTAAAATTCGATATGCGAAATCCTCTTTTTTCTACTGTTTCGACATTGTTTATAAACTAAGTCTTAAGTAACACCCGTTTTAACAATATTCTAACAAAGTCCCTAATTAGTGACTTTAAATGTGATAATGTTAACAAGTCCCTTTATGAAAATAATGCAAAACACTTTCCACGAGAGAAAAGTGTCTAATCGCGTTTTGTACGCCGTCAACTTGGCCGGTCTCATTTCCATTTGCTGTGAAAATAAACTTTCCCCTAATCCGAAAGAAAAACCGCTTAAAGGGGGGCCGAACTCGTAAATCCGGCGGGTTAAGAAGCCGATGGAATCGAGAGGCAAAAGTAGTCATAGATCGTCGTCATTCCCACGAGAAAGTACGGCCGGACAAAGAGGAGGATGAATCGCGGCTTACCCATGTCCGATTGACTAGGCGCTTCGTACAACAAAAAATTGACACGCTCTCCTTCTCCACCGACCACAATCCTCCACCATATAATGCAAAGCAAAAAAATTGTAAAGTTCCGTGGTCAGATCAAAGAACAAAATTAAATTAAACATATTTTTCAACTAACTATTAAGCCACAGGTATATGACTTTAATGTAGTTAAGTTTTAATGGCAGTATCATAGAGTAGTTTCATAGAAAAACAAAAATCATCATGTATAATTTGATCCTTGGTGATCTACATCTGGAATTTCAGGTAACTAGGCAGCAAATATATTAATAAGAGGGAAGTACAAGGGGTGTTCCTCGGGGCTCCGTCCTAAGTACCCTTCTATTTCTGTCTCTACCTTTACGATCCACTACAAAAAATACGTTTCAGTAACCCTCAATTTAAATTGATTAATTTTGTTGCGATGTCTAGAGCCCGATATTGAAAAATGCATGATTGATAAGGATTCATACTTGGCAGCAGAAACAAACTCAATCACATGGACCTTTCGCAAATCACTAAAATAAAAGTGAATTGTGCAAAAAATAATTAAAGAAATCGGTTCAAAGATGGGTCCCAGGTCATGAAGGAATTTCAACTTTCGATGCAGCGGTATAAAAAAGTAGGGAGGCCAAATCCAATTTGTGAAATAAACTACCTATAAACTCCTGCTAATTTACTACTAACTAATAATTAATTGAAATTTTGGGTAAACGTAAGAACACAACACAAACTGCGACAAACAGAACTATACGAGAAAAAAAATTGATAAAGAGGTCCTACACAACAGAAAGGAATTAAAAACTGGTTTACATACGGGATATGCCATAATTAAAATCACTTGAAAAATGGGACAGATCAACAAATGAACAAGGTTGATTATTGTTTGATAGCTACATAATGTTCATTGTTCCATATCCTGTTGCGACTGCTCTGAAATAGCAAGGAAAATGATATAGTGCCAGGGAAAACCTTTATCGAGGTATTTACACCTTGGTACCTTACCCCTGAGAAGAATTCCTGACAAACACGCTCTTTGCTTCTGTTGTGTAACGGTTTAGCGTTGATTAGAAAGTTACGATAAAAATTTGGTATTATACGATAATCCTCTAACCCGGGTTATGTTTCTTTTATGGACGGGGATGAGAAAATTCGGCATATGCCGTAACTTACTACACCCCCTCAAAAAAAGTTACTACACTTTAGTACATTATGGTACTATAATGCTAGTATATTAAGTGCCCAAGATTCATGGTTGGTTGGCTGAACTTGAAAGGTATGAGATCTGGAAATGGTAGTTACCAATCATTATCCAGTCTGTCTGGCACTGGTTATTTCGCCGTCCTCGGTGTTTAGGTGATAAGCAGGCCGAGGCACAAACCCACCACAAACAAGAGGAAATTATGTTGCCTAATTTCACGACCTTGAAAATAATGGAAAATTTTCATCCCCCAAGAGAAGATTTTAGTGTGCGGTTTTCCAGATTTTACTTGACCTTCTTCGTAGTTTCTCAAGACGGAAGAACGTGCTGCAGGTGAAATTTATCACAATTATCTTGTAAGGTAGCCAAACCTCTCTAAGATTTTTCTTTATGAATGTGCCTAGATTTTTGGATTTGATGCGTAAGTGATTAAAGTAGACTGTCCATCAGGTATTACTACAGTACTCCTCCACATGGGTTAGCTAGATTTAGGCTTGTTCTGACTTCCATATACTGAGTGGGGCACCATTGAATTAATCTTTTCTTTGTAACCTACTACCTAGATAGGCATCTTCTTCTATTAGGTTAAAAACCTGCAATGTATCTGTATTTGCTGAAGCAAGTAAATTGTAAGTTCAGGCGAAATTTTCTTGACGAAGTCGTTTACAACTGCCCTGCATTTTTTCACGAGGTATATATCAAGTTTAATCCTGGAAACCGTACCTAACAACATGCGAATTTTCGAAAAACAAAATGTCATCAGGTCCAATTCAATGATCCATGAATGGTACAAAACGTAAATTTTATTTTAGCTAACTGTTAAGCATATCCAAGTTTATTAATCATCCGTTATAATAAACCACACCATAAATCGGTGTATCCTAGGAAGAAGCTTTCAATTAAAAATGGTTTCTCCGCTTATAATGATTGATATAATTTAATTTTCGTGTACCTGTACAGGTAAACAAGCAATCACTTTTATGTGCTTTCGAAACTTACACAGGCTATACAAAGATAGGTCTCGTACTGTTTTTATTCGGCCTGGGAACCGGTCGTTGTAGCTAAGTTAAGATGGCAATTAGATAAGAAGTTTCATGGATAAGTTACTATTGCGGCAAGGTGAACAGAGCCCAAGTTTGTGAATTGCCTATACTCCTTGTAATAAATTGGGAAACACCTGTCTTGGAACAAAAGGCCCCTTCAATACTCGTTAACTTATGTCGCTACCGCAATGGCGTAGGTTTTAATTAATTTTTAACTTTAATTATTCATTCCCGTTGTTATAAAATTCATGTCAAGCGCTTAGGAGCAATTTGTTACGAATTATACGAGCCAGACTAAATGATCTACCGGATTTATCGCCTCGGAGAAAAGACGCACTCGAGCACTCCCTCGCCGGGGATTTGTGAATAAATTAAATTAGGCAAGTAGGAGGAATCTAAATGGATTATTAATCTCCAGATGGATCTTCAACCGTCTGCCCTACGGAGGTCTATGAACCCTTAACTCGTGCGATTGATATTGCACGACAATCCAAGCACGAAACATCCTGGATCCTATTTATTAAAGATATTATAAAATTATTCCAATATTAAAATCTTAACGTCTGTTTAGATCAATTCAATTCAATTCTGCGTCATGTAAAAATATTAGCATGCCTGTTATCGGAATTATGAGAAAATTAGATGTAAGCAACCAAACATCTTCATTTTATATTATTCAGCCGCTGGAACAATTCAAAAGGGCCGTTATAAATCTCTAAAATCTTCGAATCTGGTTAAATCTGCAAGCCAGATGATACATAAAATAGAAATCGGTCGTTGAATTATTAATGGCAAATTTCCTTAAGCACCTTCTATCGGGGCACGTCTCGGCTTTTCGTTTATTAAGCACTGCAAATTTCATTAGTAGCCGACAATTCGCCGTTTAAATGATGAAAGAATATACTTTTTGTTTTAATTTTAATCGTTGAAATCATTTTATTTCATTTTTTGATTCGCAATGGATACATATTTTCGAAAATAATGCAAAGTAAATTAATGATGGAATTATCCTAAACATACCATTTAATTTTTAATATTATTTGAGCAATTTTTTTTGCATACGGTAATAGGTATGCAAACCTCGGCGCGTTTTCAACAGTTCTTTTTAAACGTTTAGGACTTCTAGAAATCGTAAAGTTGTCTCGCCCTGACCCACCAGACCTCGCAAATTTTATGTTTTGTTTTAATGTGGGGCTGACATTGGTTTTCAGCTCTCACGATGTTCAAACGATCATTAATTAACGGTCACTAAACACCAGACATTGGTGATACAGTTGAACGATTTTATTGAAAACTAGTTCGTGCCTCGCCCTGTTTATAACCTTAACCCTTCAGGCCCCACGACTGTGCATGGTAATACATACTAATATTGTTGAAAACTAGTTTGAAATTCGCCCAATTTACAACCTTGCGACACCAGGCCTCTTGATCTGTTAACTTGTCTTTTTTTATTTAGTTTGTGACTTCAGATGGTGATAATATATCCGAAAGGCTTTTTCTTAACAAGAATTTTGCCTCGCTCCACACATCTGACGCCATGACCTATTATCGTCATTTTTAACTTTGTTACTAAAGATAGTGATATATTCGAATGGAAAACGAGTTGGTGCTTCGCCTCACTTGACAACCTGTTAGTTTAACCATTTGTTAAAAGTTTGAGACTGAAGATAGTGTTAAATCCAAAAGATCAGCAATAACAATCTACTTATGTCAATGGAGAGTTAATGCCTCGCCCTGCTTATATCCCTGATTCACCAGACCTCGCTAGCACAAGAAGACAATTATTATTATAATTCTATAATTGTTAGACGGCACACTGTATAACGTATAAATATTTTTACCGCAAGTATAAAAAGTTACAATTCAGAATACCTCGAGCAACAAACATTTGTAATAAACACGCTGTATGCATTTGCCTAACAATGTCTTCATTGTAACACAGTCCCGTCAACTTTAATGAAATTATGTAAAAAGCCTGTTCTGTTGAAGTCGAGAACGCTAGAGTACATTCACACTTATGTTACTTTAATGTAAATGTACTACCCCCTCGAAAAAACACCCCACACTTTCGGCTATTTCGTATCTTTATTTGTTTCGATTTTTTTAAGCACTGAGAGGACTTGAATTCCTTTCGACCACATATATAGGTTATTTATATTTAATATCCAGGCCAATCCAGAATTTATTTTGTAGACGGATTGAACTAACAAGATCTGGAATAAACAAAGATTTGATTCAATTATTCCAGGTTTTTTTCACAATGACGTGGCAAAACTCTTATGTCTACTCGAATGAATCGTAGCGATGAAATAATCCTGTTCATCCCCCTAGAATAACTAAATCCGTCAAAACCACCTGAAACGAATTGAAATCATTCCTTCCCATCGTTCACTCTTCACAAAATAGCCAGCTCATTATCCAATTTGTTAAAAGTTAACCAACGTTTTATGAACTGGCCCGATTCCAATCGAGTTCCGAAAAGCCTGTAAGTAAATAGCACTTTATATGAGATAAAGCGAAATTATTTCCGAAAGGTTTTGTTTCTAAACAAATTTGCACCACACCCTTCTTATAACCTGGCCTACCGGATTTCGTTGATTTGTTATTTGTTTTTGCATCACCCGGCTTATACCCTAACCCATCACGCCCCGACGAAGCTTAAGTTTAAGCCCTCAGCATGGTGATGTAACCTAGCATTTTTGTTGAAAATGAGTTTGTTTCCATTAAATTCTCACCAAACCGCACGATTAATACGATGAACTTTTTTGAAGTTTATAGCTGAGCCTGATGATATACATTTCCAAATAGTTTTGTAAAAAAACTAGTTTGGCCTCGGCCTGCTTATATACCTGGCCCACCAGACGCCACGACTTTCTATATACTTTATTTTATGTGTATGACTAAGGATATCTAGAAATTTTTGTTCTGTCTCACCGTTGACCCCTTCAGAACTCGCAACCTGTTATTTTGTCCTTTTGTGACTTTTGTGACTGAAGATGATGGTATAACCGAAAGGTTTGCTCTAAAAACGAGTATGTGTCTTGCCCTGCCTGTTCATATGTACATGCTATGATGTACATTTTTTACGTTTGTGACTAGGTATGCTCGGAACTCCGAACTCTTCGTTGCAAACGATTTTCTGCCTCACCCTGTTTATGCACCTAACCCCACGATCATACAGTACTTTATATGATGTTTGTGACTAGGGATGATACGTTTTTATTATACGCTTCACCCTTATATCCCTGCTCTAACCCACCAGAGCATCCCTTTTTTTTAAGTCTGTGACTGAGTATAGTCGGAAATCCAAACTTTTGATTGAAAAACGAGTTTCTGCTCTGTCTATACCCCTGACGAGCAGGAATTATTTTATTCTAGATGCAACGTTCAAAACAATGCTAACCCCATAACACATACAGGTGCGATGAGAAAAGATCAATTCGACGAAAGGCTAAAAGGTTTCCTTTTAGGAAGACATCGAAAAACGTCTATAAAATCTAAACTTTATCTCGCTATGTTTTAAGTGACGGATCTATCGTACAACATGCCAATTTAGAGAAATACTTCTGCAATATTACCAATGGTAGATAAATGAAACAACCCCCTTTTTAAGAAATAAGAAGGTGAATGCATTAAACAATTATTGGCTATCAAAAATTAAACTCACAAGTTTACATTTATTAAATTCCTCAATTTGGTTGATTTTTTCTTTTATTGTACTCATCTTTTGTGAAAGCAAACAATTTTCGATCATTTGTGTTCAAGCTGGCCTAAAGGATAATATTGAAACCTGACGGCCTAGTGTGTGTGCCCTTTTATTAAATATTTAATAAGAACGGCAAAGAACGGAAAAAAAGGCCGAAGATTTTTCTGATTGTCGCACTATTTCATGAGTTCTCATGAAAGAAAGGAGATTTCACGGGCCTCCTTATTTCCCACTTTTCGGTTAACTTTAAAGGAAAACCTGTCGTTATCGAAATAAGGCTCGGAAAATTGAAAATCTAAATGTAAATCATAAAAATTTTATATTAAACAAGAATTACGTGTTATTTTAAAATTACTAATTTACTTATTTTTAAAACTATTAATTGCCTAATGAGATAGATCTTTCCGTACCAATTTCATCTCAATGTTTAAAGGCTTTTATGCGTATAGCAAGCGAGATTAGGCGGACTAGGACGATAAAAACTATCAAACTCTAAAATGTAGTTTATTCTGGATTATAGTTTAGATGACGAATAATAATACGGAATGTTCTGAGTCGAGACGATTATGCTTCTGGGTAAAACGTGACGAACCACTTCCTTCCCATGACAGACCTTCGAGCGACCAAACATTATGATCTATTAACAGTACATTGGATTATATATAATGCAACATCTGTTGTAGGGTAGAAGGGAATTTAATTTCCGAACTGGAGAATTCACTCCAGCGAAGACGCCACTGACACCTCCGGTACACCTATCACTGGGTGTGGAAAATTGATGTAAACAACTTCATTTTTGTATTATTCGATAGGTTTGGTCTTTCTACAGTTTTGATTGTTCCTACCAAGTTATTGGAACAATTGGTGAAACTGGATAACACCATTGGAGGAAGTTTAAAAGGAAAGCATCTTACAAAAAGAAAAGAGTCGATTTGGAAGGACACAATGAGAAAATGTAGCATTTTATCCTGAAAGGCGGTCGCCGGGTCGAGAGGGATTTTCTTGGCTTACCAACATTCCTTGTCGAGATCTTCCAGTTACATTCCGATAACAACTTGGTTTTATTACTTTTATTCAAATCGGTTTGAATTAAAAGTATTCTTCAAATGACAATACCATGAATCAACTTGTTAACATGGAATAGAAGATAAAATGGAATAAGAAGAATACTGATCCGCATTTACCACTCTTCGTACTATTTTTTTTTATTGCCACTGAAACTTATTTACGCTAACTTCAGTGGGTGCAAAAACTTTGCACTGAAGGCCACACGGCAGCAATTTAGAAGACGGTATTTTAAGAGAAGGCAACTTACTTCGCGTTTTGAATAAATCCCTCTAGCTGGTGGCAAACGAATCCGATTCAAAATATCATGGCCAGTGTATTAATAAGTGGATTAACATTACTTTTCAACTGTCAGCTGGAGAAGGCGGCGGAAAGAAAAAATTGGGAAAAAGGACCAAAGGAGATAACGGAACTAAGCTCAACGCAACTAAGACTTAAAGAGACAGCTGCCTATATAAATCCCTGAATACGTCAACGATAACTAAAGAAAAAGTAGGCTCATTTCGGCTCGAACATTTCTTCATTGAAGATGGCGTAAGACGAAACGCGTTTGAGTGACATCTAAAACTACTAGAAATACACAGAAAGTTGATGGTAGTTGGTCTCTAAGAAATAGGTGAACACACCAACAATGGATCACTTAATGGATCCGTCTACCCTCGAGGGTAGTGATTTTGATGGTAAAACCCGACAATAAACAGACCCAATAAGTGACCCAATGCCGATTAAATAGACACAGTATAATGATAAAGTGCCGATTAGATTAACATGTGTTCACCGACTTACAGACCACGAACCACCAACTTTAAGTAGAAGTGATGAATCTGTAGTTTGCCCTTTTTCGGTCATCATGATCTGCACATCCCCGCTAGTCTAGTTCAGGTTAGGGACTAGGGATATAAGCAGGTCGAGAGACAACCCACGACTAACAATACGAAATTGGTATTACCGTATTTTTGGATTGTACGGACGTCCTTATCAACTACGTTCTGGTCATAACTGAGGTATAACCAGCGTGGTTAACTATGGGTAAAAATTGGGAGGATTCTTCTGAATGTGACACCCAGTGTGATCCCATCAAATGTCACCTGTTCAATGACAAGGAGAAATACACAAGGAAAAAACTTTCTGCCCTGCCTTTATGGAGAACGGACAGCACGCCAGGAAAATACTGGTCTCCCTCTTGTGCTTGAACATTTGTCGATTGGTTGTCGATTAACCCAACTGGCCGTCGGGAATGACTTTGTCTTTTTCTTAAATTGAACGGTACTTAACACTTATTTTTGCCTTTTGAAGTGACCTCCATCACTCTTCGGTGTAACCTTCCCCATGAACTTGTGGTACATGGTGTTTCTGCTTTACCTGCACATACCGGCGTGGCGGTTTACATTCAGCAGTTTCAGCCATTAAGTAAATTAAACTAATAAAACAACCACGAAACATCATAAACCAAGAAGTGAGCTACTAACTATTAAAAATCCGAATTTTTGCAATATTCCTTCATGTCAGGTTGTTAAACAAATCTTTTCCTGTTCAGCGTAGATTTTTCTGAAAACTAATAAAGCATTCAACAAAGCCGGAAGGCAAATCGAGCCTCTTTGTTTGTTGTGCTTTCGAAAAACAAAATTGAACTTTGAACCTGAATTCGTTGACAATGGCGATGTCTCCCATTGAAATTGCACTCATTATTAATTCAACACAATTACTCCACGCACTTTATATTATTAACAATTAATCCACATCTTCAACCGAATTAATAAAGTTGTGTAAGCTAAATTTAATTTGCACACGGGTAAACACTGCCCTACACGTAATTACCGCAGTGGTATCACGGTATTATTGCGGAAATCGATTGATATTCTTGTAATAGGAAATCGGTATTGGCTGTGATCAAGTTTTAAAATAAGTTAAAGGTTCCATGATTTACTCAGACACAAGTTGAACAAATCTTGCAATTGATAATATGCACTGAAGGTCAATAAAAGGAGGCAATAACCTTTATCAAATCAGATCAACAATCCGTTTTAATTTAATTTATTGTAGAAGAAAAATCTAATTGAATAATATTTTTTGTAGTTTGGTCTTTTCTGATCATCATGGTCTAAGTAGTAATGGTTTATGGATTGTCAGAGCTTTGGTATTTCGCTCTTATGAGGTGGCTTTATTTTCAACCTCATTAAAACATTTTTTTTTTAAATTTCCCATGGTTTTAATGATAATAAATCAGTGTTGTAATAAAAAAATTGATATACCGAAATACATTTCACATCTCCATCTTCTTTCAACCTTGAATCAAACAGGTAAATCAAATAATATCCGACATGACTCAAGAGCTCATCCCACTCGACATATCATTCCAAATCTGATGCACAATTCACCAACGGTTCGTGAGGTCAAAACACTGACCCGAGAACACGCACGTCTGGAGGTCATAGTGTTAAAACAGATAACTAACGCGGAAGTTAGCTTATCTGGCGGAGATTTAAATCTCCCTTACATTTGTTCACTGAATTCCGGCTAAATGCTTTTTACTCCATCATTTTCAAACTGATGAAGAAAGCTAACCGAATTGACAAAACGGTCAGTCCTTTCAACAGTCCATTTTATCACCGGATCGGAAGTGAGTAATTAAACGATAGTTTTACAACCTTGAAAACAATCGTCGTAACCTTAGCAATTAAAAATTTAAGTGACGCCGAGAAAGCAAGATCATTCCTGATTACACGTGTCAGACGAGTAGTGAACGTTGTGAATAATTTAAAATTCTTGTTTCACCGACGTTTTCCATTAAACAGAGCTACAGTTAATTCCCATCTCATCAGGGCATATGCAACGTTACAGACAAACAACCAAGTAGATTATCACATCGCAAATTTCAAACTGGTCACTTGATTTATGAAGATAAGAACCTTTATTTACCAACTTTCGCATTATAATTCTTATAATTCTTGATTCAAAATATAAAGATTTTTCTATACATTCCGATTCCATTAATAATTGATCGTATAAACAAATAAAATAAATCAGAGCCAGAGGTCGATAAGGGAACCCAACGGGGAATAAAGGTGATTTTTTAAAAGAGGGAGTCTTCTTCGGAGGAGAAAATGGTGGACGAGATAAACGGAACGAGGATAAATTGAATCGAGGTGCAAGGTTTAAGAACGGGGCTTAGCATCACCCCGAGCATCGGAGAATTTTATGAAGTCAATTTGTCATCTGGTACTCACAAAAGCCTGGAAAGCCATACTTCGTCATCAATCGGTCGATATTTCTGGCGTTCGCAACTTTCACGGAGAAAGTTCAGAATAATAGGTGAAAAACACTCGACATTAAATAATCAAATAGGATTAACATTGACATTGAAAATAATATAGAATTTTTTCATTGTGAGGCTGGCGGGCCTCAACGCACTATCTTTGGACCCATCTTATTCCTTGTATCAAAATACCTAACCAAATGAATGTAAAAAACGGTTCTTTTCGTTTACAATATTGCTACTCTTCCAAGTGAAGTATATATAAAATGTGAAACAGTATGTATAACACTGTGGACTGCATAGGACATTTTCTGCAACTGTTAAAACATTAAATATACATTTAATATCTTGGAGTGATGATTTATTGAAAAGTCACTTTGTTATTGATGCACTGAACAAGGGGAAAGCAACTGTACAAGTACTTTTCTCTCTGCTATCTCCAATCCAGTCTGTCACCGACCAATAAACATATGCTTTTATAAGGTGAAGGTCAAGACTTTCTGAAGTGCAGAACAAGTTTCCGTGGCTTGTAATAATAATAATAATAATAATAACTTATTAACTTTGTAAGCAAAGCGAGGTCTAGTACCAGCACAATCTGCTGCAAAATAATTTGGAAGAAAAACGTGCTCAGAAGAGTAAAGAAAGCGCTATTAAATTATTGATATATGGAGCTTTTTAGACCAAGTTAATCATTATTTCGGGTCAGTTATAACGTAGGAAACAAGTAGAATAAATAATTCCCCATAAAATAATTTATCTACCATAACCGTCCTGTTCAAACCATTAAAGCAATTAAATTTCCTGTTCACACAAATAAAAACCTAACCAAACTTTATCATATAAATATGGCACGTAACTTGAAGCTTAAATTATGTAAAGTATGTAACTCCAGTACAATACTGTTAAAGTCCAACCACACACTGGATGTCGCGGATGAGGGGTCAAACCATTTTACACTACCTACTTCATATTGTCCGTGTGTTATCGATCTTTCTCGTGGTCTGTTCCTTTGTCGATTGTGTCCTTTGTTAAATTTTAAAATGTAAAAGAAAATTGTGTACCTTAGTAAGATACCTTATAAATAACTTTTTTTGTTCCAGTCGGTTATTGTGTCTTCAGTTCGTTTTGATATCATATGTTTTTATGATTATGGTTTCAGGAGTACTTAGCGTACGTGAATTGTTACTGACTTAATTTTCTATATCTGTATCTATGGTTTCAAACTCTGTTTTTCACCACTTTTTTCGTACATCCTGGAATAAACTTTAAAATTGGGCTGAATTTTGGTGGTTCGTCATAATTTTGTGTGGGTTACGGTTTTCCTCCATCGCCCTTAAATTTTTATTTAAATTTTTTATTTAATTTAAATAATTATGTTGTAACAGTGCTGTATTTTTTCCGTGTAGCCGTGGGTCGTCTTGTCAGTGGTTTTTCTTTCACTTTTTCCTAGAATATTTGTTGCTTTAGTGTTGTTTAATTTATCAAATGGGTTTATTCAACAACCCAAAGTAGAAAATCCCAACATTCTAAACTTCCAGGGAAAATAAAAAGAGGTTATTAAATAAATTTTCCTGCATAGTTAATTACCTTACATAAACAACAATGGCAAATTTAGATAATTAGAGACAATGTTTTAAACATTTAACGCTAATCAGTAAAGATTTTGTAAATTTTACTTTTTGATGCTTGTTAATTAAAGTCCGTTTTTCGAAGAATATTAAATTAGTATTACATTATTACAAAAATTGTACAAAGGCCAGGGAAACTGTAGGAGAGGAGGGAGATCTGATCGCATTTTCGCAATAACACCCGTTACTCGTTGGAAAGTTGTTGATATTTTAATTTAATTTACAAATTTGTTTTTTATAAGTCAAAACGTTGTTGTGATCATGATTATACATTTTAACCACTTTAACTTATTACTCGTTTAAAAAGGTACTTTAAGCGAGCAAAGATGAATTAGCTATTTTACTTTTTTTTAGATATGTATTAATTTATTTGTTGTTTGGTCGTTTTTCAATCATTTCAGTCTGCCTACGCTTGCGTTTTGGCCTGTCAGATCGGTACTCAGGGTATAAGCAGGGAGAGATGCAAACGCACCACGTCAGGGAGGATAGACACACCAAACTACAGTTTTACCATCACCGAAGATGAAATCACATTTTTTTTGATAAGCTCAATATCAACTTCAAAAAAGTTTTACATCAAACTAACTTCCTAGTTGTTAATTAGAAAAATTCCGAGGGCGACACTAAAAACCGAACCTAGGATCTGTGACAATTGGAGGCTTGACCAGCTAAGTACAAATTAAAACAAAAGCAATATATTCAAGCTTATCAATCACACCGTATAAATGGATAGTATTGTAGAATAGTTCAGGCCTAAGACCATTATTTAGACGGGTTGGGTGTAGTCAAACCACCAACGTCTGACTCGCGAACGCGTCAAAACTGTTTCCTCTGACTCCGATAATTATTCTCTTATTCTTGATGATTGCTGCTAAGGAACCTTCCAGAGTATCAAATTTTTGGTCCTCCGGGCCGGATATTAGAAGCCGAGAAAAAGGAAGAGAGAGCCTACTTGTGAAGTCACGGGGGACGTTAGCTTTGAATCATATTGGTGAGGGGACGAAGGGCGATGTCTATGTAGCTATTAATTTATATTTACCCTGTGTGGTGAAGTTAGTATAACTAAGGAAATTAAACAGCTTTGATTAGAGAAATTGGAGAAAGCTTAGGAAAAAGATGCGGCCGAAATGAGAAAAAGTGTTTGCGCAACCTGGAGCAAATCAGCAAATTGATCTACCATAAATAATAAAATGAAAATGACTCGAAACTTTCTCATCGAGGGTTATTCCAATTTTATTTTTAATCTTCCCCCAACCGATTTCATTCAGCTGACAGGTATTCTTTCTTTAAAAGTCAAATTTTCTAATTTCACTTCCGCAAGATAGCCAAAGGATTAAGATTTGGAAATACCCGGCATGCCTCCAGGACCTCTCGGCATTCGTTAATTACAACGGTTTCGTTTCTTATTTCACGGAATGCGCTTTGGAACGTTTAAATCACTTTAGAGCCGGGAAATGACAATTTTCCTTCCCCGTGTGAGGTCATTTATTCGTCAAATAAAAACGTGAAAATGTTTTCCAAATACGGTATAAAGCAATTAAAAGCATTTACAAGGAATGCAGACGAAACGGATTCCTTCTGAAGAGGATGAGAACCTCGTAATGCGAACACAGACAATACTTCACGTGGGAATTCAATGGCAAGAATTTCCTACAGGGCTCAATTGAGGTACACAATTGCAAGGACCGCAATTGACAAGGACGGTGGTTATGTCACGAGGCTTGATAAAAGAAAAAAACCACTTCTTCAAATAGCAATCGTTTGAAACCATAATAGCATTTCTGTATGGTTTCACACTGAATGCCCAAGCTTGGAAAAGGAATACCGCAGGTGCCGAAATACCATTATTCAACAGAACACGCTCAGTTAACAGGAATAAACCGTGGAACTAACTAGATTAAACGATTAATAAAAATATCATTGGATAAAACCTCAGAATAGATCCTCAGAATTCAAAGAGTTTCGAAATGTCAATTTCCAGGTGAACACCCCAGATGGTTATCAATTGACCTATTAGTTTAAAGCCTGTTGTTTCGTAATCCCTGGAAAAAGTAAAAATCCTTGGAGTACTCTAAAACGGACTGCGTCCGCCCAGATTCGTAATTCGACAAAACGAAGAGTAAGTGAATCTACTGACCGACCGGTACAGTTACTCAACGGTGGAATGTCAGATCGGCTTGCAACAGCCGGCCAGACGGCTTCTGTCCTTCTTTAGAGAAATTCTCTTACATGAATCAGACTACATCTCAAACTTCGTGGCCGAAAATGAAATTCTTTTCATACCAGATTGTTACAGATTGAATAGACATAGCACTGTTAGAACACGACACGTGAAGTGTAATAACCCTTCGATAAGACCTGTTGAAATCAAAGTCATGGTCAAACTCGAATTCGACACGACGAAAGGTCTAGTCTATTGAAGCCTATTTGCCTACTATACTGGTTATTAATTGGCATACATATTAACAACTAATACTAGAGAAAAGATGGAAGGATAGAGAAAGGAACATACGGCAAGGAGAAAGAAATAAAAGCAGCGACGACTCGAGGTCGGGAAAATGAAAAAAGAGGCGGAGAGAAAAGAAAGAGAAAATGAAAGAAAGAGAGGCATAAAAAAATTAAAAATTGAGACATCCAGTAGAAAAAGTAAGAGACAGTAAGAGAAGGAATGGGGAAAGAAAGAAAATAAGCCGACAAGGAGGGAGGGAGCGAAAGAGAGAGAGTACAAAGAGTGAGATAGAAGTATAAAGAATAACTTCCAAGAGAAAAAGAAAGAATGGCAACAAGTGAAGGAAAGAGAAAGAGAGAAAGGAAGTAGACCAAGAAAGAGGGAGAGAAAGAAACAGACGTCCGGGAGAAAAAGAAACAGACGTCCGGGAGAAAAAGTAAAAAGTAAGAGAGGCAGGGAAAGAAAAAAAGGAGAAAGAAAGAAAGCCGACAGAAAGAGGGAGGGAAAGAGAAATGTCTGAGAGAAAAAGAAAGAAAGGTTAGGGTAATTGTAATTTTTCTTTTGTATTTGTTTTGAGCAGTCTACATACGGTTCTATTATTTAGTTTTATTATTTATGGAGGCTTTAAGCCCAAGAATAAAGTTTATTTTCTTCTTCTTCTTTCTTAAAAGAAAAATGGAAAGGCAGTGAGAGAAGAAAAAAAGAAAGGAAATTGATGAGAGAGAGCGACGGGAAAGAAGAGAGGAGAGAGAGAAGAGGTGTGTGTTCTACTCTTCTTTTAGTTCATTTTGAAAAGTGACTGTTTTTGTAATATGGCAGTCAAATTTCTGTGTGTCAAATTGAGTTAAATATAAGCCATAACCTGTGCACAATTTGACCATCCCAGTTGCCACTTTTGGCTAACAGAGTGAGGACGACTAGGCCCCCCCTGCGGAAATATTTTTGATTGTTGATCATTCAGTTTCCTGTGTTTGTACCTATTCAGTGTTTTTGAGCATTGTACATCTTCAGTAAAATGCCGTTTATTTAAATAAAATTCATTAATACAATCCGTATTTATAGAACGGTCACGAATAGACAGATAATTTTTTTCTCACACTCAACTAGACAAACAGACGCAGCCAACGAACTGTTCTATTATTGTGCTAACACGTCAAAATAGGGTGAAGAGGAAAAGGTCAGACTCTTGGGCAAATATTCGCTGACCAAGTAACAAATCTTACAGACGAGACCGACTTTTCAATTAACCAACTAATTGGTGACTAATCAACTATAACATTGGATATTTTTATTTACTCGTTAATCCGTTCGTTACCTTTGATTGGTATCTTATTACACATAGAATTTTTTTTTGGTTGGATCGAATTTTGTACCGGCCCGGCGACCAGTTCAATTTCATCATTAGTGAATGTCCGCGTGTTGTTTCTCGCGCTCGTCCTTTTTGAGGCCATGGTCAATTAAATAACCGGATATTACAAACATAATTTATGCTCGAATCATGTTGCAATTATCATTATCCGTAGATATTGGTCAATTTAAACAATGTAATTTAGCATGTGTTTGCCTTAAATTCAATTTATTGCAGTACATAATTGAGTTTGAAAAATTAACAATAATAATTTAATATACCATAACAAATAAGTAGAAAAAACCCTAGATTTTTAGGGTTTTTTTTTTTCAGGAGCATCATTTCTAGAGATGAAATTATGCCAAATTGTCCTATGTTCTTGTGTTTTCTCTGGGTTTTTGCATGTTATTCACTTTATTTATTAACTGTACAAAAGAAAACCTCATTTCCATTTACACTGGAGAAAAAACACTACAAGGAAAGAAAGGAACGCTAATACTACTTCCATTAATTATTCACGGGGGCTGAGTGCTTTCCCGGTGCTTAGTTGCACGGTGCGCAGTTTGAAGCGGAATGTACGACACTTTTGCTAGAACTGTGGCACTTTTTTCCCACCCCCGGGGCGAGCGGGGAGGCGGATGAAATACAACCAATACAATATAATATAATCACATTAAACTTGTAAATGTGCATGGGCAAATGTTCAGTAAACGCTGAAAAGGACAGTGATAATATTGGAAAAAGCGTTTCTGACAGCTCTATCTTTTATCTATTGTCACTGTAGCCGTAACAGATTTGAAATTTTGGGGAAAAAATACACATTCGGCCCACCGAAATTGACAAAATTATAAACAAAAATTGGAATAATCCGGAAGACACGAAAACCACCGAAAAGTTAAAACAGCAAAAAAAGCCAATGGTCAAATTAACCATGTTATAACTGTTTAAAACAGTCTACAAACAACATTCGTCCCTTTTCTCTGTTTTCCCGCTTTTAACAATGCCCTACGGCCCTACCAATGAGCTTTGTGTTCCATTAAAATAATTATTTTACTGACCATTATTTCAGCCTGAATTGTTCTTTGTAATCTTTTGTGTTTTTTTCCACCTTTTCTCACTCTCTTCTTCATCAATATTATTGGCTGTGATATTTTATACCCAGCAAGTGATAAGACGCTGCTCTTGAAACCCTTCCTTATTTTTCTCCACCCTTGCTCCTAATTGTCATTTACGTTGTCATAATTGACTCATTTTAAAATTTGACGACCCACCTAGACATGGGACTGTTAATTGGACATTTTACATAAATTCCAAGGGGCGTCACGTTTCTTTCATTACGCAGCCTCCCCACATCAGGAACGATGTTGCGTTAATTACAATTCCACCTTCATTTTAACATGTTTTTAAATTGCTTGATACAAACATAACTGCAGGTTACGCGAAAGGTTGGGTACGGGGGCAATTTCGTAAAACAGTAATTAATTCTCGCTACATTTCGCTTGGAAATTGTTGTTAATTAATAATAATTTTGGGGGTGGCCGGCTCATATTTGCCATGATGATGGTTTCAGGTTCGAATCTAAGCTTCGTTTGAATTTTATATGAGATTAACGTTGGGAAAAGTATTGGAAATAGACTTTATGACATGAATTACTTTACTAATAATTTTCTGGTCTTCATCTATAAACTAAAGGGATGCTACCAAAGCAGTTTGTAGATATTGTCAGTTCCTATCTGACAGACTAGAGTGAAACAAGAAGATCCAACATTCAAAATTAAAAACAACAAATGCAGGAGTGCCACAAGGTAGCATATTAGGTCCACTTCTTTACTTGCTATACACCAGTGATTTTCCGAAAATACATCGAGTAAACATTACAACGTTTGCAGATGACACACAGGTGATCTCAGTAGGGCCAACTATCAACTAAAATCCTTGTAATAAGATAAACGAATGGACAAAAATTGGTAAATCAAGCTCAATCAGCTTAAATCAGTACATATAAACTTTACAAAAAAAAAAAAAAGTTATGTCGCTCACAATCGATGTTATTATTATACCAGATAGCAATACAGCTTAATATCTGGAAATGACCTTAGATGCCATGCTGAGATGGAAAGTGCACGTGAAGAAAAAAAAAACAGAAATAGGTTTAAGATAGATAACTATACTGGTTGATATGATATGGTTCCAACCTTATTACACAAAATAAAATATTATTATACAAACAAGTCCTAAAGCCTATGTGGACACGTTGTATCCAACTATGGAGTAGTATCAAACACAGCAATATTAAAATCATTCAAACACTCCAAAATGAAATCTTATGCAACATGGACAATGCACCTTGGTAAATAAGGAATAAAGAATCACCAAGGGATCTTAAGATCCCTGAGGTCACGGCGGAAATACAAAGATTTGCCGTCAAACACCAGTCTCATCTCAGCATGCACGAGAATGTGGAAGAGACCAAACTCCTATATAATGGAAACACCTTCAGAAGGTTAAAAAGAACAAAACCATATGAACTAGTGTAGTTAAAAATTAGTGAATAGTAAAATGTAAATCTTATTGTACCAATGGGTTTATAAGAATGTAGATATTTATTTATTCTATGTATCGTATTGCAAAATTAATGGTTGGTCTAATAGTTAAATAATCGTCTAATAATCAGTTTTAATAAATAAATTAAATTTTAAAAAAGTTCTTCATATGTAATATTTCTTCCCTAGGGACAATTCGACTATAAACAATATGAAAATACTATCCAAGAACATAAAGGCGGCATCCAAAAATTATGTCATTCCTTGTGATGCATGGAAGAATGGATTAATGAATTTAATATGAGGCCGTTGGTATACCGCAACGTTTAAAAGCTGCTGTACCCCCGATCAGCACTTGGTACGTCAGAGAACATTTATTCCTTCCACAGTAGCAGCCGAATTTAAATAAATCATGCATGAAAAATGAAGCCAATTTTTCTCCTAGTCTGCAGTTATCCTGTTAAGATTCGTACCTGCTGTCTTTTAAATCCTCCAAAAAGAGGGTAATGCTAGTGGGTGATTTTCATTGTTTCCTCCTACAACCATGCCCTCGGCATATGGCCCTTTTCTTGCAAGGACAGATTTTTTTTTCATTTCACTCTTTTCCTGCACATGTAACCCATTAGAGTGACATTTTGAATACCTAACCGATTTACCGGTGTATCTCAATTAAGCGCCATCTTCGTGCTGATGATATTACATATTTAAAGCTTTAATAGTTGCTTTCCTACAGCTATGTCTTTATTTTGGCTTTTTGAGTTGCCAAAATTGTCCTACATCTTGTACATACATACATCTTACTCTGGGTACTTGATTTAAGACCAAACTTCTCTTGCCAGTGGATCTTTTTCCGTTGTAGGTTCATCGGTATACAGACTAACTTCCTATACTGCTTGTGTTTTTATCCGTTTTTTATTGATACCGTCTTGCAATTGTGCATCATCTTCGAGCTGATGATATTAAACTGTAGAACCCTAATAATAGGTGCTTTCCAATCTGCCTAACTGAAATGACAGCTATGTCTTTAATTTTGCATGCTGTGTACAGCTTCGACATGAAAATATTGGTCTACATCTCTTAATGGACTATGATTTAAGATCAAACGTTTTTCTTTCATGTAAGACACCGAACTATTGCCATTGGATCTTCCGTTCTAGGTCCACCGGGACTGGGTTTTTATTCTTTCCTCTTTATTGGTACCTATGTTGGTTTGGGTACAAATATGTCCGTGTCATCTTGAGGAGACATGGCTATCTGTAATCTCTCAACAGGATAATATTTCTTCTCTTTTTTGCTCATATTGAGAATAGTTTTGTTCGCTTCTTAGTTATTTGGTGTAGAGGGATTCTCCTAGTTTTTTCTCCAAAACAGTTGTGGTGGCATGTTCTCATTTACGAATTCAGTAAGATATCTTTTAATTGGTTACAATACTTAACGGATAAATTTCTATTTTGTTTTAATTTAGTTCTTTAAATTTTTTTATACTGACACCCCAACTTTGCCAATTAAGCCGCCTCGTTGAAAGATAAAAGCACAACTTTCCTTTAGCAAAGTGTCGCATAAACATTATAGAAGCACAGCTCGACTGTCAAAAAAGCTTTGTCCTAAGAACATGCTCAGCCTTTTGTTTAAAATTAATATATGTTTACAACATCGTTCAGAAAAACATAACGTAGAAATTCCAATTAATTTTTCTGTTTATCAAGGTATATGGTCGAAATGGAAAATTAGTGTCACGAGCGAGATTCGAACCCACGACCTACGGCCCAATACGCCGCTGCTCTAACCACTTGAGCTATCGTGACTTCAAGTGGTTAGGGCAGCGGCGTATTCAATCGAAGGTCGTGGGTTCGAATCCCGCTCGTGACACGAATATTTCAACTCAACCAAAAACCTTAGATAAAAAGAATAATTAATTGGAATAATTAATATGGTCAATTACGACCACTAAACAAACGTGGATTAATATAACGTAATAAATGAAGTATTGGGTTGTCCGGAAAATAATGCAGGATTTTAAGTTTTCATTAAAAAAAATCTATATAAAATATTCTGTTTACGTTTACAGGATTACTCATTNTATTTTGATTAAAGAACATTGCTTTAAAGTAACTAGTTTCTTTTTTTTTGTTTAATACCAAAATCCTGCATTATTTTCCGGACAACCCAATAATATCAAAGTTCACTTATTAGATTATTTATATCCAAAACTTCAATAAAAAAAATTCCAGATACATTCGTGAGATGGATGTTTGAAAATATTTCAATAATGGAAATTGGGTATTCTACAGTAGCAGTATTTTTATGTTATTTAATCAGACAGAGTTTTATTTTTGAAATATTTGAACTTAGGCGAAATGTGATTGTATTGTTAACGTCGCTTTTCATTTCGGGGATCTGATTAAATCCGGACAAATCCTATGGCGACTTGAGACCCTTTGTCCCCTCAGAACATCGCCCCGAAGAATGCTGATAAGGAAAAAATCTTCTGTTTATTATGGTTTTCGTCCTTTTCCTTTGTCACACGGCCGAACTTTTTTTAAATTAAACTCTCTCGAGAACGTGTTTCGAAAGAAGGACGTGAGAGAGATAAATACATACAAGACTTCTCATATTGGAGGATGCGAGGTTTCCCCAAAAGAAAGATATTTCCGTGTAAGCTAAGTACATGAAAATGCAGTTTCCCGTTAATTTGAACAATTTATTTGTAATCTTTTTGATAGGAAATACACGAGACATATTTTATTTTGAAATATGATCAAAAGTGAGATGTCTAACTTACAGTCGTTTACCGTAAAAAATAATTTTCTAGATTTACTGTAGTGCTAAATTTAGAAAAATGTGTAATCCGGACAAAGGCGAATAAAAATATATGTACAGATTAACCAAAACGCTATATAATCCTAAACGTCAGATTAATTCATAAGTTCCATTTAATGTGTTCCTTAAAGGCTTAATAAATAAACTCAACTGAAGGAAGAAATATAATATACTCATTTGCTACTCTTCAATCCTTCGCAAACTCCACACAAAAGCCAGTGTTCTTAACTACCCTTTATATGCAACTGTTGGCGGAGTTTTCCATAGTTCACCTAACCACTAAACTCAAGAATCCCTCTCCACCTTCCGAAATCCTACCTTCAGTTTACTGCCATTTCTTGGTTAACTCCTCTTGAAGCAAATAGTACCCATATTCGAATCTTCTTATATAATCCCCGGCCAAATTGTATTGTTCAACGTGCCATCATGCTGAGGTCATCATCCCATCCTACCTTGAGAGGAAGGAATGCTGCTCTGGGTATTCCTCGATATAACAACTTTCTATCTAGTTCCATTGCTCCAAAAAATTCATCCTTCATTCGACTTAGACATCCTCAAGTCCTATCCTCTGTCGCTTTTTTGTACAAGGCGGACGCGGTTGTCCCTCAGGTAGCGTCATCCGTCGTCAGTATATACTGCTAATATCCCTTCCCAGCCCGGCCCATTATACTAACGTTGATGACCCTGTCATTCGAGTTTTGCTTGCAAAGTGGGTTAAACCCGAGGGGTTAAGTGGATGGTTTTCTTGGTGACTCCAGACCAAATTGGATGTCAAAGGTAGATTGTAGCCAGACCTTCGTAAAGTCCGGGCTTCAGCCTCAACCTCATAAACTGGGAGTGTGCCATACCTGAGAAGAAAGGAACAGCATAGGAAGGTAGAAGTTACAAACTGAAGATCTTTAAAGAACATTAACTTTCGAGTCCTCCAAAATGTAAATTTCAATCACCTCTGTTCCATCCAAATCAAGCACAATCAGTCTACCTCTTCTAGATGAAGAAAAGCATAAGCGGTTTGTAATCACAATAAAACAGATCGTACTTGACATTAAGACAATTTATTCTATCCTACAACTCCGCCGCGTTATAGTTAACCAAACTCTCCAAACATACCTATGCTCCTTGAATTACGGTTAAAAAAATTACGAATCAATTTCAACACTACCTTTAAAAACCTCCAACCTCTGTCGGATCACCCTACCTACAATTTATCATTACCACACCTTCTAATCGAAACATATCTCCGGCTGTGTCTAGGCAGGCGACTGACCTCTTCATACACGACTCAAAAGGAAGGAATATCAGTTCAAAATGGTCACACGGCATTGGTTGGTTTCACATTGATTTCAAACAAACCATCCAACCTCCGCAGAATCCAGACCCTACAATCACGAACTTTAATCAACAGTCAACGGAGCGTTCTATGATTCCAACCAAACCATCCTTTACGACCTAAATGTTTCAATTCAAGCTGCAAGCTGCTGCAAGATCTTCCACAACTTTCAATCCCGCTCTAATCCTCACGTACAACTTTCCTCCCGATCCATGCCAATAATCCACCTCAACATCTAAAGACTCAGTGGCCAGTCGCCCAATGACCTGCTCTCAGAGAATGAGAGAGGTTATAATTATATGTGTTAGGAATGCTGTCACTGGACTCTCTATTATTAAAACTTCTCTACTATTAAATTTGGGGCGCCAGTGGTCGCAATGGTTTAAACGTTGACACGCGCTCAACCCTATAAGGTAAAGGACTAGGGTTCGAATCCAGTGACTCTGCATGCGAACCCAATAAACTTACAAATGGGCTTTTTTCCCAATCATCGGCACTCCGACGATTTATATTACCTCGTAGATGAATTACCTTGTTGTTTATAATATTGTAATTCATTAACTTATATTAATCATTACCTATTGAAGACGTTTTGCTTTATTTTTTCGCAAAGGCATTAATAAACTTAAAGAGCCACAAGTATAACAAAGTTTACAAATATGAATTTCACTATTTTTCACCGCATAAATTGAAACAAGTTCCTTCCAGAGACCCGTAGCAAACGCTGTTGTTTTGCAAGATTTCTGCATATGACATCGTAAAAATAATTCTTTCTACCCGGTGTAAAACGAATGAAAACGAAATTGCATTTCAACATAAAAAAGTTTTACAATGTAAGGTGGGCGGCCAGGTGAATTTCTGCGTTTAATTAAATTATTTTATACATATTTTATTACATTTATAACTA
This sequence comes from Cimex lectularius, assembly GCF_000648675.2. NCBI lineage: Eukaryota > Metazoa > Arthropoda > Insecta > Hemiptera > Cimicidae > Cimex > Cimex lectularius. The sequence continues at coordinate 877,542 of NW_019392697.1, forward strand.
GGTGATATAGGGAGAAAAACGATTATTATACTTGATAATTAAAATAAAAACGATTCCTATCACTGACTTAAGAGAGAACATCGAGGAAAAACATAAGAAAATTGTTACATCCTTAAATTAATAACAATAATGATTATTTGGAGATAGTGATGTGCGGTACGGAGTGATGTAGGTTTTAGAAAAACATCTTCTCTATCGTTCCAACGTTTCGATCTTTATTGAGATCATCTTCAGACCTTTTTTTTTTTGACACACAGTAATGACACATCTACGCGGAAAACAAACACTTTGAGCCCTGAAGATGATCTCAATAAAGATCGAAACGTAGGCACGTAAAAAAAATGTTTTTCTAAAACCTATGTCACACCATCATCTCACGATCTCCAAATAATCATTAACTAACAGTCACTAAACACAACATCATAATAATAATAATTACGTGGGAGGTTTAGGGGCCAACTAACAGCTTATGTCATCGCCGGCCCTCTACGTGTTTTTACTTCTTACTAATTACTTCTCTTTCTTGCCTTTCACGCGTATTTTTCTCAATTGACTGATTTTCTGTTTTTATATGAAAACTAAGCCGATATTCTAAAATGCTCGCCCCTCACACGTTTAATACATCACCGCAAACAGTCTGATCATATTCACTCCCCAGAGTATTCTATATTCCTTGGGGGCTGGGTGGAACCCACTCCCAATAACTTACTTTCACTCTCCAGAAGTCACCCAAGAGTACTCGAAATCCTTCGAGGACGGGTAAACCATTGCTTTCACGCTACTAAATTATATTCATTTCAATATATTAGCATTAACACAACACAGACACAATTCAAACACACTCTTTAAATATATTTAGAGAAATAAAAAAAAAATTACAAATGATAGTCTAATTGCCTTAGGTGCTTTTCCAAAAATGGAGTAGTTCATCAAAATAATCCATGCGATAAAATATAATTAGTTGTAATTTAATAATGTAGTTCGATGGCGTTTTAGAGATTGCATTAATAACTTTCAAATTTGTTTCAGACATTGTAAAATCCTGTTATAAACAGTTGATTCTGTTCTAAATTCAAAAGGGGGACTAGTTTATCTTGCACCTTAAGACTAAATGGGAACCAGTCCCTATTCATAGAATGAAACTATTTTGTACTTATATACATAAAATAGTTGATAAGCTGGAAAATGCCCTAAAGTTTTCAAAATTTAAAAAGCAAGTGGGATTGGTACAGGAAGATCATTGCATTCCTGACGATTGGGGGTACGACCTTGGTCCAAGTCAAATTAATCTGGACACATTAGAAATAGAAAATAAACTTTATCAAAGAATGTTTAGATTTTTAAAGTAAAGGGACGATTTGTTAAATCGAAGTGCCCCGCACTTTACAGATGCCCCGAAATTGTGTACGTTTTACTGTGTGAAAGAATTGAGTCGAGCTAAAGAAGTGCACGATATTATACGATACGAAAAAAAGGTTCGGTGATGATAAACTGCAAATGGTTTTGGATACAAAGCACATCGTTCGAAAGCTTATTAAATGAAACAATTTTTATTAAATCCGAAAATCACTAGGAAGATTTATCACGACGTAGCGAATTTTTGAAATTCTCCAAGGTTGGTGCCGGCAAAACGGATATCAGTTGAACAGTTTGTCAAATATAAGGAACTGTACAACAACAACAAAAATTGAGTAGGCGTTAGATTTATTCAATGACATACAAGAATGGCACAGTGTTTAAAAAAAAATTAACTCATAATTTATCAGAAAAGTGAAACTAAATCCAAGGCAGGATTTTCCAGGATTTTCGGACATTTTGGTGCTCTCTCCAGAAAAAGATATATTAAGATTATTTCTGCGTTATATGACAATATGAAGTATTCTGAACGTAATAAATTAGACTTAATATAATTAGAACCAGTGGAAGAGGAGATAAAAACGTTTTTCCCTTTAATTTAGAGTAAATTTAGAATCACAATATCACCTATACAATAAGGATAATTAATGTCAAAACAGTGATCTAGTTTCACCACAATTATACAATTAAAAATGAAAATCCACCCATTAACTTGATTCAAACAATTCGGCAATTAAATAAAATCCTAAATTTTTAATTTTGCAGAACTAATCGAACCCAATGTTTGTTTGACCTATTTGTCGAGTTTTCCGTTATTCACAGTCCAATAGGGAGAGGGGGACATGTAAATTCACAGTAGAGACAATTATATCTACATTTGTAAAGTTTCAATTTGGCTAAATTAACAATAACTTGACTGATATATTGTCAGTCTTGACATGGTTAAAACATAAACCAATTTCATAAATTCAACTATAAATGCAAACTTTAAAAGTTTATCTGTGGGCCAAAACAATTAACAATAGATACATTGTTTACAACACATCGGTCGTCAAACTGCAAGTCGTGACCGTGACCCACATAAACACTCTGCTCAATTCAATTGATAAAGGAAATAGCGCACACCAAATGGGAACCACAGCCCTGTTAACGTGTGTTAAACCCACGTTATCATCCTGGAATTCCTTCTTGTTGACTTTTATCAATATAGGAATAAAATTCTGTTAAAGACGTGAGATATTTTATTAATACCTCAGGGCAAAAATTTACTGAAATGCATGGTCCAGAGAAAAGGATTAGCACATATGTGACTTTTGATTTCAGTAGGCACAAATGAGGCTAGTTGTTCCTAAAATACGTTTACATTTTTGTTAAAACAATAATATATAAACTTTTTAATTATCATGGTTCAGGTTAGCCAAATTGATCGTTATATTAGGTATAAACCAAGACGCCCACATTTTGTATAATTTCGTCTGATTAAAGTGAATGATTGATAGGCGGAAAATGACCAGACATCAATAAAAGAAATATTCCCCTTTTTTTACACAGCCTTGTTTAAAAATCGTATAGTGCTAATAAATCCCCAGGTTACAATGTTATCAGATCCTGTTTTGAAATGTCGTTTGGTTCGTGTAACAGGTCGTCGAATACGAAATGACATTCAGGGCCTAGGTTAATTTCAGCGCCGGCATTCTTACAGGAACGAAAACGTTTAAGTTTGAGGAATGTTGAAACCGCTTTCGATGGTACTTTCCCTGGATAATAAAAACCCTTAGGAATCAATCAATCAAACCGTCCTCATGATTCAGAGGCGTCTTGCGAGCATGATCGATCATGAGCGGGAGCAACAGTTGAAGCATGATCCGTTATGAAACTTTTTTTACCATGACCTCTTCTAATACATAAGCACGTTTTGAACTTTTACTTTTTAAAGGAAACCTGTCTCCGACTAGTCCGGGTATAGCCGGTATATTTCGGCAAATGTCCTTTCAGAAAGATCTCTGGAGGTTTTTGAAATATATTTTATCGACTTTCTCTGTTCAAATAAATGTATAAATGTAAGTCTTAATCCACGTCCTTTCACCACCGATGAAATACCGCAAGCTGATTGTCATCAATGACAGCGTAAATAGCTCGCTTGCCACGCGATCCCCCGATTACGTTAGCATTAGCCACTTTACAACGTTCTGTGTGAATTACAGATCGGTTTTTCCTTAATTCGAAAGTGAAAATAACACCTGGTCACGGTTAATGCTAATAATTGTTATAATTATTAATTAGATAATAATTCCGCTTGGACGGTTAAGACGTGAAACAAACTTTTATAAGACAAACTAGTTGAAAATGATTCCATATTTCTATTTTTTTTAATCTATTACTATAAGGTAATTACAATTTTAAATATGTGTAGAATGTCATTGTTAGTAAATAAGTAATAGAGTTTTAAAGAAACTTTTTGTTTTCCCTCCAGGCGGTGGAAAAACAGGGTCAGAAAATGCGATTCAACACGCAGTTTTTGGCGATTGCTAAGAGTCATCCCAATTTAAAGAGCATTGACTTTCAATTACTCCGCACAAAGGTTAATAGGCAATTGAAGAACCAGTTCAACAATAAGCTAAGCCCGTTGCAAATGGTTTCATAACATTGGAAAGTAACTTACACATTAAATATTCGATGAGAAATTTATTTAAACCATGCTATTAGTTCTCATTTGTATCAGTTTTCAACCAAAGTTTTCGTTAAGTACCAAAAGTGATTAACCGCTTTTGGAGACCGCGGAAGCGTAGGCAAAGTTCGCGTTTTTTTGGCCATGGCAAACTTTGGTAAAATGCGGCGGAACTTTGCCGGTTTTGTATATCCGCCTTGTACTTCAGGGTGTTAATCAATTTGTATCCCTTTAATAAGATAAGGGAAACTATCATTAGCACTGATAATCGGTGCCTTTTGCCGAACAACATTAATTACAGGTCATTACGTAATGATCTCCAACTTTGCTAGGAATTGGTAGCGTTGATCTGGAAAATTTAAATACACCTTTCCAATTTCTATTAAATTGGAAACAAAAAGAAATTGAAAACTGTTTCAAGATTCCAAGCCTGTGTTATCTCGGTACGTTCCTAAGAATATTGCGAAATAAATTATTATCGGAGGTTAAAAGCATTAAAAACATAAAATATTAAAATTACGCCGCTCTATTCATCTCCGTCAATATTTCGCCTTAATCATTGTGTAAGGATTACACAATATAATGGAAAGTTTTTACCCTTTTGAAAAACCACGTCTATCGTTATAATTTACTCCAAATAATTTGAACGGCCGAGCAGGATTAAACTTAACCAAATCCCTGACGTTTCGTCATTTCCTTTTGTACGCAACGTTTAGAAATTATTTTCTGGATCGATATAAACGCCACTGAGAAATTGTTGTTTAATCGTTTTGTAGATCAGAACAAATTGTCATTTATTTTTTATTTAAATATAAGAAATATTTGCTAAAAGGCATAATTCACATATTGGTTAATCCAATTAGGACGTAAAGGGTGCAATTCCTTGGATCTATATAGGGAGCGTGTAGGTTGCCAGCCGATATGATAATCGTGCCTCGCACGCCAGTGAATATCTGAGTCCCCGATTCCGATTTTTTGATGAAACACGGTTTTTTTTATTGTGTATAATACTGATAATTCACTATTTTTCGTGGTCCGCTTGACAAATAATTATCATTCAATTAATTAAGGCTTTTAGTTGAGAAAATAGTCAGTGTCACAAGCGGGATTCGAACCGACGACCTTCGGCTTGATACACCGCTACTCTACCACTTGAGCTATCGTGACTTCGATCCACTCGGACACTAACTTCTCATCTCAACCCCATCACTCGTATCAAGCCGAAGGTCGTGGGTTCGAATCCCGCTCGTGACACTAACATTTTCATTTCGACCAATACCTTACATAAAGATTAATTAATTGAAAGAAGTTATTTGGTCGAACGGACCACGAAATATAATGGAATTATTAAAATTATTTAAAAAATTCGTGAAGAGGTTTTTGCTCTTCCAAAGTGCCGAGACACATTGACAAAACACTGGCCACCGAATATAACGAACTAGAGAAAATTCGAAGAAACTTAAGGATGTAACGAAGTAAGCAATACGTGAAAATTGAGAGGAATATAACCAAAAAAAAGTTGGAATTATAAAACGGAAAGTGGCTCCAGATTTATATTTATAAAATGCTCTTTCTCCCCCGTTACGAAAACTATTTCGTATTACCTACTGTACACAGAATTTTTTCGAATTACCAAAGTGGCCTGTTGAGGAGTTCGTATCATCAAGAAATTCGAATAACCAAGTTTCGAATTAAGGAGTCATTAGTATGTACACAATGTTCAGATTTGACCTTATATAACTACAAAAATCCCATAACAGGTCAAAATAATCATAATAGATTTCCAAACGATTTCAACAATTAGAAACGAAAATCGTTTCAGAACTTATTTTGATTTATTGTAAAATTTGACGCCCGGACGGGAGGTTTGAAGGGCTTCAATTGGTAAAAGGTTTATCAGTTTGTTTAAATTCCAATTGATTTGTAAAGATCGAGAAATTAAAGAAGAAAATCAGACCTTCCGACAAAGGTTGGAGGATGTCCTTTTAGTAAAAGCTCTCCTAGACATAGATGATTAAAATTCCTGAAAGGCTAAACCGTTTAGTTTCAAAAAATTAAGACGTGAATAATTTGAAATTATCAAGACATTTTTAAAGCCGTAAAATGCGATTTGCTAGCCGAATTTTCCACGATGCTGCAAATTTCACGTTCTTTTAATGCTATAATCGGATTTATAGAGCGGTTAATATTTCAGAGTTATACGGTTGAAAAACACAACATGAAACTTTTGGAACACAAACGGTCCTTTTAAAACAATCTGTGATATATAAATTCCAGTAGTACGTTTTCTCTCATATTTAATAAACCCAAATAAAAATATTAAGCGTTGTTTAAATTATAAAAACATTTTTTCAAAGTTTTAAAAATTTCTCATTTATTTAGCAACAAATAAAGTTAACGTAAGTCGTTTAAGAACTGACGGTTCAGGAAGAAGGACGTAAAATTTTATTAGAGAAAGCCTCGCTTCCTCAGGAGCGATCACGATTTCGAACGAGAAAACGTGGGTGTTCAGGGATAAAATGTAGCATGTCCCACCAACACGACTGGAATACTCTAGGAAAAGACTTCGTCTTGGCGAAATTTGTTTTACAAACAAGGAGAAAAATGCGCCCTGTCGCATTTCATAATGCCGTATTAACGTAGAAAAAGTATTTTTATAACTCGACTTACAAAGAGAATGAATAAAGATTCATAGCTAAGTCAGGGGAATATTCGAAACGGAATATTTACGTTTGGCCTTTTAGAATAAATAAAACAGTGCTTTATTTACAATTAATCGAGCAATAACCCTATAAAGAACAAAAGTTTTTCCCTACAAAAGGAAAAACATGTATACCATACAAACATGTATACCAAGTTGTTAGGAAATGTACAGATGACAAGAAATATTTGGAATATTTTTCTCATAAAGAAACATTGTCCATTTGTTCTTTTGTTAGCAAAATTATCTTTTGAAAACAAGGACTTTCAGAATATTCAGATCTGAATAACGTCTAACTTCACTAGCAACTGTCTGATTCATTGTTCGAACCTTTTTTAATATTTTAGATAAAGCACTACCTCGAAGTAACTTAAAATTGCAAAAGGTCTGAGTAAACAGTAATATGGGAAAACGTTTTAATGCAATTTCTTTCTTTGCACACGAGTGATGGTCATTCAATTAAAGCCCTTCAATTCAATTAATATAAAACAGCATTCAGTAAAAGACCTTTTAAAACAACTATTTCCTCTTTTTTTTTTTTTTTTTTTTTTTTAATATATCACCAATAATAGAGAGATTTTGCATAACGTTTCGATACGTTACATAACGATTTTCCGCTATTTCGAGGTTACTGCTATATTTAACGTCCTTCAAATAATGTTGACGCTATTTGAATTCTTTTTCCATAAAGTATTTTACCACTAAAGCTAAGTTCCCTGGAAGTTTGTAGTAGTTCAGGTTATAATCATATCTTGCAAGACTGTAAACAAAGGAACCGTTCACGGATGTTATGGATTTTCTCTTGATTGCTGACGATAGTTTGTCATTGCAGCCATGGGTACAACGCCAACTGCGGCCTTGGAAGTGTTGGTAAACCTTCCACCAGTCCATATTTTATTTAATCCAAGGAGAAGCCAGCGCTAACAGGCTCATAAATAGACAATGCAAGGACAGACCGTATCAATGAACTATGGGAGGAGATGCCGTACTATGCATGCCATTCGATGCCACTACTCCAAAATATAACTTCACCCACAAATACAGGTATTCATACCAGAAAGGGAGTGAGCCAAAAGGATACTTCTGACGGCCAATTCCGACTGTTATACTGATGACTCAAACGGATAGAGACACCGGAGCTAATGTCCTCGGGATGAATCCGAAGACCGCACTGACTTTAAACTTAGGCAATTACGCCACTGTTTTCCAGTCTGAAATTATAACAGTTGAACGCTGCGCTATTTTTTCCGACAGACTGACGGTTCAGACCTTAGCTTCATGGGAGGTAAAGGAAAAATATGTCAGTGATACCAATGGCCTGGCCCTGGCATTTGTTCCATATAGACAAGGGGAGCATATGTTGGCGAATATAGGCTCTCCAGGCCCTGAACCCTACAGTGACCTAGCTCCTTGCAACGAAAAGGAAACGTTCATTGAAGGGCCATCCGCAAGACTTACAAAGGAATTGTTGTAGGGTAACCACAGCAGAACCAGGATTCTCGTTGAACTCCTGACAGGGCACTGCCGCCTAAAAACCTGCACCGAATAGGAGTACAGAAGAAACACTGTGCAGATATTGCCAGGAAGAAGAGAAGACCGCAGAACATACAGTTTTTGCGATGGGTCTATGTAGGTATATATTCTTGCAACTAGGAGAGGAAAAGACACAAGCAAAATCCTACAACTAGGAGCCACTGGCAAAGCCATGATTAACAACTAGAAGCAAGCCACTGGTTTATAAAATTGGAGAAGAACGATAGATCTTCTACTCAGGTCGAGATGCAGAAGACCCTGTGCCCAACTATTTTATGCCAATCCCTATTTCTTGACCAGTTCAAATTGTTGAGCTTTTGTTTTCTTGTTGTAACGTCTATATTGACCTCCCGAAAAGACTTGGCTGTTCAACTTTTCAACACTGGCTATTCAGATCTACGGATGACAATACTTTCGTTTTCAACTTTCACAAACAAATTTCGCCCATAAGGAAAAAAATATTCTTATGGTGAATTATTTAAGACAACAGTAATTGGTTTACGGCCCTAGGCTGTACGTAATGACACGTTGGTTTTGCAATAGCCTTGTCAACTTGATAAATCCATGAGGAATAAAGAGAACCAAATGTACGCTTTTATAATTTTGTATAATAAAGTGTATAATAAATTATATAACAGTGGATAGAGCAAATAGCGTGATTTACGCGAAATTAACGTTTGTTCATTGTTCAAGGCAACGTACCTTGGAACCGTGCCGCTTCCGAGCTATCACGACAACGTCCTGTTCCGCTGTACCAGGAAGTCAGGGGTTTTCCTGAACTTGCACTGTGTGCACCAACGAAATGAAATCCTGATTGTTAAGATTCGGCCACAAAGTACACCAAAAAGTACACCCACGATTCTGGCACGCGAACCGCGCCAATCAAATCGCCAATCTCAAACCGCATGAAACGCGATGAAGAAAATAAAAATATCCGCCGAACAGCAGAACAATGCCTTATCGACGCCTTCTTTGTTCAAAAGTACTTCGAAACTTGCAAGCCGGCGGAAGTCGTAAAAGTGATCAAGGGGAAAAACTCTTCAAGTAGGGCGGTATTGGGAATCAAGCGAGCAATTCGAAATTACGAAGATAATGAGAAAAGTCGAGATGAATCTCTTTCAGAATTCAGATAGTTGTTTTAAGGAAATATAAAAATCTTTCAAGCGAATATTTCATTATTGCCAGTTCATACGCGAGTACAATAAGGTTTAGTTCAAATTTTACCCAAACTATGCTTACAAATTTAATCGAAGATTCATACAAATACCATGAAGCTAATATTACTTTAGTTTCCATATTAAGTGAACTATTTTATCTGAAAGTTCGGCAATAACAATGAGATTATGTGGGAGGGCTGATTATAACCCTGACCCACCACTGAAAATGGCGAAATGCCAGACCGACCAGAAGCGACCGAATTCCAAATAATTATCTAACATCGCTAAAACTGAATATTAAAAAAAATTTAACAAGTCGTTTGTGGGGAAAACTAAAAATAATAGGGAAAGCATTGCATAACCTAACTTAGGGAGAAAGTATAGCCGAAAAAGTGTGCATCAAATCAAGGGGAAACAGGTTGAACGGTCGTTCAGGTCCACGATGAAGGCCGGGGGGGGGGAATAAGCTTAATTTAAGGCAAAAATAATACTTCTTATATTATGGAATGTTATGAGGTAGGTACCTTGACACCGTTTCATTCTTGGCATAGTAATTGAACGTGTTAGCTCACCTGGAACAGAAAAAAAAGACATTGTTAACTCCTGCCAACGGGAAGGGAAATACACAATTCGCGCACGCAACTTCCTCTAAATTCAATTTCTCTTCTGCCTTTCAAATGGGAAAAAAGACGAAAACCGTACCTCTTTTGAAATTATTTCAAATTAATTAATCAAATGGAGAGAAGGTTCGGAGGGTTATGTTGTCCAGCTGCTTTGGCAATGCCGAAAAGGGAAAATCTTTTTTTTTTCGTTTTTAAATGTCAAAATAGTTCTATTGATCACCTTTGGCTTAACACAAATGAAAAACGTCCATTTCAACTCAACACATAAACCGGGAAATAAATTTTAAAAGTAAATGAACTGTCGGGTGAAGATCGAAAATTAAAAATGACAGTTATTCAGATATCGTGAGATGCGGTCACGATATCTGAATAACCATCGATTAACGGTCATCTCTACACATTAAAAATGACAAGTTGCTCGTGACGAAAAGAATGGAATTAAGATACTCCTATGGTAAAAATTAAAAACTAATAATTTATAACTTATAATGGATTTGAATGTCGTTTCCCGTCATTTTGGTTGTCAGATGTAGTCTTTAGTTGGGAACAAACCGAATGAGCGTGGAAAGGCAGACCCAAATGATCGGAAACTGCCGAACTACGGCAGCCCGCAGACCTGAAGGAGAAATGGCAGCATATTCAAAGCGATTTAAAAAATCCAAAAAACCTTAGGGTTTGTTTATTCTCGCTATCAGAATGGAGACGGCTTAAATTGTTAGAATTTCAGCGGGTTTAACTGATTAGAAACGCAAAATATTTTCTAACAAACTTGAATCCATAAGAATGATATTTAATATCACATTTTATCTTGACCGTCTTTTGGTCAGGGATATAAGCAGCGAGCGACGCTAACACCTCCCAAGGCAGCGAGGTAAATGTAACTGAAACGTCCAACCAGGTTAAACTCAAAATATTTTCTTACTAACTTGAGTGAAGCCTGTAAAATGGTAGGAGAATTTTTTTTTTCTTTTTTTTTTAGGGGTCAGGGTTATAAGCAGGGCGAAAACCAAACAGCGGATCATATAAATCTCACAAAAAAAGTGTTGAAAACTATTTATATCTGAAACTCATCATGGTGATCTGATTTTATAAGAATAAAAAATAACCTATTATAATAATCCAATGAAAATAGTAAATTACAAAAGGAATTGCCTGTAAAGATAGATTAAATAATTAAAATTTTGAAAATAATTAAACCACCCACTCTCGTAAATGTGAAATGCGTGTATTTTCATTATACGAAAATGTGCCCTAGATGATGAATCTTCTGTTAAAATTGTGATGAGTGTTAAAGTAACACGGTTCAACGAAGCCGACTCATTACGCGTAGGGTAAATCGTCAGAAAGATGAAACCGCCCAGCTTCATCAAAACTAAAACGAGAGAAGCTATTAGATTTGTGCTGATTGCAAAACGGCCTCTTCCATCCCGCCCCCGCCTTAGAATAATAATTATCGAGAACCCGATAATTACTCCTTATAAATGTATTTAACTCGAAACAATCGAAAGCCATCGTCAATAATCCGGTCGGAGGCCTAAATAGAACTGGCCGAATTAATTAAACTGGAAAATCAGGGTGAGGTGCCAGGGTGGGCATAGACAGTCATCATCATGATTTCTCAAGGGTTGGCTGGGTCACCTCTCATTGACCCAGATTATCGCGAAGCGATCCAAGGGCAAACGTTGAAAGTAAGGCGTTTTCAAATTGTATTAATACGTAGCGCAGTTACTATTTATCTTTACATCATGATGCTGGATTATTTGCCCAGATAGTCAAGAAAACAATTCTTTTAGCTTAGTAGTTTTTGGACATTTTCAGTTGAGTGTTTTTGAAGGGTACATATTTTCTAAATTAATACTAACAGTGATAAGACTGGTCAAATTAAAAAAATAAGTAAATAAATAAACCTTCTAACATAATGTATATCCATGAACTTTGTTCTAATTTAACTAGTGAATGTTTTCTTACTATTCACAGTTTTATAAATTATGACAATCAAATCATGGCTTAAAATCTAAAAGATTTCACCTAGTATAACTTTTTGAAAATCAAAATGTTTTCCTAGAAACTAGCGAGAAGCTTAGAACGCTAGATATGATAAATGTATAATTTCACATTTTAGCTTGACGGTTTTATGGTCAGGGATGTAATTAGAGATAGGTTTTATTTATTTTTTGAGTCAAGGATATAAGCAGGGAGAGATAACAGACCAAAACAGCGCAGTGAGGTAGAGCTTACTGAAACGGCTAACCTACAGGTTGACCTTCATTGAAAAAATTCCTCACATATCACATCATAAATAAAGCCTATAATAAATGTAATGTACAACTTTACATGTGAGCTTGACTTTTTTTTTTGCTAAGACGGCGAGAATAGAAAGACCTAACTGAAATGGTCAGACGTATTAATATCTCAAAAGATTTTCTTAAAACTGGATGGGAGCCTTTAAAAATAATAAATTAAAATAGTTATAATTTCACATTGTAGCTTGACGGTGTTGTGGTCAGGGATATAATTATTGTCAGGGATGTGAAAAAATGTCACTATACACGTGACATTTTTTTGGCAAAAACTTTAAGCAGGGAGAGGCCTAAACAGTCCAAGACAGCGAGAATATGCACACCTAACTGAAACGTCCAAGTTGCAGATTGAATTTCATAGAGACTCAAAACATTTCCTAACAAAGCGTAAGTGAAGACTATAATAATTATAAGTGTACAACTTAACGTTTTAGCTTGACTTTTATTGGTTAGGAATATGAATAGGGAACAATACTTACAGGCTAAGATAGCGAGGACAGAAAGACCTAACTGAAACGGCCAAGATTGGATCTCTTAGAATCTCAAAACATCTTCATACAAACTTGAGTAACGGTTATAAGAATGAGAGATACATAAAATCATAAAATTTTAACATGGCAGTTTTGTTACTAGGGATATATGCAGGATGAAAGGCTAACAGCTAACAGATAATAGAACAAAGAAAACGTAATTCATTTTCTTAGAAACTTGATTGAAGCTTATAAGGAATGATAAATGTATAACACCGCCTTTTTGTTTAACAGATTTCTGGTATCAGGGGTAAAAGCAGGAAGACGCAAATATGCCAAGATAGTCAGAATACGCAGACCTAACTTAAATATCCAACCTGTAGGATGAAATTCATAAGAACTAAAAACTCTAACGAAACTTGTCTGAAGCCTATAAGAAAGATATATGTATGTATAACACGGTACCGCTCCCAGAAAATAAGGAGACGCATTTATCAACGGTGAACCTAAAAAAAAAACATTTGTAAGTACGTCGGGTTCGAATGGAGAGCCGCTGGATTCGAACCTGGGACCTTTACCTTACAGTGATGAGCGCCGTTTCAACGCCTAAACCATTGCGGCCACCGACGCCCCTTTATATTTTTATTCTAATCTTAGTGATTATTATAAGAGTTTATATTTGTTCATGTATGATCCCTCTATAATAAACCAATTGTTTACTAATAATTTAATTTCAACATCCGTTCGTTTTTTTTCTAAATTCTAGGGAGAGACTGACAGGGAGATACAGCGATGTTCGGCAGAGCTAACTGAAACGTCCAAACTACAGGTTGACCTTTTTAGAAATTCAGAACATTTTCTTATAAACTTGATTGAGCCTATAAGCCAGTGTGAATAGGCAGACCTAACGGCAACAAACTTCAGGTTCCTCACCCCGCAGACCACATAGAAATAATCTCACAATTAAAAAATTCTTGTGAATTCTTAAACAATTAACTATTACAATAGCACCAAGTATGCCTAATAAAATATGCGTATTAATGATTCTAATGAGCAGGAGTTAATTGTTACGCAGTCCGGAGGGAAAAAGAGACCTTGTGTGGTCATGGAAAAGGTCCTTTTGTGTTGAGCCACCATCGATCACCTGACTGTGACTATTAATTCTTTTTTTTTAGGTGTGTATTCAAGTGAAACCCATGGAGAAAAAAACAAACGGGGAACCACACGATCATCATTTTCCTCTCAGATGCAGTTTTTACAATTTTTGTTGTAACAAAAGAACTTCTAACTAATACTTCAACAAACTCACAAATTAAAAGAAAAATGAACAGTGTATTATTTATATGACATTGGATCTAGCTTTAAGCTAAAACATGAATCTGTTTTACTCATTTAGTCCGGTTTGATCAAGGTAACAATTAATATACAATTTTTTGAATTAATACTGAATAATAAAGGAAAATTTATTACTGTACATTAATCCTGAATGTTAAGTCAAGCACGTTCTTATAAATTATACCCCGCTTTTTAAAAAATATAGGAAACTAATAATCAATTTAGACGTACCCACTATTAATAGAAAAATATATTACATATTATTATAACTTTGTAAGCAAAACAATCTCACCAATTGAGAGAAATATAATTAAGAATACGAATTAGTAAGGAGTAATAAACAAATTGTGTTACTTCAGGATCTAATTTGTTTCTCCCTCGTCAAACGCTCGATTACATCCATGGTGTAAACAAGAGAAAGGAGGGCTACGACCTCAAAATATGATCAGATTTGAATTGCATTTGCATGATTGCTCGAAGGTCCCACTTTAGCATAGATTGTAAACTGTCATCGTCCACGATTATAAAGATCCAAGGGCGTAAAACGAAAACGCAAGAAATTGAGGCAACCATGGATGACATCATCCAAGAATTGCACGGCATCGGCTGTAATTGTGATGAAATGAAAACTATGATAACAAACATGAGAAGTTCATAAGTTTTCGAAATCAGCCCAGCAACAACCGATTCCATAAAAAAAGGTCCGAACCTCCCTAAAGTAAGTTTGAGTGCAGAGAAACAAATAAATTCATGACATATGTTTCAAATCGTACAAAATTGAGCCTGAAATTAAGCACATTTTAACATTAAACGTGACCGTTTCAAGTTCAGGAAGACGACAATAAATGATGGTCCAAATTCAAATATTTTCTTACTAATAGCTATTGTTCGTCCTTGAATCCCGCCGAATCTAAGATCGTTACTACGTACTCCTTGCCCTTCATGGCAACAACTCCATTATATAATAGTATGCTCATATATTTTGAAATAGTATTTTTTACTAAATTATTAGCTTGTACTCATCATGATATACCTAAAGACTTGATAATTGCATAGCTAGATAAAAACCAACATGTTCAACCATAATAGATTTAGTAGGCGATTATGGTGTAAGTGCTGGAACTAACATTTACGCGTCTATTATCTTTTTTTCTAACTAACACTAAAGATTCGTACATGGAGAAATAAAAATTGAATTTAAATTAAAAATGTTTGTGTCTTTCAATCAAGTGAAGTATGTTTTGATTGAGGATCATTTCCTCATTGATAAATCCTTGAAAGTATAAAAAACTAATTACAGTTTCATTACTCTATTAAAGACGATCCATTAACATTAGAAATTTAGTACATTACACTGCAACAGGCCCAAAAAAATTTATACTTCCTTTAACAACAGTAGGAAGAAGAAAATTGCTTTTACGTGCGGCAGCACGACATACAGCCGAAAGAAAAGACCTTATGCAACCCATTGTGATCTTTAAAACGTCATGACGATTCGCATAGTCCTATTGATTACGCCTGGAGTTACAAAAGCCACGGTTAAGTGGAAAAGAATTAATCTCCGGGGTGAACAGAGGCCAGGATGAAAAGAAAAGAGAGAAAAAAGGTAATTTGTATTGTGATGTTTATTTGATGGGATATTTTTTGGAGTGCTTGTCGAGGGGGGGAGGGATAAATTTCCGCGAAAGATGAAATACAACGCCCTTCTTTAATCATCCGTAACACGTTCCCGGTGCCTATCGCCTCTATGATCGTATATAACGAAAATACCGTGGTGAAATTCTCCACTGAGGACCGTTTTGATGGAACAAGTGAGATTTTTATAACGATTGTTTGAAATATTATCAAATTCTTAAAGGAAATATATTCCCTCGGACGGTCACGGTCGGTTTGTTTTGATAAATGGCGAGGTGTAATCCATGGAAAGGGAACCCTACAAATACCAAATGTATCAAATTCGTTCAAAATTTGAAAAGATTGATTATATTGCCTTTTGTTGTTCTTAATAATAAATGTAGGATGTTGACCGCCACTACGTCAACGGAGGCCCTACATGGCGGGAACTCTGTCTCTCCCCTCTATGGACCCCAGCTGACAGTTTTAGTTGTTACCACCACGCGGTCCTACGAACACGGTTCTTTTTACGCTAATGTATTTTAATGTTAACTAGTTATCCTTTTACTTTTGTTTATGTGTTCTTTACCAATAAACTTTAAATCTTTATCTTTTTATTTGTGGGAGACCTTTAATTCCCTACATAAATATAAATATTTTTTACAAACACAAGCGGAATCATAAATCACCCGACTACAAAACTTTCCTTTTTGTTGCTTGTATGTTAAATACGTAAAAATGACATTAAACAATTTTTAATCCCGCTAAGCATATTCCAGTTGGAGAGGATTCGCGGTTATCACAAATCGTGATACAACACTTACTAATTTAGAGAAAGTCTACTTTCTTAATCGGCGAAATCTTTCTGACCGTAAGCCAAATGACATTGTAAGTTTTAAAATAGATCAATAAATTATCAGGCCTGAAGAAATTGTGGTTTACCCATCAGAACGGCTGCGTTGAGTGTTATCATTTTTTCCTTCCATCCTCGGATAAAAACAGTCGAAACGTCGAAACTTTTGCATTATGAATAATGTTGGACCCCTGCCCTAGAATCAGCTCGCTAAATTGAAAAGACCACGTTTTATGCGTTCCCTTACGACGTAACCCACCCGGTTTTTAAGGAATTGGAAACCGTACAAAGCAAAAAAGGTTAAGTAATTATTCGACTTGACGCGAAGGGCCGAACACTTACGCAAATTAGTGACACGATAAAAATCATTTAGGTTCTTTTGCAAAGAATTTCTCTTCAATCGACGTAGTAACAAATGTAGGAAAGAATTCACCGTATCAGAAATGACAAGAGATAAATTTGAGCATGTAATCTGACATTTATATAGCATTATTTAAGTAGAAGACAACATTGTTATGCCATTACACTTTCATGACATCAACTGTACAGAAAGGATGTCACTTTTTCTCTCAGACTCAAAAGGATAAGAAAACGGATTATATTAGACAATGGTCAATATGTGCTTAGGTGGTAGCACTCTTAGAATTAATGTAAAAGGAGGCTGTCCACAGGGAAGCTGTTTGTCACCTCTTTTATGGCTAATTACAGTAAACAGCTTCTGAATAATTCAGGCTTCTACAGTCAATTATTTCTGATGATGGTACGATAATGCTCACGGGTAGAGATCCCCTGACTCTTTCACTACTGATGGAAAACGCCATGGGATTACTTTATGGGTGGTATTGTGACAAAGGTTTATCAATTAATCCTGCTAAACTAGAATTGATAATGTTTAGCAGGACAAGAACATTAGGTAATTTTAAAAACCCTAAATTTCAGGGCATAGAATTAAAGTTAGTGGATTCAATCAAATTCCTTGGTGTGGCACTCGACAAGAAACTTGATTAGAAAGGTCATATTAATAACATATATAGGAAAGGCACCATATCAATGGTACAATGTAGGAGAATTGTCGGTAAAACATGGGGCATCAAACCATGGGTAGCCAAATGTCTATTTACTGCCATTATTCTACCTAGATTCTTTTTCGCAGCTTTAGTGTGGTGGAAAGGTCTAGAAAATAAAGGGAATAGTAATAAATTAAGATCATTTCAAAGACTAGGTTGTTTGATGACGACAGGTGCATTTTCGACTACACCCACCCTAGCATCATAAGTGCAATAACATAGGTCACTCGAAAATCTCTCAACTATTGAGTAGGGTTAACGGTCAATTATTAAGTGCTAGTGATAAAAAGATTAAATCCCCTTCGGGGAAAAAGCACTTTCAGGTAGTCACCCCTTGTGATTATGATTATAGTCTGGATGATGACCATCGTAACATAGACTGTTACACAGATGGTTCACTTATCAAAGGTAGAGGGAGTGGTGCAGGAATCTACATACCAAAATTAGGAATCAGCATCTCCTCCCCTCTTGGCAATAACACCTCCGTTTTTCAGGCGGAAATCTGGGCCATCAATGTGTGTTGTAGAACACTTATGGAAAATAAAATTAAGGGAAAAGATATTAAAATCTTTTCTGACAGTCAGGCTAGTCTTAGGGCATTACAAAAAGATTTGTCAACCTCACGACTGGTGGAGGAAACTATAGATCTTATCAATAGGATCTCTTTCAGGTTTGAGAATAAGGTGACCCTTATTTGGATACCAGCACATAAAGGACACCATGGCAATGAAAAGGCGGATGGCCTAGCCAAAGAAGGTTCTAATACTGCGTTTGTCGGGCCACAACCGGTATTACCTCACTCTATGAGCACAGCGAAAGAGAGTATCAATAACTGGGGCATGAAACAATTCCTTAGGGAGTGGAATTTATCCCCCGGACACAGGCAATCGAAAGAGTTTGTTAAGGCGATCAAACCAGCAGAATCGAAATGGCTATTCTCTATCTCAAGGAAGGGAATTAGGAGGCTGATAGGTATTCTGACGGGCCACTGCCCACTGAGAAGACACCTCTTCGTAATGGGTATCCTACCAGATCCCTTTTGCCGCTTCTGCGAAATAAAAGAAGAAACGGCAAGGCACTACCTCGCAGAGTGTGATAGGTATGCTAGGTCTAGATTTGAAATCTTTGAAGGAGAGGACATCACCAAATCACTCCCCGAGATAAAATGGTCCAAAATCTTGGGGTTTGTGAACAAGTCCAAGAGGTTTATGCAGGACACGTGAGCCGACCAAGTCCCGGACCTTTTAGGGATGGGGTACGAGTCTACCCAGGCATTTAACCCCTCGGGTCTTGGTCGCCCACCCTGCATAACATATATATATTAGACAAGACTTGACCTACCGAAAAGGATAAGAAAACGGATTATGTTAGACAAGACTTGACCTACCGAAAAGGATAAGAAAACGGATTATGTTAGACAAGACTTGACCTACCGAAAAGGGAGAATTGATTGTTTAATTGTGTAGGGTACTAAGAGACCCTTTGGATAAGAAGGATTGGATATTTTGGAGAAAGGTTTAACGACTACTCATAATTCTAAACGGTACGTCCAGGTTTGAGTAAACTTTTGTACACTGTTTTCTCGTAAGATTTACGTGCCGTTTTGTTTCTAGTAGACCCAGTAACCCAAGGTGTGGTAAGCAGTCAAATTTAAGAATGGGTAAAAGATCTGCTGAAGAGTTTGGATGATAAATGGACGCACTTGCTTTCTTCAATTGGGCAAGTGACAAATTACATTTCTAAGTTCCAACGAGGATACGCGATCCAGGATGACCGGAAAGTACCAAGGTGTAGCTAATATACAACTGCAAACAAAGTACGACGTAAACTAACTTTGTAAGATTTCTACGATATCTGCAGGCTGATGAAACTAATTTTTGATCATTTTAGTTTTTCTATCCTAGTAGGTTTGGGCTTGGTCCTCTTTTTTACCATGTTCAGCGCTAATGTGTTGGTGACATACCAACTAAAGAAGATAGTTGGACCAGGATGATCGCAAACTACCAAATTACACGTAATATACTACTGCAAATAAAGACTAAACGTATTTTAACTTTAAGTCTTTTGTGATATATCTTTGTTGTCTATGGGATGATGAAATGGTAGTGGTCCTACCATTTTAATCTGTCTATCCTCGCGATTTTCGTTTCCTGTTTTTACCATCTTCCGTGCTAGTCTGTTGAAGTGACATACCCACGAAAACAGGAACGAACGGAAACTACCAAAATTTATCTAATGCTCTACTGCAAATAAAGTGCTACTTTAATAATAGATCTTTTCTGAAATGGCTATGATGTCTGGCTGCTGATGGAATTATTTTAATATTTTTCGATCGTTTTTGTAGTAGTTTGATTAATTTTAGTCTATGGGTTTACCTGCCGAGCAGCTGTGGTTTTCGTTCCCTTTTTTCCGTCTGTTGATGATGGCGTAACCAAAATAACAAAGATAGGCAAACCAGGATGACAGGAAATTATTGAACTGTAGATTTTTTACAGACTGAGAACTCTTAAGCTCATAGACTACTTAATACCTTTCTACTCCCTTCTATCCGAAATTGTTGCTAATTGCCCTACACGTTTATTATAGCAAGTAAGTCGATTAACAACATTGGGAAATTTTCCGAAATTGACAAACCGGAGTAAAAAAGCGAATTAATTACTGTTATATTTCCACCTGCAAGTTGCCACGGGCGCATACAAATGGTGAGCAATTAGCTCGGTAAAATTACCAGAAAATTCTCGGCCGTGACGGAAACTCCTGGTGACATTTTACATTCAACGCGTCCTGCAGGATGGCAATTACAAAATACGCCCTGGAATACCTCCAACGCACAACCTGGCAAACCTTCTTACTTCAATTTCAATTGTGACGCAAAGAAACGTACATATGTGGTTGTTTTTTAAATATCTCGAATTAACGCAAATATCCCGAAAAGGCGATTTGCGATAAGTGTATAAATAATTATAAACATTAAAGGGAAAAGGTCAAATTAAAACATGCTAATTACAAAATGTGATTACCCCATAAAAGGTTCTTTCCTAAAAGAGCCCCATTATGATTTAAACGTATGTTAACTCTCACTTTTACCTGAGAAATCAGACTGTAAGCTTACAATTTCGTTTTTTTGTGTTTACTACGTTTCTTCTTCCTTTTTGGATGATGGATATTACCGAGTTTTTTAATAGTCGATAAAATATAAAAAATATATTAAAAAAAAAAAAAAACAGATTACAAACAGATTAACTAAAACATAGTAGAATAGATAGATCCAAGAGGACCCTAGTGGCCGAGTAGTTAGGCCGTCCGACTCGTATTTACCACGCTAGAGGTTCTGGGTTCGAATTTGCGAGATTGGGCGAGAGAGCGCTTGGGCTTTTTAATTGAAGAAAGAAGTATTGTAAAGTGGATTGACCTCCTCGTCCGCGACTCCCAACGGTAGTTGGACGTTGAGCACTCTTGTAAATTATGTACAATTTAGGCTGAAAGAGAAATTAAACGAGATCGTGAGGTGGTTCAAAGTTACACACCACCCCTCAAGACGTGTTTCAAGTCCCATTTTTGTTCTTGATCCATCACATGAAATTGCAATTAGAAAAAAATCAGATACATTGGAAGTGAATTCCAAGAGGGTGGCTTGGGATTTTAATAAAGACCTGACAATACCAACAATATTGTGGAATATTGTGACGAAATATTAAAAACAAGTGTGCGACACCATGATGATTAGCTGAGGTGAGTATACTTTTTGAATCACACTATGATGGTATTTTAATCTCTTCTTTGTTCAAGGCTTATAGACCATATTTAACTTTGGAGTATCATAATATCCCTAGAACTGTATTAAATAAAATTTCAACTAAATGGTTAAAGCATAATCATAGACCATAATTTATCTGAGTACTTCAAACCCAATTTGAATCTCTCCCAAAAAAAATTAAAGAGAGCAGCTAGCCTTTAATGATCGACGTGCTTGAAGGCGCATTATGAATAAGTCCGGCCTTCCTGATTATATCAGAGTAAATAAAATTAGAAGGGATAGTTCTACCTAATTTAAACTTAATTGACCTAATCTAAGATTCAATTCCGCATGACAAGGCACCCTCCCTTTTGTAATTATGTCACCATCCAAAGGTGAGAATTTTTCTCTCTAAAAAAAATCATAACGGAGAAAGGCAGAGTGAAAGTAAACGCACACAATCAATTCCAGTTCTGTTATACCAGACAGATAACCAGTGAGTCCTGTTTCTTTATCATCCCAATGCCCAAGTTCGACACTCCTTTTGCCTTGAAACTTCATAAATAACCTTGTTAGTTATGAGTATTTATGTCATCTGGCGAAAGTAAATAATAAATACTAAAACCCTAAAGCATGCTGAAGTATCACGGAATCCTTTTCTTAATAAGCACAATAAATAACAGAAATATGATAAAAGACTATTTCCAATATTATATAACTAATAATTTATCACAAAGTAAAAATCCTCTAAAATTATAAATTAGAAATTAAAATTAAAATTAGAACAATAAATAATAATATCGTAAGATAACTGGAGCGAAAAAACACAAGGAAGTTAATGGCGAAATGAGCCTGACCGTTAATAGAAAAATATTCCACAAAAAAATATTCAAAAATATTCCAAGTGAAATAATTTGGATATCATACTAAACTAGAACTATAAAAAAGTGGTTTAAAAAAAATAAAGTACCGAAAATAAGCAAACAGGAAAATACAGTAAATTGGTCGGTTCCGATCACTTTGTTCTGCCTATCCAGAGTTATTCTGCCAGACGCGTTTCGGTTTCTCGCCTTCTTCAGTTATGAGTAGAGTTATGACCAAAGTTAGAGGTTCATATACTATCCTAAAGTCCACCAATGTCCAGTTTTTTCTGTTAGTGGTGGGTTTGTCTCTCCCTGCTTATAACCCTAACCCACTGGAGATGGCCAGGTACCTTAACGAATCTGCAATAACAAAACAGCTAGGGCAGGAAGACTAGATTGATCGGAAACGACTAAAGTTTAGGTTCATCATCCTACAGACTTCAAGAGGAAATCTCTCTTTATTTTTGACCGCTAGACGCGTATAGTGTTAAGCAATAAAACACATTATTACTATCCAAAAGTTTGTCTCTCCCTTCTTATATCCCTGACCACCACTGTAGATGACCGGGACCGAAACGAATCTAAAATAACAAAACATCAAGGACAGGAAGACCGTAATAATCGGTCATAATAACGTCTAAACTGTAGGTTCATCATCCAGTAGACCTCAAGAAAAAATCTCTCCACAATACATTAACCGCTAATATAACCAAGCAGCGAAGATGAGAGCAAAATTCTAAACTGTGTCAGACATCGAGGCTCGTGAAGTTTTTGAAAGGAAGCAGAAAGAGTACAGTGCATCTTCAAGGACCAAGGGAAAAGTATATGAGTCTATGCAATCCGTCATATCTCGGAAGGGCGTTGTTGTGTAGGGTGTTGTACTCAGAAAGCCCATCGGTTGGAAACAATAGTGTCTCCCTTACCACCAGGTATGACAAATTTATTTGTATGAAGATACCTTGGTACCTTGTAACAGAGAATAGATGACCTCATAAAGATTTTGAGCAGGTACATTTCTACCAACCCCCATAGTATAATTTTGGGTAGGGTAGAAGAGGATGTCTATGCCAAAGGATAATACACAAATCTAAAGTCCATTTTCGCTTATTTTTATTACGTAATGTTCTTCAAGATCATAAATGTCCCTTATTGTTCTGCACGGAAATAGCCACAGTTTAACAAAAACTAAGTAGTAAAGGAGTCTGAACGGACAAGATTTAACTGTTTAAGAGATGAAATGAGAATAGAAAGAGTTATTACGTAGGGGAAAAAACCGGCAGAGTAGCCACTTCCCCTGCGCAAAAGGTCGAGATCGTTTCGTGTAATAGTCACAAATGAAGCATCAAACTTTTGCCCACGGTCCATTTAATCCCGGCCCTCCTCTACCACATGGCTTGATACGCAAACACGGCCAAGTTTATTGCAGTTATTATCTCTACGAGGTCTGTTAAGTACTTGCAGTAATGTTGTCCTGTTAATTAACTCGGCAACAACGCGATCGACCGGACTGTTATGTTCGGAACAGGAAGACGAGGCTGATTCTGGCACATGATTGAGGGCCTTCGAACTTTCCCGGTGAAAAAAAAAATTAAATTGAAAATCGGAACTGGAAATGAAGAAAGAACAAAAAACAAAAAGAAAATCAATATGAGCAAACAGTTATCAATTTTTAACATGTTTTCCATTGTCTTTTACATTAAAAAACAATATACTTTTGTACAACAAAATTTATATAATTTCCGAATGTTACCAATTAAAAATGGTCGATAATCGTATATTCACGAAAAATAATTTACATTTTAATTGTTTTATTATTTTTTATGCAAAATACTTGAGTTGAAAATTAGTGCCACGAGCGTGACTCGAATCCAAGGTTTTTCAAATAGTTTACATTATTATATTAACTAGTAAATAAAAAAGTAGATTTAGGTTAATATTTTTTTTATCTGAGTTTATAATGAATCCTTGATTTCTGAGGCGGAGGTCAAAGTCGAAAAAATGCTATAAAATAATATGTTGAATATTCATAGTACTAATAATCTAGCGTATTAGCATTGCCGACTTGGTGAGCAATTGATAATCAGTAAATTAAGATGAGACCTTAGAAATTTTCCAAAAAATTTAAATTGGGCCGGTTTACCTACAAACCGTGCCAAGTCTTTTGACATATTCCGTTAGATTGGCACTGACGCCATGGACATACTAAGAAGCCGTAGAAAACTTCTTTTTTTTTCTCTCTCTCTCTCTCTCTCTCTCTCTCTCTTCGGAAAAGCCGCGTCGGGAATGTCAAATGAATCACTTTCACTTTCCTTGTGACATTGCAAGAGACCAGGCGGCTCTGACCTAGATTGGTTTCAGCCGTTTATGTAACAGCCTCTGACTGGATCATCTCATCACGTACGGTTTAAATTTCTGAGGGGCTGGCGAGGATTTTTTCCCCTCTCTCGTTTAAGTCAACAACACTATCGACGATCGAACGGGACCTTTGACTCGTTCAAGTATTTGCACAAGTGTTATTTCAAGTATCTCATGGAAAAAAAATCTACCTGCTCAAATTAAGTGTCTGCTGTCGTCATTTCCAATCATTTGGTACGGCTATTCTACCTATTTTGGCATTTCGTCATCCTCAGCCATCTAAACTACTCCGTTTTCCTGTTTAGATCAACAATAACCAACTAAACACGAATAGATTGAGAGATTTTTTACGATGGGTCTTAGGTCGTTTCCGATCATTGCCAATCCTCAGTGTTTTGGTTTTCCTGGTATGATCTGTCAACAACTCACTTAGGGATAGTTTAGAGGGCTTCATATTCACGGGAATATTTCTAACCGGTTTCCTTAGAGAAAGGTGAATGCTACCTCCTTCTTTTGCCTCCTTCAATACTCCTGAATTCCACTCCCAATACTTGCAAGAGTGTTTAGGAGCAAAATAAAGGTGCAGCTCAGAGAATGTGGCGAAACCTCTAAATCACAAGACAAAAGAAATCGTCCGTGGACGCACAGCGGGTGCGCGATCAGTCTCAAAGTTGGATCAGTGAACCAAATCGTGCCTGAAATGACGGGGAACGGACGAGCGCAAGCAAATTCCAAGCCTACAACTTGCTACTCGGTTTTGATTCTTTGAGGTTCGATGGTGAGACTACTAATGGGTACTTAGGCTGTTGGTCATTGTCATGGGAACAGATGTGCTCCCCTAGGGGTGATTATTATTTAATTTAAATCGAAAGCCTACTCGGGGGTGATGGAATGGCCAATCCATCTCGGGAGTACGTCTAGAGTACGAGTAGAACTTGTTTCAGCCCTTTGAGCTTGGTGAGGCGCTCAATGATCCTTGGGGATTGGGACGTTTTTCAAAATGTGAACTTATGAGAAGAGCATCATTCTCTCGTAAGCCTCAAACCTTGTTATAAATAAAGCACTGATAAAGCCATGTGTCAGATAAGTTAGATCCTAGATAAGTAAAATCCTCGTTAACTTAATAAAGGCAATGCGAACCCAAATGGAAATAAAAATAATGTCTACAACTCACTGAAGATGGCATCTCATAGTCTAATAAACCAAAACAGCAGAGATACCAAATTAAAACGAAAACTATCAAACAATGGGGGCATGTGCAGTCCCACTTGTAAATACGTACAATTCCTTTCGAGTAGTATTGTTATTACTTTGGATAGTATTGGTGAGAGGGATTCTTTGAATCTTTGACGGTTTTATTATTTGCTTGGTATAATCTATTCTAACACGTTCCATTATGAGAATCTAAGCCAGCATAACTTATTCATGTGGACAATGCTTTGATAAGCATGATAAAAACGTGCTTCATCGAAAACAAAGTATTGTAACAAAACTTTTAACTCATTCATTTACTATAAGTGATGTCATTGGATAGTAACATTCCTGGACGGTTTGAGTTCTCAGATGACGTTCTTTTTGAAGAAAAAATAACAAAATAAATCGGACTTCTATCAGGGGACGATTCGGATGAATTTTGTGAAAGGCGAAGAGAATATTTCTTTCCTTATGAATAATTCAAATACACGCAAAAAAGAATCTTCGCTTACCTGTCCGAGATTGGAGAATCCGTGCTTGGATGCGATGTTGTCTGCGTGTTCTGCTCCGTCTGGGATGTGTACCGCGAACTGATTCATGTAAAATGTGTTTCCGTCCCTCCTCGGGGAGACCGAGTGGACTAGACATGATCCCAGGAGGGCGAAAATCGGTAGAAATCGCATCGTACTTTATTGTTGCCGGAGGGCCGTGAAAGGAAGTGCCGCCCTGGAACAGACAATACTTCTTGAGCCGCTACAAACACTAATTATCTCCTGATGATAGCACAGTTCGCAGAACACAAAGCTCGGCTTGACTTAATCTAACACATTAATAAAACAACTACTGATTTTAGTGAAGTAAATACACTAACAACTACGCAACACATGCTAAAGATGAAAATGAACACTTATATGATTACCATGTGATACGAAATAATTAAAAATGTCAACACTGTAAGATAGGATAATTCCTGCTTAAGCATTCATGACGAAGAACGTTAAACAGCCGAGCTATAACGGATTGTTTAACAACATAAATGTAATATTTCTCGGTAGTTTATCTAAGACATGGTTAAAAGTAACGTTGACACAAGGTAAACAATAATTCTGGAATGTTTGGCAGCAAGTAAGACCTGGTTAATGGTATATTACGTCATCCAGAAAGCAAACATTATTCGAGTAGTAACACATTAAATTTAAAAATTTCTTACTGACTCTGATCCTTAACGACAATCGAAAAGGTATCATTGTCAATTCCGATCATTTGCACTCAATCACCATTGATGATGGCTAATAGCCTAAACGCATTTGACATACCAAAATGAAACAACCGTATATTTTCTATATTCTGAGATTTCCGCTAAGGTCTTTTGCGACGATGCGGGTAGCAACTTGGTTTGATCAATTTGGCCAGCATGACGCTCCTTTGGTCAGTCATACGCATTTCGACATCACGCCTTATTTCATAGAGGATTAAGGATATAAGTAGGGAGAGAGACAAACTAACCACTAACTGAAGCAAATCGATATTGTCGTAAATTTCTGACTGTACGTGAACCTGTACCTTTGGTGATCATGCACAACTGAAGATGGCGAGAATCCGAACGCTTCTGACAGACCAAAAGTCCATGGATGGTAGACTAACACGAATAGAAACGACCAAGTTGGAGGATCATCATACCGCAGACGTTAAAGTCTAACTGAAGCGTACTGCGAAAATAAACGTACCAGCATAAGTGACTATCTAATCCCAGAAAAAATTTTCATTGTTATAAGCTCATTTACTCGTTCAATTTCTATTGATTACACGACCTAAATAATTTCTTAAATGAGACGTGGGTTTTATATACAGAATATTCTAAGGCTTTGGTGAAAACTTTTCTTCTTCCATTTCTACACGTTTTTTCTTCTTTTTTTCGATTTCAACA
Organism: Cimex lectularius; assembly: GCF_000648675.2. Lineage (NCBI taxonomy): Eukaryota > Metazoa > Arthropoda > Insecta > Hemiptera > Cimicidae > Cimex > Cimex lectularius. The sequence goes on from NW_019392697.1 coordinate 905,294, forward strand.
TTTATATAGTGAGATTTTGTTAGATTTATCATTGAGGGATGTACGCAATTTATCGGCTCCGATCATCTTGGTCCGCCTAGCCTAGCTGGTTCGTATGACAAGCGAAAATTGGCGATCTTATTCAATGGTTTTCTTATGCTTAAACAAGTGGTTGACGAAACTTTAAAAAACAATTATCAAAAAATGATGAGCCATTAATTAGGAAAACAGACGAAAAGATGATATCAGGGTTATAAGAAGAGCGAGGCACTCTTATTCATTACTTTTCTATTGATTTGATTTTCAGTGGAAGTTACTTTTATTTTTTTAATCATAAACGTTAACAAAAGCAGGAAATATTGACATTTATTTCCCCTGCAATATCTTACAAACAAAAACTATTTTACCGCGTAAAGCAGAGCAAGTGTGAAATACGAACGGGGCTCTGGGTCAACCGTTTTTACTTTTATTTATTTTTTTGTATGACACCCGAAAATAATCTAGGAAAAACCTGTTGAGAGCAGAGGAAAATTTATCGGCGATAATTCAACACTGGGGTGGACAGGTAGTAACTCATCTCTATCAGGGGAAAGCATTGGAATTTACCGTTTACAAATTTTTAATTACATCTTTTCCGCCGTCCAAAAATAGTTCAATAACCAAATCTTGCAAAAAAATTCTGTTTAATTCCGTTAAGGAATTAGTTGATATCGTGCGTATCAAATTAACAGAACGATCCAGATGGTACAGCAATAGAGAAAAACTAATGATGATTTTTCTTTTTTTTTATACGAAACAATAAACATAAAAACAATGTTACAACAAAAGAAATAACGTTAAGGAAGCCCAAAAATGCAAGAATACATTTTTTTCTGGGGATTTTACGACGTGACTTAGCTAAAGAACATTAGAAACTCGAATCAAAGATTGGTTATAGCTGTATGTATATACGCAATTTATGTTAACTATGCGACAACATATCAAGGCTTTGCGCAAGACAACTTGAACATGCAAGTGTAATTTTGACCTTCTGTGTCAATGTGCACATCATTAGCGTTTAGGGTATAAAACTATCCGCACTACAAAGCACAATCACTTGTTAATTTGCCTTCTAAACAGAGATTTGTATGTCCCACACTAAAACAAATTTGGAAAGCCAATTTTTATATGTCTTATCTTTATGTATACAAAGATAAGAATAGCGAGAATGGAAGACTCGGAAAACTTCCTTGTGTCCTTAGAACGACGTATCGGAGGTTGAAATAAACCATTGAAATAGACTGTAAGAGACTGATAGTAAAGGTGAAATGGTGGATTTAGTTTCGTTAATTATTATTCTCCATTTGCGAGACCAAGACTAAGCGAAGGAAGGATGATACACATTTGATGATTAGATGATACAACATCACCAAAAGAGCATACAACATTGTTAGGAGAAAAGGAATGACGGCTGTATATATTTCAAGCTCACTGCCCAGGAGAAATGATAATATAAGAAGAAAAGACACTCCCTTGAGAGATGCGGCAGTTTGCCAGATAAGATTTAACCCTTTATGGCCTAATGTTGTCATAGACCAAGACGAATTTAGTAATTTTGTTAAAAGCTCAGCGGGAAGCCCATGAGTTTAGTGATAGTTTAGAATCGCGCCAAATAAATCAGTGTTGCCAAGACATGGTAGAAACAGAGCAGGAACAATACTGCGCCCGCCCTAAACTCACGAGATTTCCAACAAAATCGCAACAGTTGGCACAGCTATGAAGCAACTTAGAGCAAGAAAGGGTTAAATTATAAAATGTATATAATTTCTTTTTTAATATAACAATTGATACAAAATGCATGTGGGGTGAAGAGCCATGCTGAAGATAGAAGATTCCAAGATGGAGATTTTAGTTTGGCACCAAAAAAATCAGTGTTGCCAATATACGGGATGAAGGGAAAACACTGCACCGCCCAAAACTCACGGGATTTCTTGCTACTTTAAACAAAATTCCTAAAGCTGGCATTGCTCTGAAGCAACTTTGAGCAAAAAAGGGTTAAGTATTAAAAGGTATGTGAAAGGAAGTAGCTTCCACAGCAAACCAGGGTTACCCGATCGAAAACTAGATCCAAATCGAGAAAGGTCATCCCTTTCAAATAATTTAGAGCAACCGATGATATAGTATTGCAGTATGAACAAAATACTTTTTGTTTTTCCCCTTTTTTTTAGATAAATAATTGAAGATTTCAAAACTAACGTGTTGTATAAATTTTACAACTGCTAATTCTCACTTTTCAATTATTTGTTCACCAAAATTCAAGGCAAGCCAGTCTACTTTCTGATGATGGGGTTATGACAAGTATAATATAATAATATACTCAAACAAAAAAAATTAACAATCAGCGAAGGTTTTAACAATTTTTAATCCTTTTGTTTAATTTTTTAATTTAAGGACGAGATAATTAAAAGTCCTGAAATTCATAACTAGAACAACCTTGAGGAGTCAAATATTTAAAAAAATTTGACCTGAAACTAACATTTCGTCAAAGGTCATGATATTTGTTAGACACATGTCTACATTTATATAATTTTACACATGCTACTCTCTATAATTTGTGAACTTTTATTTACAATTTAAAAAAATTTGCAGAACATGTTTTTAAGTTTCTAAGTATCACTTTGATTAAGGATATTATAAAAACTAATAATTTCATAACTCGAGTTTATAAAGTATAAATCGAAATATCTGCTTCAGTTATCAACTAATGACATAAATTCTTCAAAAATCGACTTCCCGTTATATTTAAACATTTGTTTTGGAGAATAGCGATTAAGTTTTTCCAGTATGAGTTCCGAGGAGGTCCGAAGTGCCCGTACTTACTCTCGAGGCCGCTCCCGTCTCGAGCCTTTCTTCCCATTTACGCCTATTTACCTTATAAGTTGTTATTCACTTGGATATTATTTATAAAATAAGCACAGGGCACGGACTCGACCTCCTTTTTTCCACCGATGTTTTCAGAATTCCATAAGAAATCAAAACACGCCCTAAAAACTTTTTTGGCGGATTTTGACGATATATTAACAAATGGCCAATAAATAACACAAATGCAATATCTTATGCGATCTGTTATATCCCAAAAAACACTAAAAGTTCGAAAAGTAAGATGAAAACGATTATTATATATATTTTTACACGCATGAATAGCAGCAGGAATTTAAAGAAAACAGGACCCAATTATCCACCTTTGCCTTCCGATTTTCGAAACAAACAACATATTGCTTGTTAGTACTTACAAAGTCTTTATTTTAAAGCACGTGTCAAAAACTGACTTCAAAAGAAGTTTTAACCTGAGAAACTTCAATGTGTTAAAAAAAATCATCGACATACAGCGAGTTGTGTTTTTAAAGTACATTGGAAACTTTGCCGAGAGTAAGCTTATAAGACGTGATACTGAATAAACACGTAAAATGATTGTTACAAATTTCCTGTATAGTTTTTTTAATTTAATTATGTAAAACTTCGTTACTCCTTCATCCTAAACTTCTTAGCAATTCAATTTCAAATATTCCTTAAGATCGACGGAAAATATTAATTTAATAATAAAGGTTCCAAGTTAATCAAATTTTCGGGCCACCTACCTTTTTTATTAAAAAAATCCAATGAAAAGCCTTTTTTTAACTATGACTACAAAAGCGTTGTTTTTGTTCATTACATAATTGAACATAATGGACTTGCTTGTTTTCTTGGCTGTCTCAACTTTTAATTTTTTTTTATTATAAACACGATTAAATCCTAATCAAATGCACTTTTCTTCATAATAACAGCCCTAACAATAGTTTTGATGTCATCCCGTGTTAATAATTGTTTACATCACCTCCGCCCATTTCCTTTCCTCTAGAACCTATCCACGAAAATATAAAAGTAATGGAAAACTTAATAATCAAAACTCATAGAGCAATAAGTCCGCGTATGTGTCCGGCATGTAGAGAAAGGTTGCTCTGTTTTCCACCTAACCTTTTAGCAATTCTTTTGCTCTATATAAAGAGCGTGTAGGAATGCCACCCGATATGAGAATCGTGCTTGATCCCGGCAACGTCCTATCTGGGTCCAATTTTTGGAGGAAATAGTGTTGTTTTATTGTATATAATACTGATAGTTTTGTGTACGTAGTGTGTGTTGAGAGTGAATGTATTTATTGACATGTATGAGCAGTATGAGAGGGCTGATGGTGGAATATTGAGTACCCCATCGACCCTCAATTATCTTCGTTGTATAATAGGTGTAAAGTGTAATCCAAATCCCAAGTTCTCGACCACCCTAATTGAATGAATAGTATATGAATAGGAAAGGTTGTATTTAACAACAAGTGAGAATTTGAATGAATTTGGATCTAGGAACTGCATGCGTTGGGTGGTGAACTGACCTAGCACCTAGAGCCTAACCTCGGTGGTTAGATGGTTAAGACCGAGTTCTGACCCCAGGCTCCAACACTCGAGGTTAAACCGTTAAAGATTTAAGCTTATATAAATAATAAAACAATAACATAAATGAACGATTGGTTCCATTCCTCGTGACTGGTACCATTTTAAAAATCAATCAATTGATTTATGCTTTATGTCCAAGATTTTTAGCGATGAATTTTTACCAATACATTTTATCAAATTTTACGTCAATACGTTTTATTTGATTTTATAATATCATGTTTTAAGCGTAAGGCCCAAGAGAAAATTTTATAATATAAAAACATGATTTTTGACATAAAAATATATAACATACTAATGAAAAATATACCAGTCTATACATTTTTGAAACTGTTGAGTAAATGAATAAACAATAAGCTTTATTCTGTATCAAATGTTCTCCTGAAATTGTTTCAAATTGTTTATAAAGTAAGATATTTTTCAAAAATTACATCTTTGGTTCAGTAGTCTAAAAATGTGTATTGTTGAACAGTCGATAGATTTGGTTTATCAGTTTAATGGTCGGCCACTTATCGCTAAGTGTGACAATAATTAATAAAATCGTGACATTTCTCCGTGGGGTGTGAGGAATGATGAGTCTATTAATATGACTACCCGAAATATAGGCAATACTAATTTTCTAATATTAGTGGTGAGTTTGTGTCTCGACTTGACTATTATGACTTGACTAACCCAACAGTGAGGATGACAAAATGTCGAAACCTTTAGGCCAATCCAGCAAGGATCGGCAACGACCGAAAATATGCATTAATAAAATGCCGAAACTGGTCAGTAAGGATCAACCGCTTAGTCGGATAGACGATAATTAATATAATTGTGAAAATTCTTCGCGTGGTCTGAGAAATGATGAGCCTCTCATTTTGTCATTACTGATCATTTTGGCCTGCTTATCTACGCTGTTTTTTGGTCTGTCAGTGTTGGGTCTGACTCATCCGAAAGTTCGGCAATACTATTTTCCACATGTTAGTTGTTGGTTTGTGTTTCGGCCCGTTTATATCACAACACTCAGGATGAAGAAATGACGAAGCGTCTGACAGACCGACTAAAATGACAGTCAGACAGTAAAATGATCGGTTACAAATTACAAATTAATAAAATGCTGAAACCGGCCAGGAAGGAAAAATCGGATCTGTCAGTACGATTGGATCCGCCTGGTCCGCTATCTTCCGCTACCTTCTTCAGCCCGCATTGGTTTAGCCCAATTTTAACCAAACTCGGTTTTTCTTTTTGAGGAGTTATTTTTCAAAAATTCAGACGTTTTATGTTCTTAATTGTTTAAGAATGAAATCAGAACAGGGAATATCTCGTATCTAACTAAAAATTAATCAATAAATTATCTACAACCGAAGTAGATCTTTCAAAAATGAAAGACGATAAATAATAAATGAATAAACGCACGCCAGGTCAGAATTAACATAGCAATTGTTTAAAATCGTCGGATCTATCTAATGACAATTGGGTCCGCCGGGTTTCGCCATTTCAAACTTCTATCCGAGTTCTGCGTTTTTCCCTCTATCTATGACAAACGTTATTTGTCACTGATTTTCTTTTCCCTCTAGTTAACAGCTAAAAAAATTTATTACACACACGTGTTAACGATCTACTTTCACACGAGTCTTTTTCAAAGCTAAAAAGCGACGTAATTTTATCTTTGACTTTTCACAGTAAAGTCGGAACTAAAAATAAACATATAAGTACAAATGTGTTTTTATTTTTCAACTTAATGCAAATCGATTGTAAATTTGTAAAAACATACGTGAAGGAAGTGTTTTTAAATGTTTTCTTGTTTTATTCAATTGATATTATTACTAGAATTTGCCTTGTCAGAACGTCTTTGACCCACCGCGGCTCCTAGCACCGCTTTGATGTGGTGGTGTAAAACCCACTGACCTTGGGACCTCTGACCACTTCAACACAGAAAACCACTAGCGGCAAATAAGAAGACCTGCTTTTCAAGAAAACTTAATTTCTACCCTTCAAAGGACAGAGGAACTGGGGCCAGATAAAAGAAGCCAAAATCCAAAAAATTCCAACAAATGTTTTTTGTGGTTGTGTTGTTTGGATATGATGCATCTACAGATTAAAACATTAAGATTATCAATGGCATCAAAAATAAAAACCTATAACGGTAATAAAATTCGATATGAGATACATAAAGTATGTTCTACTTGCTATTTACACTACAATTCTGAGTGACAAATCAAGAAAATTGAACACTCACTGAGAAAATTAAACCACCGCTCTAAAATTTTGAAAAATCACTAAATTCTTAAAGGGCGTCGGACCTTATTTGTTTATCAGACTACTTCTGTGTTGGTTTAGAAGAGGATAGAAGAGGACACTATGAAAAACTATTATCTAATAGGAGTCAATTGCTCTTCAGCCGTCTTACTTGGATCTTTTAATTCCCTCACTTTTTTCTATTCCCCATGGCAAAGACTTCATAATAACAATACATAGACATAGTTGAGCGACTTTCACCCTTATTTGGTCAATTTATTGGAATTTTTTCGACCTTCCATGTTAGGACAAGAAGGCTTTTAATTGATATGAAGGGCCATGAGGAATGTCAGCAGTGGTAAAAGCTACAATGAGGAAACACAATGTGCTGAACAAAATTGTCACATTTTCTATTGACGTATACGATAAATATTTAGGAACATTTTTGTCTTTTTCGCTGCCTTTTTGTTTGGCAGCTTACGGCATGTCTGATGCGTCTCAGCATCTCGCTATAATCAGTGTTATAATATTTTCTCTGACATAAACAAACCAGCGAGGACAGGCACACTAAAATTACCGGAAAACATCAAACTACTGAAAAAAAAATGATAATAATTTTTTTTTCAAGACTTTCGCAAATTTTTCCCCTTTCTTAATGTTAAGCAGATTTGCATTGTCATGCACGTTTTGTAAATTTCGCCATCTTCTGCGTTAGGTTTATTGTCTGTGGCACATTAACCCGCCATGTCAAGCTGGCCAAAATTATCAGAAATGACCAAATCTCTGGGAAAAAAGTTGAGAAAATAGGTTTTGCTACGATGTTGACGTTTTACGCAATTCTTTACATCTGTCGGACGCATTTTGGAAATCTCGCCATCATCAGCGTTCGGTTTATTGACTGTGACAGGTCAAACCATGGAAGAGTAAGTACATTAAAATGACGGAAATTTACTAGTTTTGAAAGTTGAAGAAATTAATTTCGCAGGATTTTCAAGTTTTAGCAAAGCTTTACATTTGTGAGACACTTTTTGGATACATCGCCTGCATAATTGTTAGCTTTATTATCTGTGACTGACCAAACCATGGTAGACAAGTGCATTAAAATGGTCGAAAATACTGGCTAAAAGTAGAAAAGACGTAAAAGTTTCGCGAGACTTCTTGAGTATTAGCAAATTCGTTACATGTTTCCGATTCATTTTGGACATCTCACCAACACCAGCATTAGGTTTATTGTCTGTCACACACTAAACTAGCGAAGTCAAAGGACCAAAATGATCAAAAATTAGCAATTAATGAAAAAAATTGAAAAAATGAATTTTGCAAGATTTCGAGGTTTTAGCGATTCTTTACGCCCGTCAAACGCGTTTTGGATTTCTCCCCATCAATAGGGTTGGCTTATTGTCGGGGTGAGGCCAAACCATCGAATTTAGGGGCAGTAAAATGACCGAAATTCCCAAACTACTGGACAAAAGTTGAAGAAATGAGTTTCGCAAGATTTTGAAGTTTCAGCAAATTCTTTACATTTGTGAGACGCTTTTTGAATAACTTACCAGCATAGTTAGCTTTATTAACTGTGACAGACAAAACCATGATAGACAAGTACACTAATATGATCGAAATATACTAAAATACTGGTAAAAATTATTATAAAAAGAGTTTCGCGAGATTTTTTGGTATTACCAAAATCTTCACATGTTTCTGATTCATTTTACACATCTCGCCAAAATCAGCGTTCGTTTTATTCTTTGTCACACACTAAACTAGCAAAGTCAAGGGACCAAAATAATCGGAAATTAGCAATTAATGAAAAAAGTTGACAAAATTAGTTTTGCAAGATTTCCAGGTTTTAACAATTCTTTACGCCTGCCATGCGAGTTTTGGATATCTCGTCATCATCAACCACAGTCAGGTTTAGTGACTGTGACAGGACAAACCATGGAAGACAAGTACACCAAAATGGTCAAAAATTACTAAAATACTGGCAAAAAGTAGAAAAAAGGAGTTTCGCGAGATTTTTTGGTATTAGTAAATTCTTTCCATGTTTCCGAATCATTTTGGACATCTCGCCAACATCAGCGTTAGGTTTCTTGTTTGTGAGAGGCCAAACCATGTAAATGATGAAACTATTGAACAAACGTTGAAAAAATCAGTTTAACTAGAGATTTGATCAAACTACTGGGAAAAGGGTTTTGCATGATTTTGGGGTTTTAGCATATTCTTGTTTTTCCCTTCCTTAAGGATTAATTATTATTAAGATTATTATACTTTGTAATTTGATCGTTTCCAATGGTGTTAGGCAGCCAATCGTTGATATTTTGACCAGTACAATCGTTTCGGCATCCTACTATCATCAGCGGTTTTCGTTTGTAACCAAGACAGTGGATCGAAAACGACCAAAGTACAGGTTCATCCAGCAGAACGTTGTATAAACGTTTTAAAAAACCCTTTGTGCCTTGTTATTGTTTCAATGTTGTTCAAATTGTTACATTACATTTAATTTGTGTTTTAACTAGCTAAAAAAATTTCCAGGCAAGATTCTTTATTTTGAAAAGTTGATTTTGAGTTTGTTGTAGCCCTAATTGCCCGCAGCCCATAACGACCCAGAAGAGTGCGAAGCACGTTTTTTGAACTTCTGGCGGTGGCCAATTGATGAAAATATGGAGTGACATGCCACGATTCGGGTTGAGTTCTTTCCCAACACGCGAACTTTGTTTGCAAAACAAAATTTTTCAAAATGAAAGTTGCATAACTCGTCGGAGATTGTGCACTCGCTTGCACAACCGAAAAAAGCGTCTTCCTGAAACGTCCGACAACGCTAAACTTCTAAGGAAAGGTCATGAAAGAAAAAAATTACCGGAATAACAATATAACCCCCCATCTAAAAAAAATTGATTCTTCGTCTCGAAAAAAATCCAAAAAATGTTCGCTTTTCGACTTACGAGTTGTCCGAAAGAATGTTCGACGGTGTTGCTGACCAGGACGTCTGTTATCTCTTTATCCTCAGCAGCATTTTCTTCCGTCCTCGACGTACGCCAGGAAAAACGTGTAACGGGCAGAAGTGAAAGTCGGACACGGACTGGACGACCTCACCTTCCACCACCACAAATCACACTGAGACTACACTCTATAACCCGACTAAAAATCCGGGAAAAGGCAAAAGTCAAAAACAGCTGGTCAGACAGGTTAGCCAACGGGAGCGACTCAAATATACCACATAAGATGCAGCAAATTTTAAACAAAGTTTTAACAATAAACATTATTTTAAACTCAAAAATCCACTAGTGTTATAAAAACGTCAGAAACAAAAGTTTTAACTGAAAAAAGGTAATACTAATAGAAAACTTCAACAACAAGAAAACATTATCACCATAACACAAAACAACGAGTCAATTTCAAAAGAAAAAAATTATTTTAAAACAAAGTTAATCATTTCATTTTTAATTAACAGTTAATTATAAAGAAATTATTTAATGAATAAAACTAGTAAACAGTCATGGTGAAAACCTAGCGGAGGTTTCCCCAGTTACAACCCAGAGACGTGCGTGTTCTGTGTTCTTTCCGGTTGATATTGCCTCCGCAAAATGGTACGTACACGATTTTTATCCGAATAAATCGCCTTTTCACTCACAGATTTACGACCAAAATCAAAATATTTCAAGCCTATGAATCATACTTGCTTTGCTTTTTATAAAGCCAGAAGACGATTTCGTCTGGGTGCGGTTTGATTTTGAGGTTACTCCATACCCAATTTTACGTTTAAAAAATTCAATATATTTTAACATTTCTCTCTTAAGTTTAATGATTACAACGCATGAAGTGTCTGAAATGTGTGGTTTACAAGATTTTTTTTGTACTGTTTTGCGTTTTTGGTGAAAGTCCGTGTGTTTTAGGGTCGTGTCAGGACGAAGACCATCAAAAAAGCCTCGAGGGTCATCATTGAGAAATACTACACCAAGCTCACTCTCGATTTCCACACAAATAAAAGGATATGTGAAGAGATTGCCATCATTCCGACTAAAAGTCTCAGGAACAAGATAGCCGGGTAAGCATCGCATATTTCTCATAATATGAGCCTTCAAATCGCATTCTCTTTCTTCGGTCGGTTATAAGAGGGATGATGGTGGAATATTCAGTACCCTATCAACCTCAATTAGCTTAGTTATACAATAGGTGTAATGTGTTATCCAAATCCCAAGTTCTTGACCACCCTAATTGAGCGAATGGTATGTATGAATGTGAATGAGTTTGGATCTAGGGACTGCATGTATCGGGTGCAGAATTGACCTAGCTGATGGCAATCATCCGGAGCCTAACTTTGGTGGTAAGACGGTTAAGACAGAGTTCTAACCCCAGTCCGCCAACACCCTAGGTGGTTTATTCTTGACGCCCGCCGGTAATTTATTGTAAATTACCAAACGTGGAATTGCCGGTGGACTGCGAGAAGTGATAGGTTAAACAGTAAACAGTTAAAGATTTAAGCTTATATAAATAATAAAGCAATAACATAAATGAACAATTAGTTCCATTCCCCTGATTGGTACCATTTTAAAAACCATCTAATTGATGTATGCTTCATGTCATAGATTTTATCAAATTTTACGTCAATACGTTTCATATTATTTTATATCTGGTTTTAAGCATAAGGCCAAAGGGAGAATTTTATAATACAAAAACATGATTTTTAACATAAAAATATATAACATACTGCGATTAATGAAAAATATACCAGTCTATAACTTTTTGAAACTGTTGTGTAAAAGATATGGTTTTGATAATTCTTGTACATATTCCTAGAAAGATTTATATATTGTGTAAGAGATGGAGGAAATTGACTTGTATCGAAGATTGGCACAGGGCCACCAAATCAAATTGTCAGTCAAATTTTTTGAAAGTTATTCATGCTTCTTTGACAACTATACTCCATCGCTATGTTGGCGACCAATGTTCAGCCTGATATATTCATTCGCTGAGATTTGCTTAGTGTGTATGCAACTTAATTAGAAGCGCCAACATAGTTTAACTGACACTAGGTCACTAGATTCATTCCCCCCCCCCAGACAGTTCCTTACAAAGCCAGAATGCTTTTAAATAATATTAAATAAACATAAGCGTTCCAGTGCCAGTTTAATATCTATTCACTGACGATTCAGACCAACACCCACAAAAAATTTACTTCACCAACCCTTATTTCCAATTTCCACACAAAAGATGAAGATGTGAAGAGATTACCATCTGACTAAAAGTCTAAGGAACAAATAGTCTAGCAAGTATTGCAGTTTTTAACTGTTCACTATTGTATGAGCCTTCAAATTACATAAAAATATTTTGACAGGAGGAAATTTAGTTGTGTCGAAGATTACCACTAGCCACCAAATCATGTTTATTACATGTTTTAGTCCCTGGTCTATGGAAGCCAGGTCAAAAAGCATAAGAGCCACATTTACCAAACTTTGAGTAGGTCATATTAGGTAACACACAGGTACTTGCTGGCAGGAAAGAAACCATTTTTTGGAAAGGATGGTTCTACTCACGAAGTGTTATTAGCAGCAACACACCTTATAAATTTTCAATAATAATGCTACATTTGTAGCCTTTTATTAAAGTGTCTAAAGAAAGTGTTGATGTTTCATATGTGGATCTTTAAACCTACAACTGAGCAGAACTAGTAGCAGTAATTTGCTTGGAACCAATCACTAATGTTATTAGTGTTAGTATCTTCAGAAATGGTACATTAAAGGACTTGTTAATAACGTCTCACTAATCGGTTTCTTTTGAGTAGATCCAAGGCCTAAATGTTTTGGTTTTTGACACATTTTACAATGTACAGTTCATCACTAAGCATGATGTAACTAACATAGTTAATTTTTTAAAGGTTCGTTACCCACTTGATGAAGCGATTGAGGCACTCACAGGTCCGTGGTATCTCAATCAAACTCCAGGAAGAAGAAAGGGAGAGAAGAGACAACTACGTTCCAGATGTATCTGCTCTTGAACAGGATGTCATTGAAGTCGATCCAGAAACCAAGGAAATGTTGAAGATGCTGGTATGTGTAATTAATAAATAACTGCTGGAGTAGTAATCACAATTTAAAATAAAATATATCCTAAAATAAATTTTAATCTTTTTTAGGATTTCAACAATATTGCTGGACTTCAGCTTACACAACCTGCCAACCAACCTTATGGCAGGCGTCAATAAATTTTTTTTATATATTTAATTATTGTTTTTTTGAACAATACCAAATTCTTTACAACAGTATTGCTTTTTTTATTTTAACCCCTTTTATTTCACTGCGAACTAATGGCACAATTAGCTCTGGTATTAATAAAAATTTTACTTGCAAACCTCACACTGTCAGTAAAATAAAATTAATTACCACACTAAAAAAAAATCTTATTTCAACATGTAAGGTCAGAATATAAACTTTTTTGCAAATGGGACTGGTAAAAAATATTTTTAAAAAATTACAAATTACAAAAATAAAGATTTATTTATTTATTGTTAATTTATCGTAGGCCGAATGAAACTTGTGAAAATTGATATTTAATGTCAATGGAGAGATCTGAAGATAAAACAGGCTGGTGGGAAAAACCACAAACGGCTAATTGGATGGCATCTTTTATAACGAAAGAAATTCCTTGCATGATCTGAGCACATTTGCTCATGTGAGTATTTCACTGTAAAGAATAAAAATTGTTCTTTCCTTTAAAAAATTGATCATGTCACATTTTTGAGATGTTTTTCTGACTGCTTTTTTTTCTTTGGTATACCAACTATTGTCTATCTCTGGCAAAGTATTGAACTTGAGGTAATACCAGACATAAGACACTGAAAAATGAATAGCTGCAGTAGAGAAAGAACCAAAAACTGAATGTGTAGCAACTTTTTTTTGTTATTTCTATATCACATTATTTTTTAATGTTTTGAAGTTGGGAAACCAATAGATGAATAATTATGTTTTCAAATATTGGTGTACCTCAAATAGATCTTTGAAAGCCCATTTTCTTATTTCTTCTGGTAATGATTCAATTTTTTGTGAAACTATGAGAGCGTTCCACCCTGCGCCTTTGGCTCCTTCGTAATCTTTTGTAACAGAGTCCCCGATATGCACTGCATCTTTCTTTTGGAATTGTTTGTCTTGTTCTTCAAAGTATTTTTCTGCCATTTCGAAGATGGCCCGGTCTGGCTTTTTCGTCGCAGCATCGTACGAATTGATGACAAAAAGGAAGTTCCGCCTAAGCCCAAAATCCTCTAAAATGCGATCCACTCTCGGATCGCTATTGGTGATGGCGCCGACTAAAACGCAGTTGGATTTCAGGCTTTCAAGTATCTCTCTTGCACCATCACACAGCTTCCAAGCCTGTTTCGACTCGAACAGTTTCAACATGGACTGTGCAAAAGGTTCGAATGGTATCTTGTCTAATTCACCAGGTCTCAGGGACGCCGAGAAGGTCTGACTGACGACCTTTTTCCACCAAGACTGCCAGCCGATGGAACCGCTGCCGAAATTCTTGTAAGCATAGCTCATTTCTTTCATGCTTTTACGGAAATTCGAATCGAGGACCTCCGGGTCAGCTTCGACCCTGTACTTCGAAGCCGCAATGGAGTATATCTCGCCGACTGAACGGGCCGGTTGAAGGATAATCCCGTTCAAGTCTAAAGAAACAAACCTGAATCGCATGGCAAGCAAAAATTATCTGCTCGAAAAGGACCTATTTACATGCTGAGACCTCTTCCAGCTGCTTGGTAGGTTTCAAGAACCTCCCTATAAGGCTTAACCTAACTGGTGGTCTCAAACGTCATCAGGTTAAAGACTTTTTTTACCTGGCGGAAACCCTTCAATTGTGCGTTAAAAGCAAGTGCCGCTGTTTGTTTTAAACTGCTATAAGAATTGTCCAATAAATATGGAAATTTAGAGTAATATAAAGAAGCGCTAGGGACTAGTATAACTCCACATATTTTTGGATAATAAAAATAGTGCAGAAATTAATAATCTACTGGGAATGAATGTTCAAAAAATTACGCATCAAATTAAACACCGCAAAGTCTCAAAACATAATCTTCACCCTCCGTCGCACAATTTACCTTCAATCTATTATTACTTCACCCGTTTTCTAGGGCTCTAGTACGACTCACTTGGAATGACCATACACGACCCACAAGCATAGCAGTGCAATGACAATTAAGTACAAGACTACTAGCCAACAGACATAAACGCTCCCTTGACAACAAAATACTCTCGTCACGACCTACCTAAATGATTTATTTCTAACCTCACATCCATACCGACTTAAATGATACTTTTTTAAATGAAGTGTGCAGTATTTAGTGACCATTAATTATTATTTGGAGATGGTTATCGATGCGGTCTTGTGTAATGTAGGTTTAGAAAAACATTTTCTTTATTGTGCCAACGTTTCGATCTTTATTTAGATCATCTTCAGGACCTGTGATTCGAAAGTATTTGTACTCACTCAAAGTGTGTTTTCTGTGTGTCGTGCTGCGAGTGTTAGTAAGATATAGATGTTTTTTGGTTTATATATTTATACAAAAACTATGGTTTATATATTTATACAAAAAAATAAACCTAAAATTTATATATTGCGTACATAATTGTATAAATTCATTTTCACATCTTGCATGCATTTGTATAATACAATGTTTGTAAATCCCAGGCTCTGAAGATAATCTAAATAAAGATAGAAACGTTGGCACAATAAAGGAAATGTTTTTCTAAACCTACATCACACAAGACCATATCTCACGATCTCCAAATAAAATTTTTTAAATGAAGTTTTAAAATCCACCTACGAAAATTCTACACTAACCTCTAATCCCCACGTATAACTACTATCCTCCCGATCTCTTTCCAGCAATCATCAATGTATGAAAAGTAGAGGCCCCGTGACTGTCAGAGCAATTATCTAAATTAGGAGGGCTATCACTGGGATAGCTGTGACACTAAGTCAGTCTTTTTTGTTTTTATTTTTGTTTGAATTATCGTTACCTATGTAATTTATTACACTTTGAGCAGATTTTTGCTTTATTACTCAATTAAAAAAATTAAAATTGTAAAATTTTTGTGATGAACAGTAGTTTAATACTTGTTGCAACTTATGTTTAAATAAAGAACATACTTTTTTTAAACCATTTGTCAATTTGTTATAAAAAATAGTGTTTTGTTTTTTCTTGTTTTCAATGTTAACCCTCTGTTTTTTATTATAAAAAAAATACCAATTTCAAGGCCCTGGCCAAATGCAAAAAGGCTGTCGGGGTCGTTAGAATTCGAAAAAAGGCGGGGGAGACCGTTCGCCCAATCGGAGAAGAGTGCGCGGAGGAGGCTCCGGGAGGAGGAGTGGGAGCGCCGTCCGTGTGCCAGTGCCAGCGCCACCGCCAGCGGCAGTGCCAGTGCCATTGGCAGACGTCGTTTTTCGAGGCAGCCGCTCCGCCCGCTCGCCTTCGCCCGTTCAACGCCGAGCGGACGCCGGGCCTTTTTAATTCGCCGCCGAACTGAGCGAGAAACGCCCTCGCCTGGCTACACCTCGTAGGATGGAATGCCCTCATCTGACGGACAACGTGAAAATCGACTATCCCACCAACGGCGATCCCGATACAAAGAAATGGCTATGCGCAGGTGAGCCGACACAATTATCCTATCGATTTCAAAAAATTTACAACTAAGCTTTTTCAGCCTTTTGTCATTTTTCCCTTACTTCGAGACCCTATAAAGCACAACAATAACCCATTAAGGAAAAAGGGATATTTCTTCCCCCCCTCTTGATTGCCTATATGACAGATGACAATCTCCCTCTAATCAAATTAAAAAAAAAAAAAAGCTTTCCACGTTAAAAAGGCCCTTTTTATTAAACTTTACAGAATACAAAGGACTAGGGCTCCTGAGTCCCTTTAAGCCTTGTTCTTATTGATAAATATTCTTAACCTGGTCCATTTCAACCTCTCGCCAACCAAATAAAGGCCTATCTGGGAAGGATCAATAATTTCATCGAGCTTTTTAACCGATCTTTCAATTTGGCAAAATTAAATCTCAACATGTGGGATATCGCTGAGAGAAAAAAAACGTGTTTAATTCAGACCGTTTCATTAATGAGTTTTCAAGATTTCCAACTTAACAAAAAGAAAAAAAAAATCTTCATAAAAATCAATTTAAAGGATATTTTCCAACTAAACACTACTTAAAAACAAACAAACCATGACCATACAGAAAAAACTTTTACTACTTTATGATAAAGAAATTAAAAAACATAAAAATCTCCAACTCGGACAAAATACTAGTCCGCATTTCTTTTCGACGGTTATCAACCTGATCATTACAGCATTCTGTCATGGGCTGATATCAAAAGGATCAATAATATCAACCCCCACCAATAAAATATAATATAGCTTGTATTAATTAAATATTATTTCATCTTTGAACCTTTTTTTTTCTATTAGGCTCGCAAAGGGTAAAAAAATAATCTTTATTGTTTATTAGGATGAAACATTTTTCGTTTTTTTTTTCAGTTTCCCTTGTTTAGACAAGGGTTAAATTTAGATACAATAGCGCCACAAGAAAATTTGCTTTATATCGTGTTAGGGTTATTTAGAGGAATGTTTTAAAAATTGAATTTGGAAGTTTTTAGGCCTGAAAGTCAAGCTTTTGCCCTATTTCCAACCCGATATTATGAGAAATGTTAACCTGGATTGTCCAAACCTCCCTTTCGTAACGACTGTGTAGGATCAATAAATTTCAATGCTTTTTAATGTTTGAAAATGATCGACTTTTCGTTAGCGAAAAAAGAAAAACCTAGATTGAGTTCCTTTTTAATAAAGTTCCGTTTAATAAAGGGTTATTACCGGTAGGATAGGAAAAAATCAGACGCGTTAACGATTTTCTTTTTGTTAAGGATTCGATTATTTTCAAGTCTTGGAAAAGTTCATCCATCTTAACCTGCCTTCCGCCAACCTCCTCGGACTCGACTTAAACAACAATGTTTTTCTATGGAATTTTGCACGAAAAATGTGTTAATTCATCAATTTTTGTCTACACGGTCGGATCCAGTCGAGATATTTTAATCTCGTCGAGTTTTAACGTTAAGCCGAATCTATTGATTTGCCTCGTTACAGCTTCCTTGTTTATGTCGACGTCATCTTCCGCACTCGCGCAATACAATGACATCTGCCAACTCTCTCCACCTCGATTAATTTATTTAATTAACTGTAATAAAAACTAGTAATTCGAATTTGAAGTTTTGACCGAAGAAGTATGACAGTGCTTGTTAAAGAAACGAAACGCCCGTCAATGAATTGAAAGATGTTTATCCGTTTATTTCTATTTTAATTGCCGATTTGCCTTACTTTTATTAATTAATAACGAAGAATAAGAAACACTTTTCGAACCCTCACCATTTCTGATATGGTTTTTACTATTGGGCAAAGGTTAGGTTACTAGTGTTTAAATGTCTGGTTCTTTTATTCTAAAGTGTTTCTTTAAAAAATGTAATATATTACATTTTTCATTAAAAAAAGATAAATACTAATAATTTAAAACTGATTTTTTATATTTGTGATGATAATGTTCTATCTCTTTTGCTTGCAGTGTTAGACATCTTGGTTTGACATTGGACTCAAATTTGAAATTTAATAATATAAAATATAATCCATTTATGTTTAGTGGTCTAAGTGGCCATTTTATTATTTCAATTAATTATTCTTTTTATGTAAGGTCTTGGTTCAGATGAAAAAGCTAATGTGACGAGCAGGATTCCAACCCACGAACTTCGGCTAATTACACTGCTGCTCTAACCATTTGAGCTATCGTGACTTCGATCCAGCCGTAGGTCGTGGGTTCGAATCCCGCTCGTGACACTTTTTTCATCTCAGCCAAGACCTTAATCAAAAAGAACAATTAATTGAAATAAAATATAATATTGATTCTTTAGTCTCCCGTCTGAGAAAGCGCTTTTAGAAATTTAAAATTTTATGTAACTCATGGAAATTGAATTTTTAAGGACAATATAAACTGCGCAAAAATGAATATATGTAATTTATTCTTATTCTATTGATTTTTTCATTAAATTAACCGATATCTTCTTGTTGGGTGGACAAAACAAAACAGAAAATACAAACCAAAAACAAACGAATGTTAATCCTAATCCACGAATGTTAATCCTAATTTTTACTAAAGGATTTACTTAAGAACAATAAACATGAAGATTACTCATTTTGTAAAAAATGAAAAATATAGTTTTATCCTCTTTAACCATGGAAAGACATCATTTTGAACTAGAAGTTCGCAATATTATTGCGAGAATGAGTCATCGAGGTCACCGGCAAGTGGATATCGCAGAGGCAGTTGAGTTTCTGAGGGCGTGCTTTATGGGCTTTAGTCCCATTGCGAGAGTCTTGAAGAACTGAGAAAAGAAAGACCGGAAGTGCCGATCGGAGGTCTGATAGTGGATCTCGGCGCATTACGACGCTAAGGGAGGACAGAAATATCGTCATTGCTGCAAGACCCTTTCCATAGTGCCCGCCATATCCTAAATGAAGTACTGGATGTTTTGTCAAGGCCAATCGTTTGTGGGAAGTTGGCCTCACATCGTATGCCCCTTTGAGACGGCCTGCAGCAACAGCCCGCCACCAGCAACTCAAGGTGCTGCAACAGAATAGAAGAGCACACCAATTGGAATGCTGTTATACTTACGAGGCGCGTTGCGGTCTGTATAGCAGAACAAACTGGAACCCAGATAGAAACACGACTCAATAGTAATTAATTATAAATAACTGGAACCCAGATAGAAACGCGACTCAATAGTAATTATAAATAACCGCATTCCAATTGGAGTTCTCTTCTAGTCGCTTGCGGCACCATGAGTTGCTGGTGGAGGGCTGTTGCTGCAGGTCGTCTGAAAGGGGCGTACGATTGAGGCCAACTTCCCACAAACGATTACGAATCTATGGAAAGAATTCCGTCTTGCAGCAATGGCAATATTTCTGTCCTCCCTTATCGTCATAATGCGCTGAGATCCACTACCAGGACTCCTATGACACTTCGGAATTGGGCTAAAGCCAGGGAGACCACGCTCTGAGAAACGCCAAACCCGTATGCGATATCCACTTGCCGATGACCTCGATGACTCATTGCCACTATAATATTGCCAACTTCTGGTTCAAGATGATGTCTTTCCATGGTTAAAGAGAATACAACTAGATTAAAATGGAGAAAAGACGGGAAAAGGTGTTTGTTAACAAAAGAAGTAATCTTCATGTTTACTATTCTTAATTAAATCTGTAATTAAAAATAAGGATTAACAAATGTTTGCTTGCGGTTTGTATTTTCTATTTTGCTTGATCCAACTAACAAGAATATATGGTTAATTTTATTAAAATAATTAATGAATTAAGAATAAATTACAAATATCCCTGTTCATTTAGGCAAAGCTTATATTTCTCTTGTTCAATCCATAGTTGCCTATGGCGGGGCTTCTCAAACTGTGGTCTGCCAAGTACTGAAAACGAAAGGTTTTATTTTGCAGGAGCAGTCATTGCGTTCCCCACAGTCATGCTTTATCTATGAAACCAATGTGGGCCTCTTTTAAGCAAATTTTGGATGAGTCAGTTCAAATTATTAATTATATCAAGTCGCAGCTATTGAAGACAGGACTTTTCACAATATTATGTGATGATATGGGAAGCCTTCATCATTCCCTTACAGAAGTGAAGTGGATGTCTCAAGTTCACAGGAATTACGTTCTGAAGTCTCATCTAGTTGATGAACCACAATGTCAAATTGGCCAACGTTTTCAGTGATGAGGCACGGCAATGTATACTGTCGTATTTATCAGTTATTTTCATGAAAAGAATGAGTTGAGTTGTTTGCAAGGGAAAAGTATCACAACTTTCGATGCTAATGACTACGTTCGCGCCTTCAAAAGGAAAATTCAGAATTGTGTGAATCTGTTAATCTGATGAGGTGGAATGTTTTCCTGTTTTAAATGATTTTTTAAAAGAAAACAAACTGGAGCTTGCGAACGACACGTTGATTGATGAAATATGTGATCACCTTCGATGTTTCGAGATGTCTTTTGAGGACTACTTCCCAGTAGCACGAGATACAATGCTGCAAGACGGGTGGTCAAACCGTTTTCACTTTCAGCAAAGCCAACCTAGCCAAGTGAATACGAATGATGATGGACATTACTTCAAACTTTGACTCCGACTGGACAACAAAAAATTTCAACCGCTTGTTGAAAAAGCGTGTTCTTTCATTTGCCACAAATTACCTATGAGAATCCGGATTTTCTACCTGTACAGCCACCAAAACTAAACACCGAAGCTGAACCCGACATTCGTCTCCAGCTATCAAAAATTAAAACCAACATATGAAAACTTTGCAGGCTAAAACAACTTCACTCTTCCCTTTAAAACATTAATGTTCAAATTATTACTTTTGAAATTGGCTAGAGTTTTATATAACTATTGATTCGTTTGTCCAATTTGATTTTTGTTTTCCGGAATTTGTATTAAAAGTGAACTATGTCAATCTAATTTTTTGCTTTCATAGTGATATCCCTTTCCATCACTTAGATAGGAATGGACTTGCTAATTTATAAAATTAACTATTATATATTAATTAAAACTCATTTTAAATACAAAAGTTGAATGAGAGGGGCCCGCCTTGGATTTTATTCTGTGATAGGGGTTCACAGGCCGAGAGTTTGGGAAGCCCTAGCCTATGGTATTGTTTATTGGAAGGGTACAAATTAATGCTACAGTAAGACACTGGATGTAACTATAAACTCACTCTATAAAATTATTTTACGTAAACCGAATAAATATAATACAAAAAAATTATACAGTGAATTTAAACTAATGAATCTATACTAAATCTTTCTCAAATGTTTGTTTGTGTGTGTGTGCGCGCGCGCGTGCGTGTGTGTATGTGTGTCATGTGCTCGCGCGTGTGTGTAAATAATCTTGAAACTAGTCACATTAGTGAATATAACATAAGACACATTAATTGGCCATCACATTTTTACAATATAAAGACTAAGCAATATTATAATTTTTCATTAAATATGGCATGTTATTTTTTTATAAAGAGAGGATCATTATTCAAACTTTCAAAAATACAAAGAAAATATAAAATTTATAATTACAAAAATTTAAAATTGTAGTTAAGATATTTTAAAGTCGATAATCGTTTGTTTTTCGTTATCGTTTTGTACTGATAAATTTTGTTTATTTCTCTGAGGATCTCCAAAAAATCTCCTTCTGTCTATTACAAGCTTTGCTTTTTGACAGCAGACAGGGATGTACAAAAACAATATTTTTTGTTGTAAATATGTAATGTACATCCTTGCAAATAAAGATTTATTATTATTATAGTTCCGACTGATTATTTGTTTTGTTTTTTAGTATTATATCTTGTAGTATATAATGTACCTCATAATTATTTACTTTTATTATTTAATTTGCTTTATTGCAGTTTATTTTATTGATTATGTTTATTATACGTAATCATAAATAAGTTATGTACATTTGCAATTATAATTATGTTTAAGCTATTATTCAATATGTTCTATTATTACATTACTGAAATTTTTGAAGCAAGCATATATTCTTTTTGTGAATAATAATAAAAATAATTACTTGTAAATACTCAGAAGAGAAATTTTAGTTGAGTTTATGTGCTAGACTCCCTCAGACGGTTTTAAACCACGAGGCTCGTCTTTCTTGCTTTGTAAGATATATTGCCGAATTGTAAACTTTGTATATATTAAAGAATAAAGATATATAGTAGTAGTATTCGTGATTGTTTAAATTGCTTTTTAGTTATGAAAAAATCTTATTGTATACAGTTCTGAAATCAGAGAGGGCTAAATTCTGAAGGCAAGACATTTCATTCATTGACCTGTTAAATGATATGTTTCATAATGTGACACATTTGGGTCTAGTTGCTTGTGTTCAAATGCCTAGTGCGTTTTATTCAAAATGGTTTCTTGTTGGTGGTGGTGGCCCTGGGATGTTTACGTTTTCTAGTAATTAATAAATAATCCAATTTTATAGTTGTGAAATCCACTAGGGCTTATATTCAAAGCCCTACTATTTTCTACTGACCAACTAAATGTTATATTTGACACTGGTTGTCATGGTTCTAGGTCGCTAGTGTTCATATGCCTGGTGTGGTAGTTAAAGGGCTTTTTATTCGTCTTAGGTGTTTATTTAATAATAATAAAACAAAATTGTGCAGCTCTGAAATTCATTTCGGTTTAATTCTTAGCACAGCTCTTTTCACTGATCTGTTAAAATGGTTTGTAAAAATTTAGATAGTTTATTAATTAAAATAAAATTGACCTTATTTAATAAAAAATATAAATTTTACTGTTCTGGGATACCATTAGCTTCAATTCTGAACTCAACTGTTTTAATTGACCTGTTAATCTCATTTTTAATAATTTGCCACTGTATGTCATGGTTTTAGGTTTGTTGTGTTCAAATGTCTGTGTGTTGGTCAAACGTGCTTCTTTATGGTCCTGGTCCTGTAAGTTTCTTTTTAGGTAATAAAAAATCTTATTGCTTACGGTTCTGAAGCGCAATTGGCTTAATTACGACCCCAACGATTTTATATTGATCTGCTAAATGTCATGTTTGACAATCTGACACTGATTGTCATGGATCTAGGTTGCTAGTGTTCAAATGCCTGGTGTGGTTAGTCAAATGGTTTCTTATTCGTCCTGGGTGTTAGTGTTGAAGGACTGTAGCAAGTCAGTTACAAAACAATAAACAGCAGACGTAAATTATCCACAAAAGGCTTAGGAGACAACACTTAATAGAAGACTCAGGACCGAAATCTGTTTTGACTGTCAAAATTCAACCACCTATATAAAATACATTACCGCTTCTTGTCAGCAAACTTAATATCAAACACATCCTCAAAAAATCCTCACACAAATTAGCTCCTTACTACGTTACTAACCTCACTATATACGACATTCATTCAACGAACTGATTCCATCCCGCTTTCAACAACGTACCACGCCTAATGGATCCATCCTAACAACGGTTTTGAAAAAAAAAATTGGAATTGAAAAATAGTCGTCCAGGTTTGAAGTTCACTTAATCTCGATTACAACTGTTTCTGCTGGGAATTAACTGAGTAGCTGAAACAATGAATCACCTGTGGCATACCCCGCGGGATCGATAAGGCCAGCATTTGTACCATGCTGAAAGTCAAAACACTCTCCTTCCTTCTCGAAACGTTACTCATACTTAATAAACTTTACCACCATGGATTGTTTTGACTATTTGAATTAAAAGCATGCTCAGCTATAAATATAAAAATAAATGAAAGATATGAAGAGAAACGAGACATTTTAAGTCCGGTTAAGATTGTTTTTCCTTCCTTTGTGTATTTTTGTCCGTTCCGTCAGTGATGGGCAAAATAAATGTCCACAAATGCGCGTGCAGGAATGCACAAAAGACGTGAACGTATGATCAGTTTTATTATTCCATTCACCTCTGATAAAACTATCAATTTGTAAATATTAAAACTAGTCCATAAGTTATTTAGAATTTGACCCAACCGGGTCCAGATTCATGCCGTACGTGGATTCACCCACGTTGGATAAAAATTTGTCGCATTTTAAGCACAACCGCTTAATATCGATTGCAAAAGGGCTTGGATTCTTTTTAAAAATTCATACCTTAACAGCCGGGTGTATACCTCAAAAGACGAGTTTACCGTTAACTCGAAACTGGTTACACTTTTACGGCATTACGGCTTATAAAATGACCCGACTCATGACCAACATTTTATTTAAAAGGAAAATCGTTAGAAAATTTATTTAAATTCATACACCGGAGCCGCAGATAGAAATAGAATCATCCCTGAACCAAATTTAATGGATAAAGCTTCTGAAATATTTTACGATTGTTACCGTTAAGTTTAAAATACGTAAATCGTAAAAATGAGTCAGATGTTCCAATAAATTAAATTGTGATTCTTCAGGTTTCCAATCATTCTGGTTCGCCTGTACTCGCTGTTTTGGTTTGATACACGATTCGGCTTTTCGTGCTTGAATGACGGGTTTAGGGAAACATGTTCTGTTAGTGAAAGGCATAATTGAAATTGTTTTCTTCAGTACTTTGGCCGTTTCCAACCATTTTGGCATTCCAGTTTTGGTTTTGTCAGTTTGCCATCTTCAGTAATTTCCACAACTCAATTTTCTCTTTAAATCAACAGTAAAGACCATAGCAGGCTACGCTGAAGATGGCGAAGTGCCGAAAGGCACCATGATAGACTAGCCTAGTTAGGATAACCAAAACGATCGATAACTACCAAATTATACAAATTTTACACACAAGAAAATGTATAACGTGATTTATTGGGGAGAAAAGAACAATCCACTCCTGAGGACACTAGATATATATAAGTAGAATTCTTTACAACATGTAGCTTGGTTTGTAATCATTGTGGCTAATCTCGCTGTTTTGGCCATCAGAGGCATGTTATGAACTTAGACCAAACCATTGTTCTTATGCTATCCGGAACTTGGTATATTATTTTTTTTTTTTTTCGGTTGATGGTTAAAGTAATGGTGACTAGTGGTTTTTCTCTTTGTCAGACGTGTTTCGATGTGCTTGCCCTTTTTTTCAGTTTATTATTGAAGATGGTGACATACTATCGGAAAGTTCAGCAATAACAGTGTCCATGTGTTAATGGTGGGTTTGTGCCTCTCGCCGCTTATAACCCTGACCACTGAAGATGTGGAAATACCTAAACGCATGTGATTGACCAAAACAGCGCGATACTAGGGACCCCAATGGTGGATTGTTGTCGATAACAGATCAAAATAGAGAGGATAGGCGGATCAGGATGAACAAAAACGACCAAACTACAGGTAAACCATACTGCATACTTCAACAAAAAAATGCCCGTGTAGCGATATACGATCGAACCGTTCGGCAATAACAATTTGCATCTGTTAGTTTTAGGTTTGTGCCCTCCTTCCTTAAAACCATGATCACTGAAGATGGCGGAATGCCATCAGCGTTTGATGAAACTGCGAGACTAGGCAGGTCGTGGTGATTGGAAATGATCAAACTACATGTTCATCACAGCAGACCTCAAAATACAATCTCAGTTTTAAAGATTTCACCCGGGCGATATGCGAACGGCCTAGAAATATCATTTCAGGGGTTCTGAAGAATTTAAAACCTCAAAAAATTACTTGTCTCGATACAAATTACGAAAAGTGTTCAGACGAAGAATTGAAATATTCCTTTTTGACGTTTGTGGGGTGATAGAATAGAATTTGGTGGATCGTCGTTTTAGTTTCTCCCTGCTTACAATTCTAACCATTGAGAATGGCGAAATGCCGAAACAGAGCATTTGAAAGACCGATCTCTTTAGTCTGTTAGACACGTTTCTTCTTTTCGCCGTCTTAAGTAGTGGCTTAGATGTTGGTAAGAGATCAAACTAGCGAGGTCAGGCTGACCAAGAAACGACCGAACTACAAGTTCATCATTCGCACCTATGACT
This sequence comes from Cimex lectularius, assembly GCF_000648675.2. Lineage (NCBI taxonomy): Eukaryota > Metazoa > Arthropoda > Insecta > Hemiptera > Cimicidae > Cimex > Cimex lectularius. Next base: position 931,494 of record NW_019392697.1, read on the forward strand.
TGGTCGTTTATGGCCCTTTTTGTCCGAAAGAAGCGTTTCAACATACCATCATCTTTTTTGGTTTCGTGACAGACCAAACTAGCGAGATACTACAGGTCCATCACGTCGCAGACATAAAACTAACAGTTTAATAAAGTTACATATTTTAATAATTTAAATTGAAAGATTTCTGATGTCTGCAGAGTGAAGAATCTATTGTATGGTCGTTTCTGGACATTTTTGTCTTTACTAAGCGTTTCAACATTCCACCATCTGGTAGGCTTTGTGATAGTCTAAAATTTTTGATAGGACATGATCAAACTACAAGTTGGTCACATCGCAGACCTAAAATGTAGTTTAAATAAAGTTACATACTTTAATCGTTTAAATTGAGAAATTTCTGATGTCTGCGGGATGATGAACCTATATCTTGGTCATTTCTGGACCTTTTGTCTTTAACAAGCGTTTCAACATTCCTCCACATGGTGGATTTGTGACTGCCTAAACCAATAATCGGACAAGATCAAACTACAGGTTGGTCACTGCAAAAGAAGAATCTTAAATCTACTCTAATACAAACTCACTACTGAAGATAGTGAAAAGTGATATTTATATTTAAACCAACACTGTTCGATTCGATTCGACTGAAGTTTCAAATACCGTATTTACGTCTATTTTTAACAATTCTAGTCACAAACGCAATTTTTTATAATTTCAAATAAACTAAAACATTTCAGAGAGGTTTCCTGTCGGTTTCATTTGCTTCCCAGCTTGGAGATAGTTTTTACTCTGCTTTAGATACGATTCAGGGTTCATTCCGTTCATGCGTTGAGGTTTCAAACCGATATCGATCTAATGCGCCCGGGGACGACGCGCGTGATTCAGGAATTAACAGTCTTTCAGGAGGTGATCCCAAAAAAGTATTAATCTCGGACATGCCTTTTATTAACAGGTAGGCACAAAGAACCTCTGTGGCTTCCTATAAACCATATCGCTCAAATACCTGTGGTATCAACGGAATGACCAATTTTCTCCGTCATAAGATGGCCATAATTATTTGTAGTTTTGTGGATTGTGAAAGGTATGGAATTTCGGATGAATGGTTCTGAAGCTGGATATGACAGGGTGCGTTGATCGTTGAACCTCCTGAACTGGAGTGGCAAGTAGTTGTTATCGACTTAATATGGATTCAAGTAAGAACCCTCTGCTTAGATAACCCCGATCTCCTTATGAGATTGTATAATTTTGGTTGTAAAACCCACTGAAGTAGCACTTCCATATCAGCATCATTTCTTTTGCCATCAATAGTCAATTCAATCAAGTCAACGAATTCTTATATTTTTCTAGACTTCCTCTCAACGTTTTTGACCTAACAAGGAAAATCTTAAACGCTGCCTGAATTAATTTAATTTTCCTACCGCACCGAGCCTTTCAAGAAGCTCTTTAATAGAACGTACTGACACATAAAACTTTATATTTCGTGATAGTTTTTTTGAGCGTATGCTAACGAGGCCGTCCACCTCGGTTCAGCAGAAAACCTCCAAGGAAGAAGGCGCTTTGTTTGCTAATATAAGTTATTTAACTTTACTTACTCTCGTGCCATGTTTTCTCGGTGAAGTTTATATCTCAATCATATGAGGTTTAATGACCGACATTATTAACCAAACGTCAATATCTAATAGAACAAAAGGCAGCTTGAAGAATCTTGGAGAATTGGTGAATCAACGTTCATAGACTTTAATATCATGGAAAATTTCCATGCAGTGGTTGATTTTTATTGGAACATTATGTTAAAAAAATTCCTGCACGCGACTCTCAAACTTAGCTTTCATTACTTGGGAATGTGCTTCTGAAGATTTCACCCGGACGATATGCAAACAGCCGAGGTAAACAACAGTAGAATTTTATCCTTCGAAAATTTCCCTTATCATTATAACTTCGCAAAGTATTCAGATTAAGTAAAAACTTGAATGAGCTTTTTTCTTGAGCTTGTCTGTGGTCTTCCCGACGTATTTGTCAGGCGCTTCGATGTGTCATTCTATCCTTTCTTAAGTTTTTGTTTGAGGATAGGAACGTTCACTAATAGGAATTTGCTTGATTTAGTAGCGAGTTGAGTCTCTCCCCTGAATATGACGAAATACCTAAACGCGTCTGATTGACCGAACCTGCTAGTCAAAGTGATTAGCACATAGCACATGCCTAGTTGTATATATCTATATGCATCTCTACTCTTCTTGTTCCCCCAAAACGAAAGGACAAAGCCAAAGATGCTGCTTTTTAAATATTGAAAGTAGGCAACCCACAAGTAGTTTATAACATAGATTGTAAGTGAGCGGATTAGGTTATGAATGGTAAAGTTATAGACGGTAGAGTTAGGGTTAGGTTAGGATTTTCGTTATGGACAGATTAGTTAGGTAGGGTTAGGGTTTTGGACGGGACTTTGATGGGAGGCTGTCAATTAGCGTCCAATTCATAGACAACAGTCTAGCGTTGTCTTTCGAATATTTCAGATGCTTTAAACATTTAGATAATAAAAAGACAGACTGAGGATCTATATTTCTCAAGGAAGATACACTCAATAATCAAAAAATGGCCACCCTTAATATTTTTTAACTATCTCATAGACAATTCTCCAGATTATCTACAATATTTGGCCCGTTTTAAAGAAGGTTAATCAAGAAGGCGTGGATCAGGTCGCCATCGTGTCACATCTCAGAGAGATAATCGTTTTATGGTTTCGAATGTACTCCGTTTTCGACATTCTGCCGTTGAGATCAAGCAGCGACTTCAACAAATTAGAAATGTTAATGTCAATTTACGCACCGTAAGGCGATTACTTTCAGCAGCTGGATTACGTGCGAGAAAGCCTACCACTGGTCCAGAACTTCTGACAAAACACAGAACAGCTCGGCTAAGTTTCGCAAGAAATCACTTCAAGTGATCTGAGCAAGATCGGACTAAAATCTTGTTTTCTGGTGAGGTCTTCTGACCAACGAGAGAAGGTTTGGAGAAGAACAGAAGAGTGTTATATCCCCCACAACATTTTCACTCCGGAGAAACTATAGAGGTGGTGGTGTTATGGTTTGGGCTGGCATTTCAGTGGTCAGTCGCACAAACTTGCTCTTCATCCCTAGCAACAGCGGTACATTGAAGATGTGTCATCAGAAGTTGTTCCTTATATGTCACTAATTGGCGACGGTTTTATTTGTATGCATGACATAATACGTCTTAAACCCTATCGAACACCATTAGGACGAGATGTCAGATATAATATAATATCAAACACGATTTTTTTATAGTGTAATTGTTTCAAGAGAAATTCAGTCGGGCCATCTTAAAAGGACACCCTGTGTAATTAATTAATAATATTTTAAGAAAAGAAACCTGTAAGACCATGCAGCAGGAATGATAAGCAGTTTATAAAAAAAACTGCCTTGACTTGATACCATGATACAATATATCCCAAGGGTCTGTTCTTTGTCCAACCTTACTAACATCTTTATAAATGACCTCTACAAACAAAAACTACAGCTGAAATGGCTCTCTTTTCTGATGATGCCTTTCTAAAAGCCTCCCAGAGGATTATCAATAACTATAGATAGGTGTTTTAAACATTTAAAAATTGAAGAATCAGACTTAATGGTAGGTTTCGAGAAGAATAGGAGAGGATATATTCCCGCAAAATTTTCACTCTAGAGATGGAGGTTGTGCCATGGTTTTGGCAGGCATTTCTATGGAAGGTCGCACTAACATGATCTTCATCGAAGGTTCCCTAATAGCTGCGCGATGCATTGAAGATATGTTATCGGAAGAGGTTGTTCTTTTTATGCCACTAATTGACGACGGTTTTATTTTTATGCTTGACAATGCAAGGCCCCACACAGCTAGTATCGTAGATGACTGCTTGGAACGGGCTTCAATTAATATTTGGAGTGGCCAGCATGTAGTCCCGGCTGAAGCCCTATCGAACACCTTTGGGGCGAATAGTAAACGAAATAAAAAGTCGCTCAGTGATGGCAAAGAATTTGCAGGAATGGCGTTGTTGGAGGAGTATGAAATATTCCAGAGCACTACCTTCAAAATCTCATAAAATCGAGACAAATTTTAATCCAGTTAATTAGAAATAATGATAATGATTCCATTGCATTATTTTATAGTTAATTTTTTTTAACATCATGGTTGATAAGAGTGTTTAAAGACATTTTTCAGTCATTCAATCTGGTAATGAGAGATGGCTATTAAGTAGCCGTATTTGACAAACGCAACCCAAAGAAAAAGAAAAATTCACCACAGAAAAGTAGTCTTAGTAACTACCTGTGACGTTGCGGTTAGTCTGGGAGTTGAGGAACCCACAGTTTGACCGGCCGATCCTGGTCCGCCTATCCTCGCTAGTTTTGTCTGCCATGAAAAATATTCAAAATAAAATTACTAACAGTTTTTTGCTTTTCACGTCTAATGTTAAAACTGCCAAACAATTCTTCTCTTTGTCCTGTATTTCTTCTTATACAGTCAGAGCGATAGAAGTTGGTACTAGTAAACATTCCTATTAAAAAATACCCTTTGCGTGCATTCAAGAATATTACATTCTTGTCAATAAATACCTCTGTATAACTTTTATTTTGCTTTGAAAAGCATATAAAACAAAGGTCTTAACAAAAGCTTAAATGTCTAATAAAAAGGTATATAAAAACACGTCAATTGCTCTGCTTTGTCGATTTTCACTGGGTCAACTCGAAAGGGTTGGTCCTCTTGAGTCTTCTTGTCATCTTGCCTCATTCTTCATTGTCAACGAGATGGATCGCCTCGACATGAGTAATTCGTGACGCATGACAGATATGGCTCTAGCTTGTTGTTTCCGTCTACAGGCTCTGATGCTCTAGCTTATCCAAAAGGATCCCAGTCCCCGATGGAAGTACTGCTATAGGTATATTAAGAAGCATCAAGATGTTCTCTGGCGTAGGTAGTTCGACAGTAATCCATATCCAGTGTCTTATTTGAGGTCACTATTACTGATATAATTAATATAATTCACAATGTACTTTTGATCTAGCTTTTTTATCCTTAACTAAGGTATTAATGGAAGTAATGCCATCCAAAGAGTTTTTATCGATTGATTTTTAATTGGTTTAATTTAATATGACGACTTAAGTTGGTACATACACCCTTGGGTATATATGACTAATTAAAACAGTCGATAAGACCAGCTTTAAATAACATTTTTTGCTTCGAGGAGAATAAACTTATGTTCTTTTGATCTAGCTGTCACAACAATATCCAGGGTCTCCTGTACGAATATGCCAACGAATCCAAGGTATCCTCTGACTTTAGCTTTTTTTAAATGTTTCTATATCCAAGTCCCAATTGAGCTACTAAAGAATGTCCACGATCTAGTTTTCCAACTGTATCCGTAACTGTATCCAGGGTCTCCATGGAGGTTACTGTTACGGATATACCGCCAATGTGTCCTCTGGTTCGTAACAGTGATCAGTGGTACATGCTTTCCATCGAAGTCCAGCATCAAACACCAAGGTACTTTGCAGTATGCTCTTTGGATTTAGCTGGCTTAACAGTATCCATATCTAGGGTCTCAATAGAGATTACTGTTTTGTATATACCATGAGTATCCTAGATGCTTTGGCTTTAGCTAGTGATATCTATACTCTAAGGAACATTCATGACGTTTCTTGACAAGCTAGTTCAGTTACAAAATCTGGATGGAGGTCACACTTACAGATAAACCAATGAACATCGACGAAATTCCTCAGTATTTTCTTCCGGTTTTGTGGTCCCTTAATTACTCTTTTCTGGTACAGTCCCATTGGTAGACACCATAGGTTAAGTTTACTTCGTTAACCCTTTCACGGTCATGTAGAATGTTTATGTATCTATCCGAGTTCGTATATGTTTTTGTTATATGGGCTTTCCATCGGAGGAAACTCTGTAACACAAAGGTACTGGTACTTTGCTACCGTTTGTTAATATGACTATCTGTTGGATAGGTTTTGCTTCAAAATTTAATTATTTTTTATACTTGGATTCGTGTAATTTTGATCTTCCTCTTTTTGTCCAGTATGTATCTTGTATATTACAGTAATATACTATATTATAGTAATGACTATAATTTTTCAGCCGCTTCTTGGTGGGTCTTTGCCTGTAGATATTTGCAAATGTGGCTGATATTTTGGATTAGGAATATTACTCGTGGACAGGATTTTTGGTCGGATTATTGTGCTTTGGAAATGATTGTGTGGATGATTTCTCTGTTTCTCCAAAAGAACTAATGTTTCTTTTAATGATTTTATTGTGCCCCAGATCTGGTTTGTGAATGTTTAATGCATAGAGAAATTATGCTGGTCTTTGGTCTACCTGATAAGAGGAACGGAACGGCAACGTGATCATGGATTATAGAGTGGGTTTACGACGACTTGAGGCGTTCGCAACTCTTATATACAGGTGACCGCAGCCGGTAAATGTGCTCGACGAGACTGAACTCTCTTTGATGCGTCGAAGCCCCCTTCCACTGAGTTTAATGACACTCAACGTCGGCCGAGGAGTACAAGGTCCTGAAACTCTATTGCCTGAGATCCTACCCAAGGCCACAGAGCAAGGATCTTTAGGGGATATTTTTTTGGCCGATCTTGTTTCTTTTTTGAAAAAAATCTTTTTAGTTCTCCCGGACATTGGAAATTTTGGGTCAGTTGTAACGACATTTCCTTTGTCGGAATCGGCGAGAGATGGTATTTCAAATGAATTGGCCTGTTTCCATGCATTCAAGGATATCCACGTGGAGCGTGAATGGACCTCGTGCAGACGGCAGGCTACCGTCTAATAAATTCAATCCGATTTATTTCTTTTTTGTTATTCACGCATCCTTTTACTTGGTTTCAAATTCGCCTTAGCTCCCCAACCTAAGTTTACTGCGTAATTCCTTAAAATTCTTTTTTATTAATATATCAGAGTTCCTCGTTTAAATGTTAAATAATGCAAAGTTGATCATAATTACAAAATAAATTGTATAAATATTACTTTGGTTATATGTTTTTGTTTTAAGATGTTAAATGGTTATTTTTTTAAACTTGTCGAGGCTCCTCGTCTCGGATGGGAAGAACTCCTTTTACGCAGTTCCTCGATTGTCTCATAAAGAAATTGGAAGTCTGTGCAAGACATTACAAGCTAACTGTACAATAAATTAATCAGCTTTTCATAACATAATTGCTCTAGAGCCGGTATTTAATTCACTCTTCAAGTGGACTTAGATTAAAACAAACTTGAACATACTCTGACTAAAACTTATATCTCTCTCTCCCTCTCTCCCTCCTTTTCACTCTCTTTTTCTTTCTTTCTTTCCTTCCTTTCTTTTTTCCTTCCTATCTTCCTTTTTTCCTTCCTTCCTTTCTTTTTTCCTTCGTACCTTCTTCCTTCTTTCCTTCCTTCCTACCTTCCTTCCCTCATACCTTCCTACCTTCCCTCTTTCCTTCATTCCTACCTTCCTTCCTTCTTTCCTTCTTTCCTTTTTCCCTCCTTACTACCTTCGTTCTTTCGTTCTTTCCTTCCTTCCTACCTTCCTTTCTACCTTCTTCCTCCCTCCTTCCCTCCCACCCTACCTTATTTTTTGTAAATGTTTAGGCCCTGAGGATGGCCTTATAAAGGCCGAAAGCTCGGTAAGTAATTGCAATTTGCTTTAGTCTTCTTACCCTGACAAGAAACAAGATCTTTAATTCACATACTTCCCGCGGTTGATAAACGTAATTTACGTATTTAAATAATATAGATTTGGGTTTTTTAACCATAGAAAAACTAAGTACTTATATAAAGGCCTGCCTTACTACAACATAAAAAATTTTAGAAATGCAAAGCAAGCAAAAAAAAAAGGGAAAAATTATAAATTTCTTTGGTTCAACAATAAACAATTAGTAATGAAGTAAGAAGAAAAGAGCAGTGTTCTTAGTGATATTATTGAATTAAAATAAATGCTAGTTTTAGTTATGTAAGTACATTTTCAGCTCATATAATCATCACGGCCAAATACACATCATTTTAAAGATTTAACAAAGATTTCTATTAAAAATTGTACATGACATTTTAAAATAGCACATATCAATGAAAACTCAAATAATTGAATTCAGAACTTTGTAGGACAATAAAATTTTAGATATTGTAGTAGAAAATGAAACTTTTTAAACCTAGTTTATCCTCCAATGCAGTCAAATTTATAAAACGGATTGTAAAGATCAACTTGATAAAAGAGGTGATAAGAGAGCATTGTGTGTACAAAAGTTTAAAATGTAAAATTATAAAACAACAGGAAATAATTTAAAAAATTGAATATATATGTAGCAAGTGAAATAGCCAATAATTGTAATAAAATACTAATTAGTATTGCTTATGACTACCTAAAGCAGATTGTAAGTTCGTGATCTCAATATAACCAAATAACATTTTAAGAGATTTTCCCACAATTTTATATCTACTATTATATAAATAAAATGTGAATACGTATAAATAAACATAATGTTGAACATTATTCAGATATCGTGAGATGCGGTCTGAATAACTATCGATTAACGGTCACTAATCTCTACACATAATGTTGAACTAGTATAAGTTTTCCTTTGTGTTTCAAGATTTTTTATTTTCCTATACCAGTTGACTTTAATAAATTGATCTTGTATTCTATTTCTTTATATATATATATATATATATATCAGTTTGTTCATCGGGCGAGCACCCTTGGATGTGCCTACACTGCGGCGTTGTGAGCTGTGGGCGATACGTCAATGCTCATGCGCTTGCACACTCTGAAAGCCAAACGAACCACACCGTCTGCATGGACTGTGAAAACCTAACAGTATTTTGCTACTCTTGCAACGACTACATTCTAAATGATACACCCAGTGGTCTCATCAGGCAGCTTAGAGAAGTGCTCCTCCAAATGGGGAGCAAGAGCCCTCCTTCTTGGCCAGGCACATGTGACATGATAAGCGAATCCGACTCTCTTCAAAATACTAGAAACCTAAGGCCAAGAACAAGAAAAAGGTGCACTTTCTATTTATTATTTTATTAGCTTTAAGTTGGTTGTTTTTGATCATCCTGGTCATAAATGAACTAAACAGACCAAAATAGCAAGGAGCATAACATATGAATTTAAAAAAATTGAACATACAAGTTGCCCTGCAATTGTCAAGAACTACTGGCTCTAATTTACAACTTTGATGGATATTTTAGATCTCGCTCAGATGACAGCAGCAGTGCAGGTAGTTCTGAGAATATTCAGTGCAACGTCCGAGGGAGGCCTAAGCGCAAGAACAGCCGCAGGAACATCAGCCGGAGAAAAAACCAAATAAAACGGGAAAAAAGGGTTGTTGGGTTGAGAAATTTAGGCAACACCTGTTTTATGAATGCGGTCCTTCAATCGCTTAGTAACATAGAAGAATTTTGTCTTTACTTCAAAAAATTACCCTCTCTAGAAGCGATGAAAAACCGGAATAAAGTGTACCAATCCAGAACAATAAAAGAGCTGAAGGATGCCATTATGGCCGAAGAACTTAGGAAAGTGTTGATCAATCTGACAGATCAAGGGACCAAAGGTGCTATCTCCCCCGAATCGTTATTCCTCGTAATATGGAAAGTTGTTCCAAGATACAGGTATTATAATGACATCTTGTCATTTTAATACACTATAAATAACCCCTTGTCTATTTTTGTTTTCAGGGGATATCAACAGCAAGATGCACATGAATTTTTGCGATATATGCTTGACCGTCTGCATACTGAACTGCTACACCTCCTGCCAGATTTTTCCCTCAAAGAATCTCAGTATATTTCTCATAAGAACAAGACATCAATTGTAACTTCAGTTTTTGGTGGAATGCTCCAAAGCGAGGTAATTAATTTTTTTTATCTTCGTTTTCTTTCATTGTAGTTTTTCTTAGTTATATGTAAATTAATTTAATTTTTGTTGAGATTTGTAAATAGTAATGATATAATACAGAGTAGAGACAATAAAGAAAATGTAAAAATTTTGCTTTGCACTTTCATATTTGCTCCGCTTTACATAAAGCATTGAACTTCTTGTTCGGATAGATAGATATAATAACCTAATCTATCCTAATAACCTAACTCAATGCATTCCTAATTCTGTCTTAACTAATCTAACTTGTCATTTACACTATCTATCATAACATAACCCATCCCTAATGCTAACATTAGCCTAACACTACCCCACCACTAACCCTACCTAACCTAACCTAACCCTAACACTAACTCTGCCTAACCTAAATTTACCCTTCTTTAATCCTAACATTAACCCTACCTAACCTAACAACTCTAATACTAACCCTACCTGAACCTAACTCAAATCATACGCTCTCCTTTGTAACACATTATCTGATAGACCAAAATGTTTCCTTGGTCTGAAGTAGTGGTAGGGGGAAGCCTTTGAAATGCAACAACATACATGTATGAGAGAGGCTCACCTCAGCATGCTATCAGTAAATTAAAAGTATTAACTTTTTCATCATTATTATTAACAATAATTTTATTATTGTTAACAACATATTAACTATCAGAGAACTCATATGTGTTGTATCCAGCTCAAAAACTTTCATTGTCAAAAGATAAAACGGCATACATTTTCTTCTTCTAAATTTGATTGACATTTGGGTAAAAAGGTGAGGTAAAGTAATTCCTGTTACACAGGAGGTCTGAATTCAGTACTCCAAAAACTACTGATACATTTTTCTAAATTAATCTCAAATAAAAGACCAAGACTATGCCAAGATAAACCACCAGTGTGTCAAAAAAGAGTCAGAGCCCTAATCACTAGGAATATACATTTTAAAAAAAATATTTATTTATTTTTAATAGTTCAGACTAGGATATAATTTTTCTTAATTTCAATGCAATATTATGTAATTAGGTTTTTTCATGAAAGGAGTTTTGCCGAAAAAACTGGTTTGTAAATGTTCTGCAATAGATAGGTCTTTCAAAATCAATCCTTGTCCATTTTTAAGGAAGGTGAGGAAAAAAATCTTCACAAGTAAAATAGTTCTTCAGATATTTGAAATTTATCTGAAGAATTGATAGCTAGATATGTGGGTCCTATGGCATAAGATGAACGTACTTCAACAACTGAAATGTCAAAGTGAATTGTTGTTCTTTACTTCACTTCTGAAAAAAAATTAATGCAAATAATCACATACAATAATAAATAGATCATGAATGATAATGTCAGTGATTAGATGATAATCAACCACCTAATGTCTACCAAAACAACCTTAATCTGAAAAAAAAATCAGCTAAGTGGGTCGGCAGTATAGCTTTCTTACATTTTATGTGGGATTTCTTTTAATTTGTAATGACCAATTATGATGAAGTGTGTAAATAATGTTTTTTGTTTTGAAGGTGAGGTGTTTGAATTGTGGGACTGAGTCGAAAAAGCATGATCCGTTTCTTGACCTATCTCTGGACATACCCGAAAAATGTCACAACCAGCGAAAGTGTAAAGAGACAGGGGAAGACCTTCCACCTTGTAATATATTAGGTATGTGGTTCATTATATTTTATTGCCTATCAAGTACAATACAAGAGCCAATGTCATTGGTGTTTTGTCTACTAGAGATTTTATGTATTCTTATTTTTGTCCATTTTTTGTTGTATTTTGTTTAAGCAGATGTTTTGTTTTAGATTGCCTGACTAGTTTTATTGAAGTAGAAGAATTGGCGGAAACAGAATTATACTACTGTAGTAATTGTAAAAGTAAACAAAGATCTACGAAAAGATTTTGGATCCGCAGACTACCTAATGTACATATAAAAACCAAAAAGTTTATTTTTCCTTGTTTATTTTTAATATTAATTTTTTTTATTTGTAAATTGTTTAAAGGTTTTGTGCTTGCATCTAAAAAGGTTCAGGTGGAATAATTTCTTTAGAACCAAAGTGGATACGCACGTAAAATTCCCTGTGATAGCGCTGGACATGTCTCAGTTTGTACTGTCCGACTTGCCAGATACAAGAGCGTCCAGCACCCAACTATACGACTTAGCTGCAGTCATTGTCCACCACGGCGGTGGTTCTGGTTGTGGGCATTATACTGCATTTGCTATTAATGATGGTAAAAAAAAAATAACACATTCTCCTCATAAAAACCACTTCAACTCTAATCGCAATTTTTTTCAGGTCAATGGTTCCATTTTAATGATAGTATGGTCCGGCCGACAGAAAGCGACGTAGTAGCAAAATGCAAGCCGTACATCCTTTTCTACATCCGGCGGGAGTTCAGGCTGCCGAGTGTCAAATCATGAGCTCTACCCCTGCCCCGTGTCCCTGTTTTTAAACCTTCTATATATTTCTTTCCGTAATGTTCAATCCCTCTCCTCCCTTTTTGTCCCAATGGCTCAATATTCGAACTCTGTGTCACATCACGCTCGCGTCTCGTTACGCTAACTATATATATATTATATATATATAAATATAAATAACTAAATCGGAATAGCTATTAGAAACAGATAATAAAATATGCCTATTATGTAAATAAGTATATACTTTTTTATGGCCGATAGTTTAGATTATGTATTATTTTATATTCGTTCATTTTGTTTCGTTTTTTTTTTTTGTAATTTCCTTTTTTAATTATGGTATTAAGTCTTGGTGAACCATGGTGATAAATGGTTTTCTTAGAATCACTTACGTCTTAGCATTATTTATTTTTTATTTGTGATGCTTTATTTTTAAATATATATTTTTTATGTATTTGCCTTTGTAAACTGGTTTTTCTGCATCACTTCAGTTTTTACATACATTGATGGTCATTGCATTTAAGTTTTTTTTTAATTTAAAAATTTTTCTTTATTACTTAACTGGTATTGTATATAACTAAATCTTCTAAAGAGTGATTATTTTCTCTTAAACATGTGTTCAGATGTTTGAAAAACAGGGGAGTTTGTCCAATTTATAAATTAAAGATATTTCAGGTCAAATTCCCATTCTTAAAAAAAAAGAAAAAAGAAAAGCTGTTTAAAATAAATTAAAACAGTGAGTATCTTTATTTGTATTTATTGTGTTTTTCTTGTATTTTCCTTGTTTTGTTTTTTCTTATGATTACCTTATTGTGTAAGTCCAAATTTATGCTACAAGGGATGAAATATCAAAACGTCTTTTTGACATGATTTTTAAGTCGCATCAAGCCATCAACTCAATTATTGTGTTTAGCATAATTCCTTATTTTCAGCAATAATGGCAAATGCAGAAAAATGAAAATGAAATTTTTATGCAAATATGGTTGAGAAGAAAAATTAGTGGATTCGAACCCATGACCTTCAGCTAAGCCTAAGACTAGTAATGGGTTTGAATCACGCTCGTAACATTCTTTTCAATTGTCTTTGCATAAAATTGGAAATAATAATAATAATAAAGATAACTAATTGAATAGTTGAAATTTGTTTCCTGAAAACGAATGACCACAAAATTCTAAACTGAAATTTACACCGATTCCATTTTATGACTTTAAAAAAGAAATTACACGAATTGTGTTGTGACTGGAATTTCTGTGTTGCGCAGCAAGACTCAAAATTTTTTTTTTTTAATTTACTCTTACTTTATCATCTCTCATACATATGTGTAATATTTAGTGACTGTTAAGTAATGATTATTTAGTGTGATGTAGGTTTAGAAAAACAATTTCTTTATTGTTTCAATTTTTACTAAGATAATCTTCAGGGCTCTAAGTGTTTGTTTTCTGTGTAGATGTGTCACTGCTGTGTGTCTTCAAAACTCAGCATGACACACTGAGTGTTGAAGAAGATCTCAATAAAGATCGAATCGGCACAATAAAATGTTTTTCTAAACCTACATTGCACCAGGTCGCATCTCAAAGTCTCCAAACACTCATTGAATCTAATTAATCCATTATGTTTAGTGGTCTTTCAATTAATTATTCTTATTATGAAAGGTCTTGGTTGGGATGAAAACGTTATTGTCACAAAAAGGATTCGAACCCAAAACCTTCGGCTAGGAGTTGGAGTGGGTGTCCGAGTGGATCGAAGTCACGATAATTCAAATAGTTAGAGCGGTGATGTATTGAGCCAAAGGTCGTGGGTTCGAATCCCGCTTGTGATACTTTTTCACCTCAACCAAGACCTTACATAAAAAGAATAATTAATTGAAAGATTGAATATAGTGAGGATAGATATACACTAACCTAACCTAACAGGCCATCCCTAATTCTAACCTAAACTAAAATTTAAAAAAAATTAAATTAAAATTTGTTGAATTGATAAAGATGAGGTGAGTATTAGTTTAATCTTTAATAAAAGCTAATTTTTACTCACGGTTTGTTGTTAATTATCCGATTTTCAAGTTTAAAGCTCATCATCAAATTGAAAGAGTTACAAGCACGTACTTTGGACGAGTAAGACTGAACCCGCCAATCCACCGCCAACGCGACATTCCAATAAGAAACTTTTTTGAACTTATTTTTTGTTTTTAAATTTTTATTAATTAATAAAAAGACATACATATAAATTAACCACTAATTTAAAACTATTTTTTACAGTATTTATTAAGATATAATATTTAGAGGTATTATATATAAAAACCGTTTTTTCCCGCTTTTCGCACGTTCAAAATTGGGCGCCAATAAAAGTCAGCTTTTCGCTGGAACGACGTCGCGTTGGCGGGTGACCGGCGATTTCACTAGTACAATTCGTGTCGAGACTCCGAGAGATGTGCGTTGTTATCTTCTTCAACCCGATGATGAGCTTTAAGCTTGAAATCCGGCTAGCTGAGAACAACAAACTGTGAGTAAGACCTATCTTTTAAAAAAAGATTGAAAATTGTTTGAGACGATTACAAAATTTTAAACTGAAATTTACACAGATTCCATTTCATGATTTAAAGGCTAAATTATTATACAAACTATATCGTGATTTTAAAAAATGTGCACCAAAACACAAAATTTATTTTTAAAAAAATTGACCGTGGAAACTACAATCCTTAAAAAAAAAAAAATGGCAGCCTTTGATTTTTGATTTTACTAGATGTGGTTTTCTCCTGTATCCATCACTTTTGGATTCCATAAAATATTGGTTCAATATTCCATGCTCCTCCCTTAGAAGCTGTAATCGTGAGAATTCTTGTCTAGCTATCTGTCGGGCTTCTGAAAATTGGTTTAAATTGTAAGTAGAAAAGTCCCAGGATGTAATAGATATACAATGAAGAAAAAGGAAAAATCGCGCCTTTCACATTCATATTTTCTTTTATTCACTTAAAATATTGAATATATAGTTAGGAAGATGGATGTAGGCTAATCTAACCTCTCAGGGGGCCATTGTTCAGTCGGGCCTTTGCAGTTGTTTCTTGGTTCTCTTCTTTCTTCTTCTAACTCACCAACACTTACGTTCTTTTATTCTCTCCAAATTTGGTCTCTTGGACCTGTCTTACATTTAACGAGATATTCAATAATTATTTATAATGTTAGGGGTATTTAATATAAATTATAAGTGTGTGGTGATTAGTGACCGTTAATCGATGATTATTCAGAGATCGTGAGATGCGGTCCAGACTGCACCTCACGATCTCTGAAAATCATAAATTATAAGCTTAATTTGTAGAGTCGGTCTGAGACAATGGGGGCTCTGACTATCTTATCTGTACTTACTACTCCGTGAGCGCGATTTTGACTGTTGGTGACAAATTTTTAGTGGACCCTCTCGTTCTCTTATTAGAGATATACTGAGTTGGAGATTTCTGGGTACCCGGACACATCGGGCTGAGGACAATGAACGTGCAGATGAAGTGGTGAAAACTTGGATATCTTGCCCTCCAAATAGAGCACTACAACCAGCCCTGTGATGCTGTACAAGCAATAATGAACATCATAAAAACACTTTGGCAGCCTTGATGGGACGGATCGTCCAAGCTTTTGCTGGTCAAGAGCATGACTGGGAGATTGCCCGCCGAGATTCTGAAGCACAATGAAGGTGCTCACCTGTTTGAAGATAGGCCATACACAATTGACCCACAAGCACCTGTTTTTGGGGGCAAACCCTGTGCAAGTGTCCCACTTATATAAATTTGTGCATATAGTTATATAGTTGTTTGTTTGGGTGAATGAGAAAGGAAGAGGGCCGGTAGTGGAATATTGAGTACCTTATTGGCCCTGACAGTGTATGTTGTCTATGTGACTTTTTCCTCCTTTGGAAGAGTATGGGAGAAGCCTTCTTCAGGTTTTTGTTGTTTTTTTGGGTCTCCTTATGCAGGGGTTTTGACCCGGGATTATTGTGAAGCTTGACCAATGTGCCATCCTGGAGTTTACTCGCCTATTTTTTGCATAATCTCTGGCCAATGCTTAGTTATTAATTTACCCTTTGGTCAAGGGTTATACCTAGGCTCTTAATTTTTTTGAAAAATGTTATGGCTTCTCCTTTTAGAGTTAAAAAAAAGATTTAGCTTCCTTCATCTTATAAACAGTATGAGATAAACTTTTTTTAAAATATATTTATTTCATCATGCACCAGGCACTTTACAGCACTACATTCCTTCTGTTTCTTCTGCTCTAGAAAAACAAATATGTTCTTTATTTGTCTGTAAAAATTTAATTTATACTCCCACTTCAAAAACTCGCTTTCTACAAGGGCCATCATAGTTCATGCATCACCATGCATTCCACCAATGGGAACCTGGCCTGTTGGACACCACCGAACTCAATCAGCAAGTGGTCTACTGTCTGTGGGAGTGTTTGTCCATGTGGATAGGTAGGTCTGTTGATCTGAAGTGAATGTAGGTATCCCACTATTCTTCCGTGTCTGGTCAATATTAGTATTGTTCTTTGGTCGATTTTTAGATTCATGATACAAAGATGTAAGGTGAAATTTGGGGAAAAAGGTCTTCCATGATTCTCCCCATGCCTTCACGTTGTGTTTTCTTACATTCCTCTGAATATCTGTTATTAGAATCCTGTTTTAAGAGAGAGAGAGAGATACTCTGGGATGCTTCCTTAGCCATCTGATAAGCGATTTCATTCCCTGCAATGCTGGTATGTGCTTTTTGAATGTTATTTTGTGGCTTGACTTCAGTCTTCTTAGTGATCTTTTCAATCAGGGCATATGTATGCTGTAATTGAGCATTGATTCTAGGGTGAGTTTGCTATCAGTCATAATTTTAATTATGTACCTTCCTGCTGATCCACCCATTATAATACTTTTGATACTGCCAATTGTTCTGCCTGGTTATTTGAGCAATGACCCTTTTAATTTTTGACTTGCTATTGTAGTCTTGCCTTTGAGCATTGTGTACATGCAACCAACATTAACTCCCATCCTTGCTACCATCATGTATATACATAGTCAAACTCTATGTCCATTTCCACATTAAGGTTGGGATTTTCCAGATGCATCCAAAAGTGTGATCAAACGGGCGGGGCAATCTAATTCGAGGTTATCCATTCCTTTCCTTCTTTGACTTTGTCGAGTAGCATCAAATCTGTATAGATAGGTCTTATTCCTGCCATCATGCATGCAACTTCTAAAGAAACGGTTCTGGGTCCTCTTATTAGTCGAAAGGTAGGTCAAAGTATCTGTACTCTTTCAATTTTTTTCTGGTTGTTCTTGATGTCTAAGACAGATCCCCATCTGGTTATTGCAGTTTGTTTTGTGTCTCCTTATGTAGTGTTTTTGGGGTCACCATAATGCTCTGTATGTGACCAGGGACCATTGTGGTGTTTAACCAATGCACTATCCAGGCGTTTATTCCTGGTTTTTTTTCTGCATAATTTCTGGCCAAAGGTTAGTTATTTACATTTCTGCTTTTGACCAATGGTACTTTCTTTGGAGGAAGTTTCATATTTAAGAGTGTTTTAGATCAAGTGCTAGACTTAGCTTCCTTCTTCTTGTGGAGGGTATGATATTGTATTCTTAGTGTTGATATTTTCTTTTCTTTAGACAATATTTCAAGCAATTTGCATCTGATTTGACAGATTGTCATAAATTTTCCATTGTCATCGGCATAACCTACAGTTTGGTATGCTCTCTGATTAGGCCATCTAATACTAACAACAAAAGTGTCAGATTTAGTCAAGGTTGATAAAGTTTTTACTCATTATGTTAATGGGATGGCGTTGATTGTTGAATAAATAACACATTTTCACGCGAGACCTATTTTATTTTATTATTTACTCGATGTCGATCAGAACATCCATTTCGTCACAGTCAGGCTTTTTCTCAGGTACGACCCTAATCACCTTTTCCTCCCTTTCTTTATGAAAATATGGCGTGGAGCGCCATGAATTTAGCACTTCTTCATCCAAAACTTCGATCGGCATTTCAAAGGCGTAAGTGTTCTTCTTCGTCTCGGATTTATCACATTCCCAGGCTTGTTTCAAATATGGCATATCGGAATCTGAAAATAATAAATTTCTCGGTTAACAAGAAAAAGAAAATGAGAAAATATTAACATTCTGGAGTTATTTTTTCTTCAGAGTTATTCTTCTTCTCAACAGATTTCTTAAGAGGACGCCTCTTCTTCTTTACAGTTTTTGCATTCGTTACAGTCTTCTCGTTTGTGGGCAATTCAAAAACACCTGGGAAGATTTCTTCTTTGATTTGGTACCTCTCAGAGACCTCGTTCTTATTGTAATTCCCGTTATCAACTTCGTCAAGCCAATCTTCGAATTCTTCCATGTTGATATTAACTGGCTTTAAGTTTAAGGTTTGTCTTTTCCCCACCATGGCATTTTTGTTGGACTTCATAAAAGTATTGAGTTCACCTAACAAACTGAAAATCCGTTTTAGTGTATGTCAATTCTGTAATTTTTTTTTCAACCTTTTATATCTATGATTTTCCTCCTGGTTCAAAATAATTGGATTCCCTGAGAAATCATGCTGTTGGATTTTTGGACTGCTGACAATTTCATCATTATCCTCTTTGACTTTATTTGCTGCCTTTCCTTTACCCTTTTTCTTGTCTTTAGATATTTTTTTCCCCTTGGTGACCCGTCTAACATTGTATATGTTGCAATAGTTTTCACTTTCAATTTTTATAAATTTTAGTCAATTACCAATACCTTTTTTGCTCTTTTTTGACAATTTCCTCAGTGAATTTTTTATTGTCCATTGAATTTAAGGATTTTATAATTTCTCTTGCCTCAGTAAAATTACTCTTAACAACTTTTTTCTCCCTGTAAAAATAATCATAAATTGAGAAAGTTTCATTTCATATCATAGGTCAAAATCTCAAATTTTATCTTTAACAATGAATGTATAATGCAAAAAAAAATGAAGGTATTTACAAATATATACAGACAATACTGTTTGAATATGTACATATCTGGTGTGATCGGCTTGACGTCAACAGCAGACGTCAGGGGTGTTGATGTTACACAATCAGATGGTTGTCAGCCAGGTTGTGCCTACATCACTTGTGAAGGATGGAAGGAAAAGCTGGATAGGTTGCCAAATAATGGATTGCAGTGAGAGACAATTTAGAGCGAGTTTAAGTTTGGGATGACTTCTGGGATGGAGGATCAAATATTGTCCATAGGATTTTTTTATTGGAGGGATTGGATTTTATTGGAGGAAAGGTTGAGTTGAACAGGTTGCAAATTAATGGATATCAATGAGAAGACAATTTAGAGTGAGACTGGGCAAGTTTTGATACCTAGGGTATATTTAGATTAGAATGGATTCTATGAGTGGTGATGAGTTCTGTGAAATGGAGAATTGTGCATAGGATTTTGGACTTGCAGATTGTATTTTGTGTAGGTTGGGATGCTTGGCTGTTCCACACAGTTCAAGGCTGTAGGTTTGAATTGGGACAATGAGGGAGGTATAATACCAGATAGTAGTCTAGGTAAATGTTTGTTGAGAGGTTTGCCATATTTTTGGCATGTGTGAAAATTAAGGTGTTGAAATGCAATGAGAGGTCAGCTGTCAAGAAGGAGTAAAGTAAAGGAGCAAGCGAGCACCGGGTAGAATGGGATAAATAGAGAAGGTTGGTTACTTAGAAGTATCGGTCTGTTTGAAGACAAGGTAGTATGAAAAGGAAGGATGCCTGTAAGCTTCTATACCAACCCCTCATGCCATATCTCAATCAAAGATCTGGGATAGGTTTACTGTAAATTTTATTGCAGTCTATGACGTGTTAGAATTTCCTTTATAAATAAATTGTATTTTTGACACTTACCAATAGATCCACAAGAAGAGTGTAATTATTGTTCAAATTTTGTCATTTCATTATTAATGAATGGGAAATATGTAATAAACAATGACTAATTACATGTTTGAATAAAACGTGTCCTTTTCTTGGAAAAGTTCTGCGGTATATTTTTCAGTCTCTTCCTCTTGACCTTGGTCGGGCAAGTACTTACGCACCGTGAAAGGATCGTCCTGGCTGTAGTTACAGTCGAGTTTATATTGTTTCACCCTAAATTTAACAATTAGGTCACTTGAAAATCAATTTGGGATATAATTGGCATCCATACATTTCTGGGGAGTACGGAGTGTCCAACCGCTGTCCTGACTCCTGATCCTTAGCAATCTGACTGGTTAATTTTCTGGAAAATAATAATTGTTCAAGTCACAAAACAATACAAAAAAAAAAAAAAAAGACAACCTAAATTAACCCATCCCTAACCCTACTCTAACCCTAACTATCCCTAACTCTCGACTTACCTTACCATCCTAACTCAGTCCATGTACACTGCATTGTAAACATTTTTGTGCAAAAAAATTTATATATAAATGAAATAGAGTTTCTTGGAGGAAAGTGGCCAATAATAATTATTGTAAGTATAAAAATACCAATAAAAATATTGGTAGTATTTTTATTAGAAATATATACCAATATATAAAATATTGGTAAGTTTATTGACACCTATTGGCCCTGCAGCGTTTTGTGGCATACCAAACTGTCAAAAAAGTGGATCCAACAGACAATAGATTAAAAAATAGCTCTTCTGTTCAATAAGAATGTAGGCCAGGACAGAAGAATGCGGAAAAGTTCATAAAACAACCATCTCACAAACTAATGGCAGAACTACTAAATATAGGCTGTGTTAGGAGTAGAATAATAGTTGTACTGCAAACTGAATACTGCAAACTTTGACAGCATATATATATATATATATATATATATTCCTCTGATGGTTGGAAAGCTAATTTATGTAGGCCAAGATTCCTACTGCTGGGAGAAGAAAAGCCTGGGCCTGAAGAATATTCTCGGGAGTCCTTGTAAAAGATTCAGGTTCTAGTGAAAAGCCTTAAGCTTAATGAGGAGCTCTGGATGATTCACAACAGACCAGTACTGGCCACAGTGCGCAGTTCCTAAAGAAGCTGATGCCTACTGTCAGTCTTAATATTGGAAGAAATTGGAAAGAAAAGAAAAATTTGTAAATTTGAATTAATAGAAAAAAGTGTATTCAAAATTTGAATTGTTGAACAAGCTCAATACTTCCACTGTTTGACCACCTGTGGACTTGAACTATTTAAAAATTAGATTAGCATTGAGGGTCATGATGTGGAATAAGGTTTCGACCGACCTTAAGTTGCACAGAGAACTGATGCTTTTATTACCACTTAACCACAAAGCTGAATTTAAATGAAGAACCTCAAATATAGGAGAGGAAGGATAGAGAAAAATTCTCAGATGAGTGCTCTTCTATTTTCTATTTCTATGCTTCTGACTTAGTTTAGATAAAAGGATTAAAAATAAACCAGGCCAGTTAGCAAAATTAGCCAAGTGGGGGATGTACAGTGTGCTTCTGAAAAGAGATTTCCAATGGTGAAACATGAATTTTTTTGTAATTTATTGAGCTATTATTTTGGACAACCTTTCTTCAGAAGATAATTACGCCTTATAAAATGTAAAAAAAGGTTTTAAAGTGTGAAGGTAAACTAGGTCAGGAGAAGAGTATAAATTTGCCATATAATTAAGGGAAGGGGGTTCACACTTGTTATTCTTTTTTTGTCTACAAATCTCTTCTAGGTGAAATTTTGGTCCACTGTTAACTTCATCACCCTGGAAAAAGTTATATTTTCCATTTTTTAGAAAGAGCACTTTTAGGTTAAGCTTCCTTCCCTTTGTAAATGATATAAGTGTGGTTTGGTTCAGGTTAACACCCAGACTCATTTGACACTACCTTACTAGTAGTTTGAAAGCAATTTGAATTTGATATGAAACTGTTTCATTCAATTTGTTCTTTTTTATTACTCTAAGACATCAACATAAACTCTTAGCATATGATCAACATCTTAACATATACCCTCTACAATCAGATGATGAACCAACACAACCATACAAGTAAACGATAGTACACTCTTGGGGGCATCCTTGTTACAACTATCATTGAAGTACTAATTTAGCTTCCATTTCTCGATATCTTAGAAATCCTATTCAATCGAGCTGTCTAATTTGTACTTAACACATCGTCATACCTCACGCTAATAGTGTATGCTTTAGGGTGTGCCAATTTGAGGCTCTGAACCTGTTTTTGTTCGTTTGTCAGACTGCTTTGCCTTCAACCTAATGTCCTTCACCAGATTCGCCTGATTTCGTTTTCCCAGGAGTTGGAGATAAGTTAAGCATTCCAGCCTTCAGTGCTGTTTGGCTCTCTGAGGGATATCTTCTAATCCCTTTTTGAAAATTTTTTGTGCATAGAGTTCTGTTGCATGTATTTCTGCATGGAAAATTGATAGTATAGTACCCAGAGATTTTAGTTGGCTGAAATTTTAGACTTTAACTCCTGCCCACACGCCATGTTCCAGTTTGGATCCATCCACCATAACAAGGCCAGTCTATTAGTTGTGGGCTTTTTAATTTTCTAAAAAATCTCTTGACATTATTTTTATTTGGCATGGACTTTTTTTAAATATTCATTTCATTATAACTATTTCACTTATTTTTGTAAGATTTAGTATTTATGGTGGCTTTCTCTTAGGTGAGGCTTTATTTCATTTTGTACTAAGAACTTGTTTGCATGTTAGTATGACATCCTCTGGAGATCCCAGTGCCAGTTCCATTGCTGAAGTTGGGCAAGTTAGATTAGATTACATAGGAGCTGGCCTCTTTATGGCCTGTACCCTGTGACCAGTATTTTTTAATTTTTTTATTATTATCTAGAGCTCCTCGTTAATCTTGGGGCTTTTTACCTGTCCCCAAAGCTTTTTCAAGGGCCTATCCTTCTGGCCCTGGCTTTTCCTCTCCCATTTTGGCTACATTTCCATTGAACGGAGGGCTTATTGTATAATGGATCTGCATTTTTGGCAGATTGGCAAGCCACAAAAGAGTTCAGGGCCAATAGGTGTCCTCATTAAACTTTTCTTGGCAAATTTATTGGCCTCTTCATTGCCCCTCAAACATGTGTGCCTTGGTATCCAGACAAGGGTAATTTTGTTATTTTCTCCAATGTCTGACAGGGCTCTAATGCAGTCCCAAACGACTCTGGACTTTACCGTCGATGCGGCAATTGCCTTCAGTGCCAATATTTATATTGATTTTAGGTCTTCTTTTCCAAGATTTTTAGCTCCAGATATGTACTATCCTATCCTAACCTAGAAGATAGGCTTCTATCTGATGTTGTATATACAGCCTGTAGGTTTTCGACAAATTTCCCATTCTTTAAATTTTTGAAAAGATTTTTACAAAACCTTTGGCCAACAATTTTTATGTCCTTTGCTTGTTGTATTGTTTGGTCTATATGTCTGGTAGCTAGATATAGATCTACTGCTAAACTTTGCCTCTCTGGAGAAATCGGTTTCATCTTTTTTTAAAGTAAGTGCTTTCTCATTTATTTTCTTAAGCTTCCTGCTCATTGTGAACGGTACAAGTTTGGATTTGTTCAAGTCAACCATACAGGTTCGTAATTTCTGAGAGCACTTTCCATTTGATATGTTTCATCAACCATCACATAAGAGAGGCGATAATACACCCTCTTGGGTCATTGATGTAATTGTCATTGATTTATTTTCTATTTCTCGAATAGTTCGAGTATTGCTTTGCCTATCCTCCCTCTCTGGGATGAACTGTCAGTGATAGTCTGAATACACTGAAGAAAGCAGACCAAACAATCGGTAACGACCAAATTTGAAATTTACATCAAAGAGAACACAGAGAAATCTCACAATTTTATTGTAGACTATCACCTAAGAGAGGTATAGTACACCCCCTCGTCATCCTTGTAACTGTCATTGATTGATATTATAAATTGGCTTCTTTTTTTCGACTTTTTAGAAGTCCTATTCGGAAGAATTTTGTCTTTGTGATCATGAGCTTAAGTAAAAGTGTATTTATGAGTTTATTTCTTGCATTAAGTTCACTAATTTAGTGGCCCGCTTGACCAATGAAATCATTATAATTAATTAAGGTTTTTAGTTGAGATGAAAAAAGCTAATGGCACGAGAGGGATTCGAACCCACGACCTTCGGCTAGATACGCCGCTGCTCTACCACCTGAGCTATCGTGACCTCGATCCGCTCGGGCATCAACTCCCCATCTCAAGGAAGGAAAACTCATAAGGTGGGGTTGAGATGGGGAGTTGATGCCCGAGCGGATCGAGGTCACGATAGCTCAGGTGGTAGAGCATAGGCGTATCTAGCCGAAAGTCGTGGGTTCGAATCCCTCTCGTGCCATTAGCTTTTTTCATCTCAACTAAAAACCTTAATTTTCTTGCATTAAGGTTCATTTCAATTAAAGAAGGTACGAATACGTCTTATGATTTAATTATTGTGCCAATTGACTTATTTTGATATATGAAAAATAATAGTCGAAGAAAATGATGTCTCAAAGAGAGAAAATAATTGAGAAGAAAGGAGGCTGAAGAATTGTTCTAAGTGGGCGGCATATATGAAAACTGCCTCAAAAGATGGTTTACGTGAGGTTTGACGAGAAAGACAGTCTTGTAATGAAATATTATTAACTTGGTTGTAGTTGATGTGTGAGTTGTCAAGTTTTTGACTGTGTTGGACTTGGCTGTTGTTATTCCAGTGTATTTTAAAATAGGGATTCGCATATTTTATAAGGATAAAAACAGTGTGACTTACACGTGGCTGAACGACTTGTCGAACCACTCTTGGACTTTCTTCCCGCTCTGCTCCATGGTAGAGTCCTGTCGTCTGCTTTCAGGTCTGGCCAAAGGTTCTTCGGTCAAAATGTCCGGCGTTCCACCTACGACGTCCATGTCGTCTTCCGAAGACCCTTTGTCGTCTAAGACGCTTCCCTCGCTGGATCTTATGTCGATGAGGGTCGAGATGGAGGAAGCCTGGGAGCACGGCCGGCTCGAAGAACTACGTCCTGTAAGAGGGTTGATCACTGGAAAAACAGACAAAGGACGATGGTATCAGTCTGAAAATTCCGGCCAGGCGTCGAACAAGCTTCAGCCACAATCTTACTCCACATCAACTGCGCTTATGTAGTTGTGATTTTCCAAACTTGCTTACCACATCCTTGGAACACATCGTCGCCCACTCTTGATGAAATCATTCTTTCCATTCTCGTGTGTCGAGACATTTCAGAGAAGTTTTAACAACGCCAACACTAAAATATAACGGAATAATTCTAAATCTAAAAATAACAGCACCTTAATAAACGTCAGCTGCTTTTTTTTTTAAATTATACCTACACATTTTAGCATAAGGTATTTTTTAGTACGATTATACTTTTATTTCTTCTTCATTCAAAATTTGTATACAAGGACATCAACAACTTTCTTTCATTTGCTAATGAATTTAGGTTTTCATAGTAATATAAATATATAATAACATATATACCAAAGAGTTTCCTAATAAGGTACAATCTAATTTTCTCCATAACGAAAAATATCCCAAAACAACTATTGATTTAAACACAATTTCCAAGTATAAACATAAAAATTAACTGTTCAAATTAATGAATCTTTATCTCTCTCTATGAATCTTTAATTGTAAGGTCTTGGTTGAAATGAAAAAGTTAGGGTCACGAGTGGGATTCGAACCCACGACCTTCGGCTCAATACTACACCATTTGAGCTATCATGAAGTCACGATGAGGTCATAAGGTCGTGGGTTCGAATCCCCCTTGTGACACTAACTTTTTTCATTTCAACCAAGACCTTACGTAAAAAGATTCATTAATTGAAATAAGTACTTTGGTTAATCAGACCACTAAATATAATGGATTTAATAAATATTAACGACTTTCTCCTTTGGGTTGAATAAGATATTTTGTTCTCGGCTAGCCTTGCTGAGTCCCTTGACAACTTCAATAAAAATTTTGAAATTGGTATTGATGAATTCGGCCATTAATATTGCAGGAGTCAAACGCGTTGATTGAATCTGAACAGGAAAGTTCAGTAAGTTCAACTTTTCTTTGAAAAGTTAAATCATGGCTTCCTTGTCCAAAGAAAGGCATAAAAAACATTCCTTTTGGGGAAACAGACTTAATCCACCAAAGGATAAATAATAAACAAAGAAATCGTCGACCCACGTACATACCCTCAGGCCAACCAAATCGATTAGCCACGTTTGTGTGGTTGCAACTTTCGGCTGATAGTTTAGTATGTAGTGTCCAGTGGTCCTGAACCATCAAGTTCTTTCTCTTAATTTTTTTTCTATTTTTTTTTCTCGATTATTTTAACCTTTCTGCCAAGTCCGATCAACAAACTGTGATCAAGACAGTCTATTCAAACACTCATGTAAACCTGCTTTGCAGACAGTTTTCACGCGAACTTTAATGTTTGACATGGCAAAATGCCATCAAGGTGTTCTCTTAGTTCCCATTTCTTATCCGTAATTTTCTTTCATTAGTCGATTGGCGCAAGAAAAGCTTACGTACATATTTTTATTTTTTATGGAAATATTTCACCCCTCACATTTTTTCTTCCCCTCTTAATTTATCCCCGCTGGAGGTATTTCTTTCTCCTTGTCTCTTTTCTCTCAATCTGAACATTTTTCCTTCATCTGTCTAGAGGTAAAAAGTGACCACGCTAGTTTTATTAGTAAATACTTGCAATAGTTACTGTTTTTATTTTTTATTTTTTTTTGTTTGTTGTTTAATGGATATTTTTAAAGGATATTAGTAATAGCTAAGTAAAAAATTAAACAAAACAATTTTACCAAAAATATTGCTATGGAAACAATCAATAAAATATTCAATTCTGGGTCTATCCTCCTCTTGCGTTGACCACCGCTTGCATTCGACGTGGCCTCGATTTTAAAAGGTTTTGGGTGTAGTGCTGTCGAATATTTTCATACTCCTCCAACAGCGCCATTCTTAATTCCTGCTAATTTTTTGGCCTCACTAGGCAACTTTTTACCCTTGATCCAAGGGAGAAAATGGAAAGGGCTCCTTCGAGTCGATTGGCGCACGAATTCAGCTCGCAAACCTCATAAAAGGCGAGAACGCAAAAAACGCAACAAAACAGCGTTCCATTTTCAATTTTTTCAAGGAAAATACCCAAAAGACTCTTCCAAGTCGATTTAAGAAAAAATTAAGCTTGTTTCACTGACAGACTTGACATCGTAAAGTCAAAATTAGACAGCGTTCGTTAACATTTTCAAAACGTCTCCCCCTATCGAAAATTCTTTCATGGATTTTTTCATATCTTGGCAGTCGGCTTAAAACAGCTCGAAACAAAACTTTTGATTACGAAACGGTTATCAAGTTAATCGAGCTTGAAAAACTTTCACACTACTTTTGAAACGCTCCACTCTTGACTGAATTACACAATCCAATTGGTGTCAGCGAGTTGAAATCCATAAACATTTCAAAAGGGATTCGCGATCGGAACTCAACGATAAAAATCTCGCTGCTGTTTGTTATGAAGTGATTGTATACTGGGTCTCTCATAGGTTTTAAGATTTAAGAATTTGTATGTTTTTTTAAAATCAATTGGATGAACCTGAACAATATCTTTATGCCAACCTTCATGTAAAAATATAGATAAAATCAATCAATACTGTAATAATAATAATAATTAACACAATTTTTGTTATATAATAAATCGCTTTTTAGAAAATACCTTTATGTAACGAAACGATGGTAAAAACACATTTCGTCGCAAAATAGCGAAATCGCACATCGGTGTTTTTTTTTTTTTTTTGCCGTATCGGTATCGAAAGGTTTGTTCTCGTATTCAGCGCATGGCGTAGGGGAGGCTTTTCCAGCATCTTCAAAACAAGGTTTCGTCGGCGGGTCGCTATCGCCCTGACCAAAGGCTATTTGGAGGGAAGGGGGTTGAAAAAAGGGGGGCGATTGCCCCGGGTCGTGACCTGAATTGATACGATTTCCGATAATCTGGAAAACCTTAGCTTAACTGTAGTTGTAAGTTAAAAATCAATGAAAAATATAAAGCACGGACACGTTGAAATATTTTACTGATAAATTGCATTATGTTTCAAGGCTGTGTAGTTTTGAAGTAAAATTTAGAGATGTTTGAGATTCAGTGTCACACTTTAGAGGAAATTTAAAAAATCGAGGTACTAGGGCATACAGGGCAACGGGGAGAATGGCGAAAGGTCTCATATCGGCCCTGAACCCTTTTGCGGCATACTTGCCAAAAATATAAATCAATAAGACGAGTTAAGAATAAGTTCGCTGCAATGGGAATGTATTCCAAGAAGGCACGTAAAATACCTCATTAAAGGGCCATCTCACCAACTCACCTAACTAAACCTAGGACGTTTTAAGACCTAGGGCTGACCGGACACTGAAGCATACTCTTAGATTCGAACAAGTAGAAAACAAGCCTGTGTAGGTGTTGCTAGAAAGACGAAACAGCGGAACATGTTCTCTGTTGGTATCACGATCTAAGCAGTGAAATCCATGGGAGAGGAAATACCAAGACCTGATCCACACACAGGAACCCTCGACGAAACTTGGTGTTTGCACGATGAATATCGTAATATACCAATATTGGTCACAGCCCTCATGTTCATAAAGATTAATTTTTTTAACCTTTATCCTTTAACCTTAAACCTTAAGGTTGTGAATTTGGTTTTTTTTTTATTTACAAAAATCCCAAGTGATAATAGAGCTGATAAGAATAAAATAAAGAGCTAACATTTGTTAAATTATTTATGCACCTTGAGGTCTGCGGACGGATGAGCATGAAGCCATGACTCCGGGACACAGGGGGTCGATAAAGATCCAAATCAAGTGATAAGTTTTTAAGTGGAATGAATTCCTCATTCTTAGTCTAAAATGTGAAATTCTATATCAACAATTTTATGAGTTTTAATGAAGTTGGTAAGCAAAGGTTTTGAGTTTCTAAAAAGTTCAACCTCTAGTTTGGACGGTTCAGTTAGCGTCCATCTTAGCCAGTCAGCGTCTCTCCCTGCTTATATATCCCAAGCTATTTCATCTAAGGAAAACCCCTTCACACAAGTTTGTAAGAAAATGTAAGTAGTAAAATTGGGTTTTCAGTTATATTTCATACGAGAGAACTTTAGATTTCATTTACAGTATTTTTACCTTTTATAACTTTTAGACCTTTGGCAGATGGTTTCAGTATTTTTTTAAATTAAAGTACCTAGATTTTCTTCTTAGATCGTTCATATTGCATATTAAACCGTACCAAATTTTAGTAGAATTTCATGAGTGCGTCCGCCAGTTCCAGGAGGATCGAATTTGTAAAAGACTTGATTTGAAGAGGGTCAATAGTGTCGGCTTCTTGTGAAATGACGCCAGGCGGTTCTTTTAGTCAAATCTGATTTGTAATGACGGGTGGCGATGAGATGAAAGAAGTCTCTGGCTACCAGGATCAGAGCCGGGCCGGCCTACGATCGAGTCACTCCTACTAACAACCGAGTCGCTTTGATCTCGATCCGCACCTTAAATTCTATTGATTACTACACTCTTCAACACCTCTCAGACCGCTCTATTAGCCAGATATAGATCTCTAAACCCTCCATCTTCTATCCGACGGCAGCTTTAGCATTTTCCCCTCATCAATCCTGATAACAAACAACTTGGCGCTTTTTATATACTTTTTATAACGAGTACGTTTTCCTTTCCCCATTTCTGCAAATCTCAAACTCCGTTCTTCCAATAAGATAAGCTTTAGTTATTGAAGAAATTTCTTTCGGCCCAAAATGCACTTTCATGGATAATTCGGTTCCCGGGCGAAATACGCTTAAATTCTTCCATTTGTGATTTTAAGAGATTCTGTGTCAATTAAAACCACCACTTAAAAAAGGACTGATTTATAGCAGGTAAAGCATAAACTTAGAAATGAGATATGCACCAAAATAAACAAAGAACTAATTTGTAAACACGTTTTATCTGTGTCTTATTTATACTTAAACACCCTTCCAATAGTACAATCCACATTCTAAAGATTGTCGTCTAAGAATGGATTAAAAATATTGAGGATGTCCTTTTTTATCTATCTATACAGGGTGTCCTTTTTAGATGGCCCGGCTGAATTTCTCTTGAACCAATGTCGCTATCAAAAAAACAAAAAATATTTTTTAGTTTCAAATTTTTATCTTTTTTTGGAGAAAAATTATACAGGGTTTTGAAAATTTGAAATACGACTCTATTCATCCTAACATATCATTTTTAAGGTTTTTTTTACGCTGAAAACAATGGTGCAATCGGATTTTAAATTAGTCAAGAAATGACAAAAAGCTATGGCAAAATGAAACCCGCAGCGTAATTTCGACGAGAAGCAGAATATTTTACAGTCTGTCGCGAAAATCCGAATTCCTCTCTCCGAAATGTTGAAAGGGTTTTTCAAAAAATAAAATTAGAGATGTACTCTGAACTTACAATTTTAAGCCGTATGGCTCTCTTCTTGTCCAGGGACTTCGGGAATGGTCAGGGACTTTTTGCCATAACTTTTTTGATCAATTTAAAGTCCGCTTGCAACATTTTTTTTCAACGTAAAAACTCCCTTAAAATGATTTGTCAGGATGTGTAGGGTCGTATTTGAAATTTTGAAGTTGAACTAGGCCTGAGGTACCTGTATATTTTTTTTTCCAGAAAAGGTCAAAATTTGAAACTAGACTAAAAAATATTAAAACGCATCTTTTGTTTTGCTGATAGCGTCATTGTTTCAAGAGAAATTCAGCCAGACCTTCTAAAAAGGACACCCTGTATAAGTTGAATGTAAACTAGGCTTTTTAGGCTATTTCTTGTTCATTATATATTTCTGTCAGTTTTATGTTATATATGTAAATATGCCTTTCGCTTTCTGTTTATCTCTCATTCTATCACTTCCTCTTCCCATTCTCCAAAATAATCGGTGATGTCCAATTACAGTAATTGGCCAACAAACAACATCTCATAATACACTGTTTCTGTTGTTTTTCTGCCTAGGCGTCCATATATTATTTCTTTTCTTTTCCTCTCTTTCTTTATTCTTACCCCTTTTTTATATTTATTTTTGTGTGTATATCTTTCTGTTACTTTCCCTTCTTTTTCTTCTTCTTACCTTCTTTGTTTTTCTCTATGATTTTTTCTATCTATCCATCCATCTATTATTTGTACATATATTTCTTTTCCTCAATATCGTTTTTTTCTTATTATCAAAGCTCCCATTTTCTTTATGTTTATTTTTTTATGTGTCTGTCTGTCTGTCTGTCTGTCTGTCTGTCTGTCTGTCTGTCTGTCTGTCTCTCTCTCTCTCTCTCTCTCTCTCTCTCTCTCTCTCTTTCTCTCTCTCCTCCTGTTGAGTAATGTAGATTTTTGAAGGTAGATCTGTTCCAGAATAAATGTTTAACGTTAAATAATGTTGTTTGCGCTAAATTTTTCTGATGCTGTTTTCATGCCATGCATTAAATCGTCGCAATATAAACATGTCTTAAATCAATAATAATGTTATGTATAATCAGAAAGCTTGATAAGGATTGTGTAATAGGAGCATGACGAAGAAGGTTTTGTGAAAAACAAACATTTCCATCCATTAAATATACTTCGCAAGCTACAAATCTAATAACGGTAATTAGAGGTAATAACGAAATGCAAAACCCGTTTTGCATGTCGCACGCAGAGGCTGTCGAGTCTGCCTAAACGATTTAAAACTTTTACAGGAGGTTTTTTTAACACCAAATAAGCTCATTTAACTAAAATCGTCAAAGCCTGTTTGACGGCGGTTCTTCCTCATCGACGCCTTACAAGGGAAATATGGAAAATGCAGTTAACATCACATCCTTGCCTTTATAATTAGTTGCGGTCTGATGCCACCCCCGGGTAAACCAATTAGCAGGCAGAGTGCACCCGGGCCAAATCTAGTTAGCTCTAGCTCTAAGTGCTTTTTATTAACGCCCCCGCTTCTCTTTGACCCCTTTTACCGCTCACTTAACCAGTCCTTTTCGCACCCTGCTCTTTCAATGTTTGATCATAGCCTGTTGAACTTAGCATTAATCAATGTTGTTTATTATTTAAAACATAGTTGGTATAACAGCATCCGGGGAAAGTAGGAAACATGTTTCTTCTTCCCTTCTACCTCGACGGCGTCAATGTGCCATCTTAATTGTGGATCCGAGGTGAGGAACATCTTAAATGAAGGAATTTTTGATTTATAATATTTGTTGTTCCAGGGCATTATTGCACCTTTTTCATATAGTCTGCATGAAATAGAAGCATTTTATCTTAAAATATACATTGAACATAGTTTAGGGGAAAATATATTTTTTTTAAAACCAGCCATTAAACGAAACAGTAACGGTATTAAACACAACCCTGTGTACAATATATATGCACATAATTTCAATAAATAAATAAATAAATAAGAAAATAAGGATATTCAAATACCTGTTACACATAACAAGTCAGGCAATGATTTAACATCTATTTATAAATTATTTATCACAGCAATTAAACCAGGTACATTGGCAGACACTTACTTTTAACACACGTTAATTATTTTTCAAATAATGTTCTTAAGTCTTTTATGCTTATATTTAAGGTAGTTTGTATCTTCCCTGTTAAAAATAAATAGATTTGGTAAAGTTTTGAATGTAGTGCTGTGGAATATTTTCACGACTACATGCTGGCCACTTGAAACATTAAATTGAAGCCCGTTCCAACTTCGGAGGCCAGGTTTTCACCTACGATCCTGTGTGGGGTCTTGCATTGTCAAGCATAAAAATAAAACCGTCACCAATTAGTGGCGATAACACATCTTCAATGCATCGATGAAAATGAAACCCTCGATGAAAATTTAGTTAATGCGACCTTCCACAGAAATGCCTGCCAAAACCATAACACAACCATCTCCATAGTTTCTCCGTAGTGAAAACTTTTCGGGAATATATCGCTCTCCTATTCTTCCAAACCTACCATTAGGTCTGTTTCTCCATTTTTTAAATGTTTAAAACACCTATCTATAGTTAATGATAATTCTCTGGGAGGCTCTTAGAAAGGATGCATCATCAGCAAAGAGATTCAGCTGTAGTTTTTAGTTTGCAGAGAACATTTATGCAGATTTTAATTAAGGTTGGTCAAAGGACAGACCCTTGGGATGTACTGTCACTGGTTATCATGTCAAGGTAGTTTTTTTTTTTTATAAACTGCACATCATTCCTGCTGTATAGTCTTACAGGTTTCTTTTCTTAAAATATTATTTATTATAATATTATTTATTAATTAAATATACAGGGTGCCCTTTTAAGAAGGACCGACTGAATTTCTCTTGAAACAATGACGCTATCAAAAAAAAAAAAAAAAAAAGTATGTGTTTAATATTTTTTAGACTAGTTTCAAATGTTTACCTTTTCTGGAGAAAAATTATACTAGGTACCTCAGGCCCAGGTCAACTTCAAAATTCCAAATACGACCCATAATTTTAAAAAGTTTTTTACTTCATCTTCCTGTATAGTCAAGCCTGATAAAAACGGTGTTATTTTTATTTTTTAATTTTATTTTTGTAGTCTTGTTGTGAAAGAACCAGAATAGATCATTGTTTTTGACAGATTTGCTATACATGACACACTCATATATCATCCTTGTTCAAAGAGAGTTTTATCCACAATTTTATACAATACACTCGAATTGATTAACCCTATTTAATGAACCTCGCTCTGTTTGCTGAATTATATAACATGATATCGTTTTTTAATTGAATAAAAATAAAATTATAAAATACTACAAATATAAAAATACGTAATAATCTACATTATAGAAATATTATCTGGGTTATGTCACAGACTTTCAAGAGGGTAGCGTGTTTTAATTACAAACCAATTTTGGCAAAACTGAAATTTTGCTTTTTTCCCAAATCCGATTACAGGGATGCAATTAAGCCGGAGACGCTCCAATTGAATACGTAAACGTTCGAATTAAGAGGGGGCGTCCCATTTAGTACAAATTTGTATAAACTGATTGTGTCTGACAGAGTGGCCGCCTGCATAAATAATCACCAGTCGAATGCTTTTTTGGATTTTAACAGGAGGATAAATATTTCTGGTACAAATTTAGAATTTTGCCTACTACTGTGAAAATAGTTAAGTAGCAGCAAACATTTGTCGATCGTTTCTAGAAATTATTCAGATATCGTGAGATGCGGTCACTATATCTGATAACGGATATCTGAATAACTATCAATTAACGGTCACTAATCTCTACACGTTTCTAGTAATACTGGTCCTCCTGTTCTCGCTGTATTTATACACGTTTTTGTAATTTAAACTGGTCAAATTTGTAAGCTTAATGATCTCATAGGTTAATGACTGAAATAAAATCGTTCTTTACATTTCGATGTTAAAATTTACTTTGTATCTTTTATATCGTGAAAATTGGGAAAAGTGGAAATCTTAAACTACGTTTGTTTTGAACCAGGATTTCTTATTCAATAAAGTCAGCTTTCTCGTATACCTTTTACCCTTAAAGAGAGAAAAAATCCTCCTTTGTCGAATCTTATTTTCCGGCGAGTGAAGCCAAACTCGATCAAAGGGGTCGCTGGAAGGGTAATTACTCGATAAACTGGAAGCAAGATGAAAAGGAGAAGATTCCTCTGGGGAGGGTTCCGCCCCGGCTGGGGTAGTGCGAAAGGGTTAATACCAAGAACATTTTGATTACACGCCAATTATATAAAACGTTCAAATACTGTCAAAAGGAGAAAGTGAGAAATTTGTGGACTGTTGACTTTTTTAAAGCCGGATCTTTAGACAAATATTGGACTTTTGTATTTGAATTTTTAGCCCTCTCAGTTATTAGAGGTTGTCGTTAGGGTTGTTGCAGGGTTTATAGTGGTAAGTGATACGAGGATGTCGAAAGTTATTTAGGTTTTTTATTAAACAGCAGCTTAGATGGCCTCCTATACTGTATTTATCCACGTGGAATCAAGCCACCATTGTTTCATAGCATGAAACTTCACCATAAATATATAATTATACTTGGACCATGCCAAATTTAGACTGTCAAAATCTTTCTTGGCTTGAAGGCAGATATAGAAATGGCACCCGCCATGTCCTTCCTCCAACAAATTTTACTTTTATCAAAGGATAACTCTTCGTTGACACCTTTCTATAAAGTAGGTTTCGTAGAAATGCTTGTTCCAAGGTGGAAGATATTATAGTTTATTTGGATGATTAAATCTAATTTTTATCGGGTTACAGATGCATAACAACATACATTTATGCTTAAGACTTTAGCTGGGTTGT
This sequence comes from Cimex lectularius, assembly GCF_000648675.2. Lineage (NCBI taxonomy): Eukaryota > Metazoa > Arthropoda > Insecta > Hemiptera > Cimicidae > Cimex > Cimex lectularius. Next base: position 967,040 of record NW_019392697.1, read on the forward strand.
AAGTAAACGTAATTTTTACATCTTAAAGAAATGGTTTGGTGTCCCATTTTAAATGATAATGATGATGTATAACCCAAATAAAATGGAAGTTCGTGAGGACTTCCTTTTTCTGACTCTACCTTTACATTCTACCACAAAATATAAGTTCTTGCAACTTCCATTTTACATGCAATGACCAAAGGATATGGATAAGAATGTTAAGGGAATAGTTGATTGGGTAGGCTGTAATAAAATAAACCTAAATAATGCAAAATAAGTCATATTTGAAAGTAGAAACCAGCTCAATCATACTGACTTTTCACATCAATACGCTAATAAGCTGTATACGCTTAAGAAGCTAATCGTTATCTTTGCGTGTTCTGGTCTCTCCTTTTTTTTAACCGGGTTTGGGTCACTTATTGGGTCCGCTTCCAGTTCCAACCTATGTTCCTTAAAGGTACCCAAAAAATGTCCCAATGCCGGTTCAGTGTTTATTTTTGTAAGGAAGAACAAGGAGACAATTAGTTCAGCATTTCCTGTCTTACCTTGAAAACCCCATCTGTCCTGACCCCCGATTACCACGTTGCCAGGAAGCGTTTTCAGTAGATCTTGCCAGCGACTGGCAAGGTGTAAACACCTTGTTGTAAGTGATTGGCAATGCCAGCGTGCCAAATAAAATGTTTCATTTACTGGCATGCCCCACAATTTTTTTGAACAGGTCCAGTCTTGTTTTAGTTAGTTGATCGCCTCATTGGACAACAAATCGTCTGTTTTTTGTTTTGTAAAGTAACAAAGTATTGTTAAAATAGTTTCTGATGTTACCATCTCTTTATTTTGCATTCAATCTTTTCTTCTCTTCTCTCGTAGAATTGTTGTAAACATTCTTCACACATAACTAAAGATACCAAACGGATAAATTTTTGAATCACTTGGTCTGTCTATTCACAATATTTTTGTGATAAAAGGCAAACTGTCCCAAGAGGAACGGCTGCCATCTGTAACTGTTATTACACATGTCACAAGTCAATTGCCAGCAGCAGGGCACTAGTCAAAAACTTTACATCTCTCAAGTTGCATGCCAGTTAGAAGTAGAACCGCCCGTCGGTTCCAGTACTGGCATTGCCAACTCAACTCGTCAATAGCCGGCAACGCTTAAATTAAAATTCAAAGTAATAAGCAACGATCCATCAAGGTAATTGATGTTCGTTGTAAATGATTTTCTATTTATTTAAAAAGTCTCTTTAAAATTATATTATAATATTTTTTCGATGTGCGTAGTAATTTCTGAAGGAATGAAAAGAGGTAATTTTGTCATTAAAACAGGAAGAATAAAGAAAGGCAACTGAAGGGGTGTACCCTGACCTTTTTACCACAGCTAATTAAAACAAGAAACAAGAGTTTAACCCCGAAAAAAGGGGGTGCCTTTCGAAAAACAGCGAGGTGATTAAAGAGAGACAGGCTCCGAGGGGGTGAGAGGGAGATAGATGTAAAGAGGGTGATAAAAGGCGAAAAGGTTTGTGAAGAGAGGTGAGGGAGTTGGCAGAATTGGAAGCCTCTGAATTTCCAAAAAGTCCACTGGATGCCTTTAACAAGTATAATTCGTCTCTGGAGGCGTGTTTTGCTCCGGGGGCGGTGGAAATGTCTAAAACTCGTTATTGAGGGCGGGAGAGGAGGGGTTGGGGGCGGCGGCCTCATTCTGTATTCAAGCCGAGGCACCCGACGTTATGTATTTACCAAACTGCCTCCAGCCCCTCGGAGCCCAACTTTCATACCTCGTTCTTCGTTAAATGATGCTAACTGACACTTTGCCGAGAGTTTATGATTCCGGTTCGACTTTCACAAAGCTCGTCGACCACAAACCCTCAACGTAATCCACCCTCGCGATCTATATTTTCTTTGTCAAATCCCTGCCGGTACACTCCGAAACAAACACCTGGCCAAATCATTATTGGTACAAGTGCGCAGATCTTAGCCACTGATTTTCTCAACTTTCCCGGAAAAATGTACTTGGTCAGCACGATTGACAAACTAACGCACAGCGAGCAACCTCTCTTCTCGCCGGTCACATACTTCAGGACAATAAATACACGCTAGATACACAAAACTATATACAATGTGACTATGTACTATAAAACAACCCTATTTTCTCCAATGATCGGAACAGTGGTCTCAGATACTCACTGCCGTGTCCAAGAACAATTCTCACAGGGGCCCTATTTATATACAGCCAAGGAGTTGGACCCTTCAATTAGGTGGGACACATCGAGCGACCTTTTCTCTGCATGCCAGACACATGCGCAGGCCCAGGCTTGGCTTTAATCGGGTGTGGATGACTTTTCTTCTTCGAGTCAGGTCCTCGAGGGCCACCTATCGACAGAGTTCTTGATACACTAGGTCTTCTTTGCAGACCCGGCCCATCATTTTTAGCGTCTGAGGGCCGGATCGCGACGGTCAAGTCTGTAGGTCCCAGTCTTAGCCGCTTTCTCCGGCTTTTCGTTACCCCTCTATGTGACCGAGTATCTAGAAAACAACTCCGTTTTGCCGAGATGCTCCAGATCGTATTCTTCAACGAGAGGGCTTATTTCTCTTCAGTCTTCAGTGGTTAAACGACAGATTAGGAGGTTCGTTGTTCTTCAGTCGAATTTGAGCCACTTTACAAAAATTGTTGTTAATTGTAAAACAAATATATTCTATATAAATAGAGTGTATCAATGGGGAAGTAAGGTTATTTTTAAGTGGCTTCAGAGTGGTTTACAACAGATAATAGGCGGGACGGTTATCGCCGAGTCATCCAGGATTGTGTTCCAGCTTCGGCAAACATATCCGTATCGTGTGCGTCGCATTCCAGTGTTTTCCAAGTGGGATACACGAACCGCGGGTCGTGATATTCATCTCTTATAGTCCGCGAAAGTACAAACATCGCATTGAGAAAGTGTATTATCATAAGAAAGAAAAACGGTCCAGTCATCCGTCGAACACGTGTGTTTGTTTTGCTTGCAACACTGCGCCACCCAAAATGGGAACAACCTTGGTCAAGCTTGATATAGACACTTAATTCATTGTATTCCTTATAATAAATTAACGATTGGGCAACACCGTTCGTGGAATTACTCTTAATCACAAATACTTAACAACTATTACTCTTCCTTCAATTAAGTTGTTAGAAAATTCCTTGCTGGGTGAAAATTATCCCGGCATATTTGATTCAAGGGTTTTTAAATGCACTTTAATTATAAAATGTATGTAAATAGTACAAAAACCTAAAATCAATATGATACATATAGATATTTGTAAAATATATAAAAAATCTGTATTTTCAAACCACCTGTTTGCTATCACATTAAAAAAGAGAAGCGCTGGTTGTTTGTCCAGGGATTGAGAACCATTACAGACGAGCCGTGAGCATCTGTGTGGTCGTCTTTCCACCAGGTGTGCTCCTACTGTTTGGACACCTCTTGGCCTTCGATACAAGACAAATACAGGAAATTCCTTCCTCGACAACGACCCAAACCTTGCCCTAATATTGACCCAGTACACAAATTGGACAATCTGGTGATACCCGATAGCCCTAGGCCCGCTTTCTTGAGACGCAGTTTCACAACTGTTTGCCCATTTCATTTTACACCTGCACAATTTCCATCTAAACAGTAATACTTTAATATAATAAATACCAATACAAAATAAATAACATAACTTTAAATAAACGGCCCCTTAGTATGAAGTTTTACTATATATAGCAGTACTTGGTTCGAATCCCGGGAGCCCCTGGAATTTTATTAGATAAAATTAAGAAACAAGTATTTTAAACAATACAACTATGTAAAAAATGAAAAAGAAACAGCTAGATAATAGGCGGAAATTGTTTTATTCTCAGCATTCGACCGAGGATGAGTGCACATAATTTAGACGAAACTTTACCGATTCATAAGTATTCATAAATCTATTTTATATTAATTAATAATAAACACAAGAGGAGATGAAAGGAAAAACCATGCGATAGTGCCTTGTAATTCTTATTGATTTTGACACCAATTAAAACCCATTGTTGAGGCTCACGTTAAAAAAGCCTAAATTCATTACGGACGTCAACGAGAGGATGATTAATGACTCGCTCGTTCGGGTCAGGATAGAGATATCGAATCGTGGACAAAGAAAGAGCTACCTCGTGGGCGAGATGGACCGGGATCAACAAAACGTAAAACAGGCACGATCCATGATCCAGATGAAAGCGAGCCGATGTCAACCGATGGCATAACTCCCGTTTTGATTAGCCGCCTCTCCACACAATTAGAGCTGGTATTGATCCGAGCATATGCCTTTCGGCCAACAGAGCGAGCCTTCCAGTCTCCCTTCACTATCACTTTCCATTCGGTTTTTTATTTAATAGTATTTTTTTATTTTATATTGATTAATTTTTATTAGTATTTCTCAAAAACTCTAGTGTTAAGCCCCTTCAGATTATAGTGCACACTTTATCCATTTACTATTTATCTTGAGTATACACGAGACATAAGAACAATCGACATTCACAAAACAGAAAGGTACGAATTTCTAGTGTTTTTGTCGATCCTCGGTAGCGGTGTTGGCAAACAAATCGAAAAACACCCACGGGAATGCCTGGAGGTGAGAAAAGCACATAAGGTTCTAACCGGGGGGAGGCATTTTGTAAACAACACCCGGTCGTTTGACGAAGGAACGGCAAATATTGGACGTTTGTACAGCAGCCCTGGGTTCTTCACCCTATACGCGGAAATAAGTACATATAAAAAAAAACATTGTGAAAGATACGAATTAAATAAACAAGGTGAAAGACATTTTTCTTGTTTCGGCCCAGCAATCATTTGTTTCTCTGATTTTTCTAATTTCTATGTAATGTACTTATAGTTTGTAAAAATTAGTATCTTGGAAAATTTGTTTCACAGCCTTTACATAGTGTTTTAGACTTTTTGTTCGCCTGACGAAAGTTATTCACCGAAAGGTGGATTTAGATTTTGGACTCTTCTCACCCAAAAAGTTTATAACTACTTGTCTTATTTCTATAACGACCACAAAATCATACAATACAATTGTTTGTGCGTAAACGTGTAATAATTATTTTTTTGGAACATATTTCATTTCTTTTTTGAAACTTGGTAAGTGTGGGTGAATAAAGTTGTGTGTGTGTATGTGTGTGAGAGAGATAGATAGATAGATAGAGAGGGAGGGAGAGAGAGAGAGAGAAAGAAAGGGAGAGAGAGAGAGAGAGAGAGAGAGAGAGAGAGAGAGAGAGAGACAGACAGACAGAGACAGAGAGACAGACAGACAGACAGACAAAGAAAGATAAACAGCTAGACAGTCAAACCGGAAAGTAGAGAATTTATAGGAGAGAGGGGGAAAGATATAGATAGATAGATAATTAGATATATAGATAGATTGTAAGAGGAGGAAAGAGAGAGATATAAGGAATAAGAAAGAGTGAGAGAGAGGGAGAGAGTGTGAGTAAGTGAGGGAGGCTGAAGATAGCGAGTAGAAAATAGAGTGAGCTATAGGTAGATAGGTAAATAGGAAAGAACATAGGAAGATAAAATATAATTCTCTTGGCAAAACTATATTTTATTTGTGGTTTGTCCGTCTCGGTTCATCCTGGTCCGCCGGTACTCGCTTTGCGGTTCGACAGGTTTTTCATTTCATTATAGGATCTATATAAATTTTGAAACTTTTTTTCTTTTTTGAATTTAATTCGTCTCATTGAGTGAGTTTCATTTCTCTTCTCGGAACCTAAAACAGATGAAACGAAGCCGGACCAAATAATAAAGTCGAAGGGCAATATTTGTGTTACAAACAACAGCGTACCAACGTTGACTTCGTACGACAACAAATACTGTTAAATCGTAAATATAAACAGTTCAATCGGCAAACAAATCTAAAGATGGAGGAAAACAGTTATTCATCTGACTGCCAAACCAGCACAGACTGACAAGGAAATGAACAAACTATAGAAATTATTTCTTACCAGGGTGAATATGTGAATGTTATAAATATGATATCCTTAAAACGTTTGACGATCTTCAGGATTCAGCTTTATTTAATGTGTATAATAATAACTATCGTATGAGAGAGAGAGAGAGAGAGAGAGAGAGAGAGAGAGAGAGAGAGAGAGAGAGAGAGAGAGTGTGAGAGAGAGAGTGAATAATTTAGTAGTTAGGAGAATTAAATTAGTACTTTTATTTTCGGAGCACTTTAGTATGAAAATGCTTCGTTGTATAAGGCTAGTCGTTTTCTTTTTTTTGTCGAGATAAATTAGACAGTTGTCTTTAGCCATCTGCCTTGTCCTTTAACAACTATAATTCTCACTAAGGTGTCCGGTGAGAAAAAACTAACAATTGTAACAATCGGGAGGTGTTATGGGTAGGACAATGGTCCCCATGGGAGCTAAGTAAGTGGTGTACTGCCGCAGCGGGGGCGCATCGCGCAGCGGCTAAATATTTACAGTCGTGCATTCCGACAATCGGACTTTGATTTCGGTTGATGAAGGGCCCTCGGGGCCTCCGTCCGAGCGTGAGCCATCTGCGAGTGGGGGACAATGGGTCCGCAAGGTCTCGACAAAAGTAATTTGCCCGGAAACGAATAAGTCGACGCCTTCGGGATTAATCAGACGGAAGGACAAGCCGAATGGCGGATCCGGCCCGGCGCCCAACGACAAAAGCCCCACTGTAAACGGCTTGATTTTTTTACAATGTAAAGCCTGTTTTGTTTCGCTTCCGTTGCCGGGAAGAAAGACACCGTGAGAGTCCACGGGTTTTAAAACTAAGTCCCACCCGTAAAGCAGCGGCTACCTAATGAAGAAAGATGGATTTTTTAATCTCTTTTCTAAACTAATCAATTAGCTTTCCAGGATCTTGGAGTATATCTTTATTTTAAGCCAGCCAGCCTATAATCATCGCTGACTGATGTGCAAGATCTACTAAATTTCTGAAATTCTAGTTAGGTCCGCTTAAGTTCAACCATACTTTGATTACTTTACTTCGATCCATCTCTTCTAAATACTTGCTTGCCTCACATTGGCTTCAATGCAGCTATAGTTGGAGGATGGAAACGTGTCTGGTCAATCAGAAACGAGTTGGGTCTCATTTGTGAAAATGTAATTCCAAAGATTCTGCCATATTTTGGGACGAACTTTTACAAGTTTTACACTGTCCTGTTGATTGAATTTGGAGCTTATCAAGCCAAGCAACAACCTATAGACTCCAGTTTTTAACTATAAAAATCATCATCAAACAAATACGTACTACAGGTTGAAATCTAAAGCGTTTTTTTTCAGTGGTTCACAGAGGTAATAGCAACCCACGGGGTGCCAGTGTTAAAAAAAAATTTGTTTGTTGGGTTTGAATTCAGGGCCGCTGGGTTCGAACCCAGGATCTTTACTTTGCAGTTATTATGAGCCGTTGATTTGTTAAGTACTGTTGTGGCTTATTCTACCTTTAAATTAGTCTGTTAAATGAAACTGATACTTAAATAAAAGAGCTTATTTGTGGTTAAAGTTAAAAGATATATACTTGTCCTTATGTTGTACATATTTAATGAGAGTGCGTTGAATGAACGGGATTTATTTTGGTAAATGGGAAGGGGTCAGAAATTTCAGGTGTGACGGTGGTAATCGAACCCTCGACCCTGTGTACCCCCAGAGTCTGACGCTCTAACAACAACATATTAACAACCTGGGGGAAAAAATGAGCACAATAGAACTACTCTGGTCTATGTGCAGAAGGCCTTGTGACCGTCCCTTTTATCCCTATCCTTATCCACATGTACCAATCAGAAATATAATTATTACCTCAGTAATGATGCTAACCTCCGTCTGGAGACATCACTGTAAAAAAAGCCTCCTCTAAAACGGGCCTGAAATTAACTTAGGTTTCTTTTCGTGGACAAAATCTTCCGTTCATCAAAGTAAAATACCGTAGAAAATCTTCGCGGCTGAGTACATACATGTTAACGCTCTTTTTGAACAAGAAAAAGGTGGTGAACTTCAAAATTCAGTTAAGGAGATGAAGTTAGGACACACTTTTTTTGTAGGATATGAAATACCTAGCGAGAACAATCGGACCCTTGAGCTAAACAATTTATTAAGTACATTTGACTATCCCTTACAGAGTCGGAATCCAGAACCTAGGCTCGTCAGTACTTGTGAACTTAACTTCTAAGATTATTTGGAGATCGTGAGATGCGGTCTGGTGTGACATAGGTTTTTGAAAAACATTTTCTTTATCGTGCCAACGTTTCGATCTTTATTGAAATCATCTTCAGGCTTAAAGTATTTGTTTTCTGTGTAGATGTGTCATTAATGTGTGTCGTGTTGAGAGTTTAACGTAACATTAACTTCTAAGTGTATCTCAATATAATTGTCACAATTCCAATATAGACTAGATGAGTTGTAGATTTCATTGCACTATCTAAACACAAATTAACTATGGTTTAAACCATAAGTTTCAGTATTGTTAATAGATTTATTTGTTAAACTTATGAATTATTAATAATATTTACGTCCAGATGAAGGGTTCTTACTTAGGGTTCATGTTTTTTTCTTGAAGTTTTTCCTTGTAACGTCATCTCAGCCGAAAATTCACAAGTTGCCAATCAATTAGAACGGGTGCGGGTAACGCAGCAACTTTTCCAATGATTAAATATATATGACGGGATCATGTTGTAAACACAACCGGCTACATGGATGGGATTAGTGGGGGGCCCTTTCTTGGCGATAATCCGATGTGTTACTTTTGGGGGTTGCGTGCAGATCCAGGGGCACGATAACGTCGCCACTAAAAGGACACACGCAACCGGACAAATCCGATCAGAAGCCCCTTTTGTACCCGGGCATTTGTTGTGAGAACGTTAATGTCGTATTTAATTAACTATCCTCTTCACAAAAGTTAATTATACATAAATATGAGCTTTAATTCTAAATTAAATAAGACTTACAACTTAAATGTAATTGACGTTGATCCCAGCAAAATCAGCGAGAGAAGACGGACCAAATGAACTGATCTGAATCTATCATTTCTAAAAAAATAAAAAACATAATAAATCACACAATAAATAGTGCTTCACTTTATTTAAGCTTGATTTTTAATTATTTAATTTAAATTAAAACCTGAAAAATATATCAAATGTGATATTTTACGGATCCTTATTGTAAATTAACCCTCTTTCACTCTCTGTTTCTCACTTTCTGTCAACATCTAGCTTTGTCTCCCTCTTTTTGTCGCTCTTTCTCTCTCTCTCTCTCTCTCTCTCTCTCTCTCTCTCTCTCTCTCCTTCTCCTTCTCTCTCTTTCTCTCTCTTTCTGCCCTTAGCTCAGTCCGTTTGTCTGTCTGTCTGTATATCTGTGTCTCCTCTGTCCGCCTATCTATCTATCTGGTAATATATCTCCCTCTATTTATCTATCAATCTATTATCTCTCTCGCACCCTTCCTTTCTTTCTCTCTCTTTAGAGATGTACATTAGATTTAAGAATGGTCTTTGAGATCAAATCTTGTGTGATTGATAAATAAAGCGGTCATCATTATTATCATCATCTAGCTCTCTATCCATCTATATATCTATCCATCTCTCTCTCTCTCTCTCTCTCGCTCTCTCTCTCTCTTTCTCTCTCTCTCTCCCTCCATCTATCTTTCTCTATATTTATCTCTATATTCTCTCTCCTATCTTTATTTCTTTCCTCTATTCTTTTGTCCCCTCTTTAGCTTCTTCTTCCTCGAATGTATAGCTCTATTTCTCTCACTCTCTCTCCATCTATCTATCAATCTGTCTCTATATTTATGTCTCTCTCTCTCTCTCTCTCTCTATATATATATATATATATNTATATATATATATATTTTACCTATCTGTATATATCTCTCTCTCTACCTACCTATCTATATATTTATCTATCTATGAACTCAACAATCGTTGAAGTCCACAACCAAAAATGTTTAGGGTCAATTCCTGCCAAATCATGGTATATATAGAAAGACCTGCCTAAAATAAAATAATTAGTAGGCAATATTATGAAGATCCCCAGCGGACCTCAGGAAAAAATCATACACTGAACAGATCAGAACGATCTGAAACGGCCCAACTATAAAATTGAATTTATTCCTTATTGCATCAAGAAAGCGCCTTTGTAACAAAATGGCAGGTAGAATAACAAGGATTAGAACTGGTCGATGGCGATGGACGGCAGCCCCTTTCTAAACCGGAGGGATTCGAAACGAGAAGGCTGTCGGCCGGGAATGTTAATTTGAAGCCAATATGTCTTTGAATGCCATCAAATGAGCTGCGATAGAGTGGAAGTCGGTGCCCCTTTTTGATCACGAATAACCGCTTGATCATCCTTGTTGCTAGAAACATATCTGGGGGCAATATTCGGCCCGTTTCAATCAACAATGTCCTAAATCATCATGATCGTCGACATAATTGTAATTGTTAACCTACTATATTTTAAATATAGTTAATTGTTTTAGTTTAATTACAAAATTATATTCAATTGAAAATTTCATTCAAACATGCAAACATTTTCAAATTATATATGATATGTTTCCTCCATATCGTTTAAGAATTAATAAATTTTAATCTGCTTCTGCTTTGGTCTGCCAGACGAACTAAAAAACGTTTAATATTTTTATTATTGGTCTGTGCGTAATTTTGACAATTGTGCCCTTTTATTAACAATTAATTTGATGATGAGCAAATTGAAAATTAATTCTCTCTAGAATGAAGTTCAAAAATAAAAAGTAAATGGTATTTACAAAAAAACCCATAGTTTATAAAAAATTAAAAAAGATCAATTTATTTGTAAAATAAATGTTTAAATTAATAGTAATAAAATTTATAATAACTAAAAATTATTGAATTGGTTCAATAAAGATATTTTATTACTTATAAAATGATAATATTCTTGATTATTAAATAAAATTGAAAGCATTTAATTAAAAAGATTTAAAAAAGAGAAAATATTTTCACCTAATGTGTGAATTGTAGTAATATTGTATTAAATTTGTTCAAATAAAAAATAAAAGTTCAGTTCAGCTCTCTCTCTCTCTCTCTCTCTCTCTCTTTCTCTTTCTCTCTCTCTTTCTTTCTCTATTTGTGTATCTATTGATATCTCTCTCTCACTTCCTCTTGCTCTCACCCGCGCTATCTATTTATCTATTAGTCTCTCTCTTTCTATCCCTTTCTCACACACTCTCTCTCTCTCCCCCTCCAAATGTCTCTCTTTCTCTCTCTCTCTCTCTCTCACTCTCTCTTCCTCTCGCTCTCCATCTATCTATCTATCCTTATTTTTTCGATCTTTCTGTTTCTCTCTCTCCCTCTCTCTTTCTTTCTCTGGCTACCTATCTATTGATATATATATATATNGCCTCTATTAATAAAACTTTTATTTATTTTCTATCAGGATTACAATTGAAGCACTTCAGATAATAGTACTTGTGTACTTAACAAGGGCTTAAGTGTACTTATTCTAGCAGTTGTTATAAAAACTTAAATTGAAATGAATTTCTTCATTTGCAAAGTAATGTCTAGTTACACACACACACACACACACACACACGCGCGCGCGCGCTTCTTATTGATCTATTGATCTATTTATCTCTCTCTCTTTCTCTCTCTCCCTCTCTCTAAACTATCAGAGTTTTTCAGATTTGTATTTTTTAAAAATCGTATTCTTCAAGAAAAGCTTTTTTTTATTTGCGACTTTAAGGCTGGCAGAAGCTTTCACAGTTGTGTTTGTAGAAATTACAAATTGATCTAGTTTCCTTTAACAGATGTGACAGGTTCAGTTTCCTTGGCACGGTACTATAATAATGCCAAACATTTTCGTAACATATAATTATCAGAACTCAGTTAACTTTTCAACTAACCTAATAAAACAACTCGTTTAAAATGGATTTTTTTGGTGTTGATATGAAGTATCAGTTTTGAAGAAACTTAGGAAGATGGTAGTTACTTCACAAAACGTTTTTGGTCCAATAACGCACCCCTTTCGCTACTTTCATGTCCGATCATCAATGTTAGTTTGCTTTTTCGTTGCAATATCTTTAAGGTGTTTAGAACTTATTTCATAAGAAGTAATAGCTATTAACGCTGGCTGTCAGTTACAATAACGATTTTGTCATCTTTCATCTACTTTTGGGCAATTTAACGTACATATATGAAGGACCACCGCTTGAAGAGAGAGCATAACTTTTTAACATTAATATACTACTCAGAAACCTGTTTCTTTGAGATTTATACCGTTCCGTTACTGGTAGAGTTCGGTTGATAGAAAATAGTAAAAAAATTCTTCTTGTGGTAAGGATTTATTGATGGACTAACATCAATCCGGGTGGAAGGAGAAAAGTCGGTCAATAGATGTTGAAAAGAGCAGATTGACAAATGCGAGGGGTAGTAAATGGGTTGGTGTTTGGCCACAATGGGGATGCCACAATGGCTCTCCAGACGGCTCTCGAGCCTCAGAGTCAAGCAGCCGTGAACTCTGATACTACTCCAGCTCAAATCGGATTACAGAAAGTGCCCGCCCCAACCTTAAATACTCATGCCTTTCTTCCCATGTCAAAGAATCGCAACTTTTAAGCGGAATCTCGTTAGAATTTAGCATTCCACTTTGGCGAGTTTTCTTAATTTACTACCTGGCCTCGGCGCGCCTTCCTCTGGTAATCTTTTAACACCCTATTTACAAGATGACATCTGCTCCGGAAACTGTTATTGTTCCGGTTTGAAAAGAAATTGGGCTTTTCATAGGTTGAATCGATTTTCTTGACCAATAATTCTCTAAATAAACTAAAAATGCAGGCTAAAAAACTCGTGTTACGCACTGACATGTTATCTTATTTTTTGTAAGGAGATTGGCGATGTATTGAAATTTAAATACCCCATGTTGTTTAAAAGAAACATTGGCTCTCTCAGAGTCATTGCAACACTAGACGGATTAGGTCTGATCGATATCATTACTGAACTCTATTATGGACTATGGTCTCTCTTTCCCGCTCTTTCCTGCTCTTCATCTCTCAACTTTCTCACATTCTCTCGCTCTCTCTCTCTCTCTCTTTCTTTATCTACCTATCTATCTATTGTAATGTAATGGATTTGTTGTTTTGAGTGGTAGGATTGAGATAAAACAAATTATACCATTCTTGATTCCACATGCCTTTGTAAAGACCATTTCCCATTTTGGAGAAGACTTCGGGAATGTCTTATCGACGAGTAAATTCGACTACGGCGATGTGTGGGTCCGCCACTAGCGGGAGAAAAGGACCCAGGAGTAGTGTCTAAAAGCTGTATTCGACATAAATATGTCAAAACAAGTGCCAGAACGTTACAGTTTTTCAAAACTGTAACATAAGTCGAACACCTCTTCCCACCACCTAGTGGAAGTTGAGCTCGTGCAGAGAAACAGTCTCTAATCCATTACTGTTGCTCTTTCTAGCCAGTGGTGACCACCTTTGACATGTAGACCATATTCATAAATTTCAATAGATGTCTGTTGAGGAACTCTCTCTCTTTCTCTCTCTCTCTCTCTCTCTCTCTCTCTCTCTCTCTCTCTCTCTCTCTCTCTCCCCATCTCTCTTTTCAGCTACACCCCATATTTTACACAAATCTGTTAATCCCTAAATAAATAAGTATTATATCGTTGACAGGTACATACACCCATCATATTATTATATTTGGACAATAATTTCATTAAATATACATTTATATGAAACCCCTTTTAATCTTCTTTCATTGAGCCCCTCACTTACCACCAATACCCTTTTTTCTTACACCATTTATCACTCACTCTCTCTCTCTTTTTTTTCCATCATTACTCTCTCCTGCTTTCTATCTTTCTCTCTCTCTCTCTCTCTCTCTCTATCTATCTATCTATCTCTCTTTCTATCTCTCTTTCTATCTCTCTATCTATCTATCTAGCTAGCTAGCTATCTATCTGTCTGTCTATCCATCTCTACAGATGACGCAGTCATCATAACAGACAACCCATCTGTATATCTGACAATCTTGCATCTGTATATATCTTTGCCAGGCAGGCCAATCGACAGGAATTTGCAAGAAATATCGTTCAAAGGTTCGAAAAACAATATTAATACTCTTGGGTTAAACAAATCCACTCCTTCAGCACCAGTCTTTTTTTTTATTAACTTCTAGAGCAGAGATTATTGATGAACGGTGGTCCGGTGGTGTTTTCTGGCCGTATTTGAGGTGAACCTGGGGACCATACGAAAATAAGGGTCTTGTTTCAGGTTCTAAAACTAGCATATAGCTAGGGGTTAGATGGCAAAGAAAGCAGTTTCTCTGTAAGGTGATAGAATTGTATGCTTCGAGGACTGCATCATCTGCAGTCAGTATCTTGATTTTATTACCTTCAATGCGCACCTTACCCTCCGGATTCCCACATCATCAAGAAATAAAGAAAATATGGTGGGACTCAATACGCATCCCTGAATTGTAATATATTTTTATCTTTAGCTACACCGAATTAACTAAAGCACTAATAACTTACTATTATGGTTACTTCCACGCCAATATTAATTCTTAGTCCACTTTGGTGCGGGGTGATGCTCCAACAGCAGAAAAAAATTGCTCGGGCAGATGCTTAGGCCTATGACAGTAGTAGCGTCGGGTACATAGCCCAACCCCTGTGTGTGTGCCGCGTTCTACCATCCACTATCTTCAGCGTTTTAGGACTACAGGAAGTCTCGATCGAAGAAAGAGTAGTGATACGACTACTAGAGACGTTCGTTTTATTGGACTTACCACACTTTTAACGACATCCTCTTAGTTGGACAACTCCAAGGGTAAGTTCCAAATAGTCATCAAAAGGCCTCGTCATAATAGCATTCATTGTCTCTAGCATTACTGGAGAGGCATCGAGTAGAAAATCCGCAAAACAGCATCTCTTTTGGACACTTGAACAAATGGGGGATTCTTCACAGATAAGTTCCTGTTTGGTTTGTGGCAATCAGATGACCGGGACATCAGGGATATTAAGATTCCTATGCAACTAATTATTCCTTACGTACCAAGGTGCATTGACCATATTACATACGATTTTATTTTGGAGTGTTTGTTTCATTTTGATATTGCTGCTTTTGATACTACTCCATAGTTGGATAACCATGTATCCATATAGGCTTTAGGACTTGTTTGTACTCTTTCCATCTCAGCTTGGCATCTACGATCTCAGATATTTAGCTATATCGCTGAATGGTATAATAGTTCCACATATTGTGAGCGACTGAACATGGTCCACTTTTTTGTTTGTAAAGTTTATACGCACTGATTTAAGCTGATTGAGCTTGATTTTAATTTTTGCTGTCCATTCGCTTATCTTATTACAAGCATTTTGCATGATGCAAAACCAAAAGATTGAATGGTTGATAGTTGGTCCTACTGATATCACCGTCATCTGAAAACGATGCAATTTTTATTCCATCTATTTTTGGAAAATCACTGGTGCATAACAAGTAAGAGGTGGACCTAATATTCTACCTTGTGGCACTCCTGCATATATTGTTTTTAATTTTCAATATTGAACATTTTGTTTGACTCTAAACAGTCTGTCAGTTAGGCTAGGACCTGATAATATCTACATACTGCTAAATTTTATGGATTAAAAAAAAAATTTCCATTCTAGATTATATAAAAATTGTCTTAATAGACGTTTTCCTTGTTATTGAACACATTTACGAAATAAAATAGTACGTTTGTTGTAAAAAAACTGTAATAGAGCTTAACGTCGAAGTTTTGATCTGTCATGCTCTTTTGCTGAGAAAGCATGTTTTGAAACACTTATGCTCAAATTAGCTTTTATTATTATTCTCAAAGATTTAGCATTATCGCTGGTTGTGCCTGATCCTCCACTTTTTGTCCTTGCTACAAGTATTTTTAAGGATATTGGATGAATGGTTGATGGTCTGTCCTACTGATATCGCCGCTATGTGATCTGCAAACGTTGCAGTGTTTACTCCATCTATTTTCGTAAAATCACTGGTGTATAACAAGTGCACCAGTGGACCTAGTGGCACTCCTGCATTTATTGTTTTTAATTCTAAATATTGGGTCTTCTTGTTTGACTTTAAATATACATACCGTTCTGGTCGCATCAGTCCTGTAAAGACGTACCTGACAACTTAATACCATATGTCCTCTTAGGCTTTAGGACTTGTGTGTATAATAGTATTTTATTTTCTGTATTAAGGTTGGAGACAGGGTTTATCAATTAATATAGTTACATTAAACCTATTTTTGACATTTTTGTTTCTTCATATGTTCTTTCCATCTCAGCTTGGAGTCTAAGGTCATTTCCAGATATGTAACTGCATCGCTGTATGGTATAACAGTTCAGTCGATTGTGAGAGACGGATCAAGGTCCACTTTTTTGCTTGTGAAGTTTATATGTACTGTTTATATGTATTTAAGCTGATTGAACTTGATTTTCAATTTTTTTGTACATTCGTTTATTTTATTACGAGACTTTTGAAGGATTTTGGTTGAATGGATGAAAATCGGTTCTACCGATATCAACGCTGTGTCGTCTGCGAATGTTGCAATTTTTACTCCATCTATTTTCGGAAAATCACTGGTGTATAAAAAGTACAGCAGTGGACCTAGTATCCTACCTTGTGGCATCCTGCATTTATTGTTTTTAATTCTAAATATTGGGTCTTCTTGTTTGACTCTGAAATGCTAGTCAATTAAATCTACAATCTAGTATGGTAGCATCGCTTTTAGCTTACATAAGTGCTATAAGGACGTATCTGACAAAACAAGCAATTTTTGAAATTTATTAAATTTTATAATGTTCATAGGATACGCCATGTACTTTGTTAATTTATCTTTATTAAAATATTGCAATGATGTTTTTTGGGAAAACATTCTTAGATAAGGGCAAGTAATGAATTTGAAAGGTTGTATTCGAGGAAAAAATAAAGTAAGAAAATGCAAAGAATTTCGGTTGTACGTATTTTATATATTCGTAATAATTAATATATAATTTATATAACTATTATGTACAGTTTTTGTTTTAAATTTTAAATATTCACATAGCACAATATTTCTAGTATTTTACAACATAAATAAAATATTTACAATTATTGGAATTTTCCTCGTATTTGGTATGAACGTCGTTTATTTAACATATAGTTATAATTTGTTTTATGTTTTTTTACTTTGATGGGGTTGAAGGTAACTCTTAACAGTGTGTCTGGTAGTACCTAGCCATGAGGTGTTGGTTGAAAGAGGTGTAGGGCCACGGGGCGGGTGCCGGGTTGACGACGTCGAGCTCTTCTTCTTCGTCGGATCTCGGGTCGGGGGCGAGGAGGGAGGCGACGTCGAACTGCCTTTTCTTCCTCCTCGGGCAGGGCGGCCACGAGGAATGCCGTGGAGGTGGAGTACGTGGGAGAGGAGGAGGCGAGGGCGAATCCGTCCCGTCGTCTTCTACCGCAAGTCCCATGTGCTTCCTCACCTTGAATTCCAACAAAAAACAAAAACACTTTATTAATTTAACCTAAAAAAAAAGAACCAATAAAATAAATATAGAAATTCCGCTGATTCCCCCCCCCAAAAAAAAAAAAATTAAAGCTAAATTAATATAAAATTCAATTGTGTCTTCAAAATTAGATAAATCGAATAAAGCTCAATAATTTTGCAAGCTGAGAGACGTAGTATGTCATAGAACAAATATTTTGTTCAATCCCTTATATTTCGTGGTCTGATTGACCATATTAATTATTCCAATTAATTATTCTTTTTATGTAATGTCTTGATTGAGATGAAAAGTTAGTGTCACGAACGGGATTCAAACACATGACCTTCGGCTCCATACGCCGCTGCTCTAACCACTTGAGCTATCGTGATTTTGTTCAATCTTAAAATGAAATATCAGAAATGTATTGATAATGTTTTGTGTGTTCTCCGGTTTGATATTGGTGCCTATCCGCGTTGGTACTTCAACTGAACTGCGAACAGTGCGATTCTGCGAGAACAGGCAGACCAAAAATATTTGTAACTACCAAATTACATTAAAAACAGAACACCTAAGATGGCAAAATGACCAAGACGACGATCATTGGCATACCAAAATGAAGGTTTTTGTTAATTCTCTCAGGTGTCTGTGTGTGTGTGTGTGTTGTATGGCTTTATGTTTTCATGCTATTGCTACTAAACAATGATCAAAATATTTTTAAGAGGTCGGGGTCAGAAATTCCAGGGGCGACGGTGGGAATAGAACCCATGACACTCGGGGTCGACAAAACCGAGCGTTTGAAGAAAGACACTCCTTCGTCGACCTTTCGAGGAGAGGACAGTGAAACTGTTAAGGTCGATTTGAGAACCTGTTGGGTTCTGTGCGACACCCAATTTTTCTGTATAAGAAGCGCTTGCTGTCTTATTGGGGCTTCTTAGGTCATCTTCACATGGTGTTTAAGTTAATAGTCTTCCCTCCACGAGATAAATGGTAGCCTTATTCTCATTTGTGTTGTCCTTTTTCCTCGTCATTGAAGGACAAGATCATCCTTCGTGGATCAGAAAACTTGACATAACCAAGTTAAGTTAACTTTGTATTTGTGCTGAACATTATACATATTTATAAACTAAAGGTATATATTTGTATTTATAGTAAACGGGTAGAAAATGTAAAATGAACGCGTCTGAACAAGTCCTGTACTTGATGATTTATCGCCATCTAGACACTAAAAATGCAATAAAAATATAATTTAAAGGAGATGGCAGCATCGGTGTATCACTAGAGAGAGTCCTAAGTATCAAGGTCGATTAGTTGGCCCTCGCAGGATCTGAATAGTAAAAGATGGATCATCCTAACCCGATTAAGGATAGGCCATACGAGGTTAATACACAGAAACTTATTTTTGCGCCAAAGACCACGTATGATCCCCACGTATAGAAAGGTTGTTCGTCCCACCAAATTGAAGGGTCCTTGGGATCTGTATAGAGAGCGTGCATGAATGCCACCCGATATGAGAACCGCGCTTGAGTCGCGAATCGCTTATTTCGAGTTTTGTTGTACGGCTATTTTATTGCATATAATACTTGATAGATACAGCATTTTGTGATTTATTAGCGAGAATTGACCCTCATAGGATGTGTAAAAGAGTGAAGGTATGTAAATAGGAAAGAACTTATAGAAAGAAAGGTATAACTGCATGCGTTGGGGGATAAAATGACCTGACTTGACTGCCAAATCCCCGAAAGTTCTGTACATATGTGTATGGATTGGAGCTAATATAAAAGCAATGTGACCTCTTTGACCTCTCCAAGTTTGTCTCTGGGCGTTATAATGTAATAAATCCGCCGGGTTTAGGAAGTAGTGCCTGGTAAAGATCTATGGGTACTGCTTGCGGAAAAATTGGTGTACGCTGAGAACCTACTTGATGGAAAGGAGAAATACAGCGGGTACTGCTATAATCAAGCCAAGGATTTTCGCTCGCCTCGACGAAGACCTCTCAGGTTTTAAGCGGAGCTACCAATTACCGGTAAAAGCCGACGGGTTGGACGAGGAAGTCAGTTTCGATATCTACTTTACTGTCCTGAAGATTGAAGCCGGTTTTTGGATTGTAGAGAAGGAGAAAGAACTCACTGCCGACGGCTGTTAACGGAATTCGTAGCGAGCTTTTCAGAGTCGTTCTATGCCTACCTGACTCTTGAGCGCAAAAGGCAAGGAACATTAATCGACTATGCCGATGATCCGGATAAGGATAAGAAAGGTTTAACGATTAACTTTTTTTTGTTGGAACTCCTCGAGATACGCGCGGCTGGAAAAGGAAGAAGATAGGAGCATGCAAGCGATCACAGACCTTCGGAGGACAGTTCAGAATGTTCTAAGATTAACGCGTCCGACTTACGATCCGGACCGACACAAATTCGCCAACTCCTCACTATCCAAATCTGATATGCAAATTTAAAATACATTTCAAAATACCAATTCTCAATTCTCTCATACATTCGATAAAAACATCGGCTTTGGAATAGCAATTATTGAGCAGTTCCTCACTGAAGATGAAAAGCCGAACGCACTGGGGTAACATCAAAACGCGCGAGTGTAGACGGAGCCAGTGCCGGCTCAGCATGAGTTCACCAACTCGCTGACTTTTTGTGTTCTGTTATCAAGTTTTTATGATTTCTGGATATGTAAGAGCCCAAAACGGACCGGGTTTTATTGCTATTTATACATTGAGCTATTAGGCATAAAATAATAAAGCTACTAGTTTTCTTCCAGTTCTAAACAAGGAGATACATCCTTTATAGGAAACGTAATAAGGTCAATTCTGTACATGTCTGTATGTCCGCACACAGTATTTGTTTTTCATAGAAAAATTTATTAAAAATTGTAAAATTGCTGAATTTGACTAAGAAATTTTGGACATTATAGAGTGGACTGATATATGGACATTTATTACTGTCATATTGTGAGCCTGATGAAAGCCATCTTTGAGTGTCAAACCGACTGATTTTGAAATATAAAATATTTGTCTAAAAAAAAAAAAAAAATTAAAAATCAGAGTAACGCGAATCCTTCGTCATGCTTTGGAAGAATCCCCTTCATCAGGACTTTGGAACAATTTTTAATGAGTTACACGGTTAACAATATAAAATCTTTCGAACCAGTCGATGTTAATTTTTTCTACATTAATTATAATTTAACTCTAATCAAATATCTATCAGGTTAATTACGGGCTTTCTAGTAAAAAAAAGTAAACAAGTGAACTCCTGAACAGGTGAAAACAAACCTCAAATAAAATGAAACAGTTGTGAAAGTCGCAGTCAACAAAACTAAAGATTTTTGACATTTCTTTTAGGGTTTTTCACGTACATTCAGACACTTTCGGCAAAGTTGTTCAGTGACTTAGTCTTTCAAGTTAACATATGTAATTATTAATAATAAAGTTAGAAGAAGACAGGGAGGATGAATATGATGATTAACCATTTTCAACATTGCATCGCTTTATAAAGTAAAAGAATTGTTCAGTTTCCTAGGTCTATTATCGACGTTGAACTGAAATTAGGCATTATAATAAATAATTAAGGGTACAACTCCTTATAGAGAGCGTGTAGGCATGCCACCGGATTAAGAATGGTTCTAGGGCTCGGAGCGAGTTTTCTGGTCCCTTGTTCCACTTTTTGGAGGACATGTTTTTTAATATTTTTTATTGTGTTTTGTTTGTACGTGTATTTATTAGTGTGAGTAGTGAGGAGCTTATGGTGAAGTATAGCGTTACCAGCAGTGTTTGTTTAGGATGGCGGATATTTATAAAATTACCCCATCGACCCTAATTTAGTTTAGATTATTAATATTGGGTATAGGTCGATCGAGTACTCCATCGATTAAACAGAGCGCAATATATAATAAGCGTGAATGTATTTATTTGTGCGACTGACTTATGGAAGTCAGTTTTAGGCTAGATTACAGTTTGGGTGAATTGGAGGCTACCATGTTGGTAGGGACGTGACGATCTCCTGGGCATCTGGCTTAAGAAAGATACTAGCGAACCAGCCATATAATAGGGTAGGTTAATCTATGGAGCAGATCACATCGAGGAGACAACCCTTCGGGGTGAAAGTCTAATTACTGATACAAGTTGGAATACATTTTAAAATTTACTATATGTACGATTTTACATTACTTTGAAGGCTGATTTTCTTAAAAATTAAAAACTAAAATTCTTCTTCTTTAGTAATAAAAAAACTGATATGATTGAACGAGTATATTTAATAATTCGAAAAATATGGTATTGTATAGTCTGATGAGCATTTTCAGCTAGAAATCCGGATCAATGGAAAACCAGTAGCTAGATCAATCATTGTCAAATATTTTACTTTTATTTTATCACGTTTGAGTTTATTGCAAAACGGTTTGCATATCTTTTAGCATGTAATTAATAATAATAAAACAAGGAGGGGGTGTTTGGACACGGTGGTGCATCTAGGTAACGGTCCTAGGTTCGAATCTCACCGGCCCTGATCGAATATCATATTGAATTGAATCAAAACGGACTTTTTATCAAAAACAAAGAAATAATAAATAAAATAAAACTAAAATATGTACAAAAAATCATTTATAAAGTTGTTAAAATATTCTAAAATGTGGGTAATTAAATTGTTTTGGCTGGAGTCATTAGGATGTGTTCGTTTAGCTCCATTTTCGCCTATTGTGCTTTATCAGGGTGTCAAATAAAAAACGGTGCCGAAGTAGATTAAACAATACACAAATTAATTTGTTAAATGACAAAATATATATAAAATCACTTTATATAAAATTTAAAATTGTTCAAGAAAAATATAATTTAACCAATTTTGCACAGAATAATATGTTAGTAGTAATTTATTTTCTATTTAAATTGATTTTTATGTAGTGTCGTTGAGAAGAAAAAAATAGTGTCACGAGCAGGAAACATTATGTTTGTATTACAACTGTAAAACAACAATTCATCTATTAATTTTGCTTGACTAATAAAACCAACTTAATAATTTTTTAAATAAACTAATAATATATCCCACTTAATTTTACGGTGTCATTCTTTAACTGCATATAGAGATCGTGTAAGAAGGCCCTGAATTAGTAGACGTGTAACAATAAATGTAATAAAACAAGAATGTCTTTAAAAACCGTGTATTAAGTTTAAATAGTAATTTATTACTATATATATCCAACTAAATTGAACGTGTCATTATGTCGCTCTATATAGAGAGCGTGTAGGAAGACTCTGATTGAGTGTGAACTTTTATTAAAAAACTCTGCGGGTTGATATGACCTCTGCTTTTGCAAACCCCGTTTAAAAAAGCATAATAAAAAAATAATATAAATAAAACAAGAATATCTACAAAACAAGCGAGGGTAATTGTTGCAAATATTTTAGTTAGAAATTAGAAGTGTCAAATGAAAAATATACAAAGCAATATTGATATGACCAAATGTAAGAAATGTTTTACGTTTACCATGATTTTACATTTATTTAAAATCAAGTGGTATAATAGTATAACAAAACCTTTTTTTTAATAGAAGAATTGCTTTTACCCTTTTCCATTGAGTTTATTTGTTTATAAAAAGCTTAATTCCATACAAATTTTAATTTTTAATTGCTTTAGACAATATATATTATATATATATAAATATATATATTTTTTTTTTTTTTGCTTTGCCGGCCAGATACCGCCACACCACTACAATCTTGTTGAAAATGTCAAAATTGTTTTAGAAAATATAATTTTGTTGCAAGCAACTTAATGTTTTTTAAAGAAAATAAGTTTATTGAAAACAACTTAAAATTGTTGTAGAAAATATTTATTTTGTGAAAAATCATTAATTTTTTTTTAGGTAATATAATTTTTTTAAGATAATATAAAATAGTTTTAGGAAATATAGTTTTATTTAAAATAATTTAAATTTTCTTAGAAAATATAATTTTGTTGAAACTTAAAATTGTTTTAGAAAATTTACATTAACCCATTTTGCACAAAATATTAGGCTAAATAGTAATTTATTACTTTATTTAACTGCAATTCAATATTCGATATATTAATTTTGCTCGACTCATAACAAGTCTTAATACTTAATAATGTTTAAAATGAAATAATAATGTGTCCCTGTAATAATTATGTGAAAGTTGCCATTTCTTGGCTCTGTATAGAGAGCATGTCGGGTGAGAGTATTTGGATCCGATTTTCGAAAAAAATTCTGGGTTATTTTATTGTAATAGTACTGAATCTCATTGTGTATTCACTTTTGTGTATATTGAGCGGTGTATTTATTTATTAGTGTGAATGCCTAATGTGAGACGGCTGATCGATTCTGCTGAACAAACGTGAGCAGAATTGAGCTTATAACAGATCAATCCATCAAAAAACTAATCATGTATTTCAATAATAATTATTTATGAAGTTCGGCTGGGTTATAAAAGTTTACACCTGTTCGTTCATTATTTGGGTTTTTCAAATTTTTTCCACCTGTTGTTAGAATCTTCACATTATAATATTGAACATAAATCCGCTGATAAAATCGATATAAATAAAACAGATCTTTTATCACATTATATATATTTTGTTTAATATAAAAGGTAACAATAAAGCATCGAAACAAGAAGTACAAGGCACAGAGCATTATTTAAAATTTAGTTGTCAGCAAATATTTGTTCTTTTTATATAAAACAGATAAGGGTTGTTATATATTAAAAAAAACAGACCTATCAGAGTCACAGTTCCTTCGTGAAATAATCTCTTGTCAGGATTTTAAAATTTTAATTAAAAATTTAAAAGATGAATAAATGTGGACATTTTTGACAATTTTGCAACCTGTAGTTTCAAGTAGAATGAAATTGGCACACCCAGAGAAAATATTTACCCTCCTAATCCTTTTCCCCCCGCATTCCTTTCCAATCGGCCTCATCCCTGATTGTTTTTGCAATACATAATTATAATTTTGAAGTTTGATCGCTAATTGTTTGTAAAGTTGTTTAATTAATTATGTTAAATCTCATACT
The DNA here is from genome assembly GCF_000648675.2 of Cimex lectularius. NCBI lineage: Eukaryota > Metazoa > Arthropoda > Insecta > Hemiptera > Cimicidae > Cimex > Cimex lectularius. The sequence goes on from NW_019392697.1 coordinate 991,528, forward strand.
ATGTCATGCTTATTACACTTCCTTTTTACCAATAATGGAAATGGTGTTAAAAGCTGTAATTTTTCGGGTTGTTGATTCAATAGGATAAAAGCTTGGTTCTACTTACAAAGCGGTTTTTGAAGAGGTCTGGATTTCAAGCTTTAAAAGCTCATTGACAGACTGTGCAATTAACATTTTGTCAACAAACTAATATATCCCACATAACTGAAGTGTGTTAGTCCTTGGTTCCATATAGTGTGCGTGTAAGAATGCTACCCAATTTACAATTTTGAAATCTACAGTTTTAAGTAGAATGAAATTGGCACACCCAGGGAAAATATTTACCCTCCCAATCCTTTTTCCCCATATTACTTTCCAATTGGCCTCATCTCTGATCGTTTTTGCAATATATAATTATAATTTTGAAGACCGATATGATAAAAGCTGGTTCTACTTACAGATCGGTTTGTGAAAGGTCCGCATTTCGAGCATTAAAAGATGAAAGGTGTTAGTTTTTGGTTCTATATAGCGTGCGTGTAGGAATGCGACCCGATTAGAATTGTGTTTGAGCAAGGCTGTCCTGATTTTTGGAGAAAACAGGGCTTTTATTTGTATCCACTAACATTACTGCTTGAAATCCGGATCATATGCAAAAACCAGTTTGCGGATAGAACCATCATTTTCAACTATTGAGCTCTATTTTTTTATTATTGTTTATTCTGTCAGTAGGTGATCTTGTGAGGTTGTTATTTGTACTATTTTTAATATGAAATAGTGTATTGTTGTTTAAATAGTATTAGTGGGAAATAATATTGTGTGATTAAATATGAAAACTCACTTTTCTTTGGGCCTTCCTCCTCCTGAAATCTCCTTTTTTGAAGTCTTCGACGTTGGCCGGGTGTATGGCCCAGTAATGGCCTTTGCCGTTGGCGCTCCTCCCCGCTTTGACGAAGCAGTCGTTGAGTGAGAGATTATGCCTGATGGAGTTCCTCCAGCCCGGCCCCCTTGTCCTGAAGTACGGGTAATGGTCCAGTATGTACTGATAAATGTCCGAGAGGACTAGCTTAAAGTCCGGCGAGCTTAGGATGGCCATAGCGATGAGCCCGATGTAGCTGTGCTGCGGCTTGGGCTCCTCCGGCACCATCCCTCTCGGGGTGAGGAGCGAAAGGGCGAGCCGGGGGTGGTAGCCGGCCGAGTACTGTGGGTAGCCGAGCCTCTGTGCCGCCACGGCGTACTGGTACAGCTGTAGCCTGTACTGGTCGACATCAACCAGCGGGTAGACGCCCACCGGGGACGAAGAGCTGCTACTCTCCTTCGAACACATCACAGTCTGAAAACAGTCTCCGCAGGAGTCGGCAGAAAGGCGAAAGTCCTGGAGGGGGTGGCTACGCCCCTTTCCACGGCGACGGGGCAGACCCCGCCTTTTACACCCCTTCCACCCTGGCACACACAGAGGAAATATTTACTCTACCAATCCCCCAATCCTTACCCTCGCCCGACTAATAAAGATTGAGGGCGAATTACTCTGTTTCTGAAAATTTCCTCTTTTGTTTTTAAACCTTTGAAAAAGCCAAGTACCGACTTTCAGACTTGGAACAACCTACTTACTCGGTTTTACCAAAACATTACTTCATAAATGACACCATTTTATATTTTATTCCATAACACACTGACAGGGAAAAAATCTCACCCAATTGTAACATAACTTCATTTGTATATATTTTTATATATTAATAAAGTTTTCACGTTTTTTAATGTTTAATAACTGAGTCTTTGCCTAAAAAACGTACAAAAAAAGTAAATTGCTAAGAAATCTGAAAAAAAATAGACGGACAGATAAAGTTTATTTTAATTAAATTTTTAATTGACATGCCAATATCGCGTATTTCATTCTCTTGCCCAAATTACACCTCAGACACCTCGGCATACTTTCTACGAGTCTGGAAATCTCTTTGCAGGAGGTTAGCCCATTCTTCACGAAGACTCCTTTCTAGATCATGGAGAGTATCAGGAAGTGATGGACGTACTCTTACTCGTCTTTTGAGGTTATCCCATAAATGTTCGATTGGGGTTCAAGTCTGGAGAAAGGGCTGGCCAGGCTAAGACCCTGATGTTATGATGTTCAAGGTTTGTACAATGCGAGCGTCATACGGACGGGCATTATCGTGCATTAGAATAGGATTGTCGCTGATTTCATCGAGGATAGGCAACGCATGATTTTTCAAAATTTGATCTACATAGCGAGTGGCCGTCAAAGCCACTCCACGAACAACATAACAGAATTAGCTCTGTGCGCCTCCATTGAAATTGCTTGAAGCTTTCGTATCTTTTATTTCGCCTTCTTCACACTCTTTCCAGTCCATCTGGAGATCGTAGAGCAAATCTACACTCATCTGTAAAAATTACAGTAGACCAACCGTCCAAAGACCAAAGGCTCTGTTGTTTTCGAGAAATGCGAGTCGTGCAACTTAATTTTGGTCCTCTTACGGGGCGAAAAGCCATCAGTCCATTAATCTTCTTCGAGAAGAGCGCTCAGCGATTTGGACTCCTCGTATTTCCTGGAGTTATTGAATCGCTTGAACAACAGTAAGGTGCCGGTTTCGCAAAATTCTCAAAGCCAAAAAACGGTCATCCTGTGGTTCTGTTACTCTAGGGTGTCCTGCACCGGACGTCATATGGAAGGACCCAGTTTCTCAAAAACGTTTAACGGCGTCTCGCAGTTTTATAGGGAACTCCGATGTCAATACCTGATGGAACGTCCATCATCAATAAGTGCCACACCACACGCAACATCTTCAGCACTAAGTGGCAGACGAGTTGAAACCGGCTACCTATAAAGTACATAATCGGAGGTCTAGAGACGTAGAAAACTACGTTAAAATAGTTTTCAGCACCAAAAACTTTATATTTGGTTTTCGCGTCCCAAAATACCCCTGGATACTAAGTTTTTAAGAAAACAAAAATTTTTTATTATTAAAATTTTTGCCTTGTAAAATGGCTACGATTCTATGTCAAAACATATAAAAAATAGAGATAACTTTTAAAATATTTAACTGATCCACTGAAAACTTTAAAGGCTTTTAGTAGCTTACAAACGACACGTAATAGCATATAACGTATGTAATTAAATTAAAATTGGAGAAATAAAATAAATCATTCGGCCAGATTTTGTTGATTTCTTCCTTATTATTCTCACTTACAATGACGTAAAACTTAAACATTGTTGACATAACTGAGAGAAGACGTAATCAACAGAATCATAAACAATTGTAACCCAGAACTACACAAAACAACTTCCTCCACAGTACACAACACATAATCAACTATCGAACTCCCCAAAAATTTTGTTCCGAATGGGAAGATTGGAAGACAGGGAACTTATAATTTTTCCATAGTGTTAAACAGCTATTTAAGACAAATCGAATACAGAAATGGCTAGAAGTTACAATTCGTGAAGTTTCGGAAGTTTTTGTTCTCTTTATCTCTCTCTCTCTCTCTCTCTCTCTCTCTCTCTCTCTCTCTCTCTCTCTCTCTCTCTCTCGCTCTTAATCATTCAGAATCGCCTTGAGAATTCCAACCAGCCTTGATCTTGATGCCATACGAATTATATACTTTATTAATCAATCACCTTTCCTTTCTTAATTTCTCCCAATACCGCCATATTGGTTTTATTTTAGTTTATTTCTTCGTTTGTTTTTATCATTATTTGGGGTAATTGATTGAACCTCTCACATTTGTCGTCCCCTTCCCCCAAAACAGGTACGTAGACGATATTTTGTATATATGGTCCGGAACATTAGAGGATCTAAAAGAAATCCTCTAACTAATTAATTCTTTACACCGTAGTATAAATTTTACATTGGAAATTAATAAAGATGGTTGTTTAAACCTTTTAATCTTAAAACTCAACCATATCATATCAACCTAATCAAAATATACGTACATAGAAAACCCACAACTACTGACACCAGTGGATTCTTCTCAGCCATGTACCCAAAAAAGGCTGCTGATTTCATTTGGTTCTAGACTGTATGTTAAAACTCGTTAATTGATTTATCGACGTGGTTGTAAATTCCTTCAACCTGACGATGACCTATAAGCTTGAAATCCGGATCGTTGAAAACAACAGTGTGTAGGAACTATCGTTTTTTGTAATGACTGAACGACAAACTCACTCCACCTTAACATTGCTCGATCTAACATGGTAGGGCCAACGTTACATGTTAGCCGAAGGTCGTGGGTTCGAATCCCGCTCGTGACGCTAACTTTTTCATTTCAACCAATACCTTACATTAAAAGATTAATTAATTGAAAGAAGTAATTTAGTCAATCAGACCACGAAATATAATGGGTTCAATAAGTAAAACGAAGTATATCTTCACTAACAGCTCCCCGTGGCCACTCCATATATGGCCGAGAATCGAATCCTGATTACATGACATTTGAAAAATGGCAAAAAGGAGGGAAAATAAAGGTGGGGTTGAGATGGGAAGTTGGTGTCCGAGTGGATCGAAGTCACGATAGCTCATCAAGTGGTACAGCAGCGGCGTATTAGCCGAAGGTCGTGGGTTCGAACCTCGTGACACTAACTTTTCATCTCAGACCAAAACCTTCCATAAAAAGATTAATTAATTGAAAGAAGATATTTGGCCAATCAGACCACGAAATATGTTAGACGTAAGTCGAATGGAATAGCGTTGTGGTCACACTGTTAGCCGGTAGGTAACCAACATGTCAGCAATGAACTTAACAGCTGTTTTTTGTTGAAACGTATTTTCATTTGTCAGTACGCATTAATTAGATCAGACCAATACATTTCTTTTGTTAATTTCTGACCTGTCCTTGTACTCTTATTCATAGTAGATACATCCCCTATCCTATAAAGTTGTAGGCTGTTAGACGTTAGGATACAATTTAGGCATGTCGGCACAAATTGAAACGTGTCATTTGTTAGTACTTTTCGAGTGCATAAATAGAATTTTGAATGAAAGTGTTGAATAATTTTCCTTTTTTATTAACTTCTGGCATCTTACAATTTTACACAAAACAAACAACAATAAGCCTTTAAGGACTGTTATAGCTAGAGACCGGATTTTTATGCAGTAACAATATGCCAAAATATGCCATAAAATATGCAGTTAAAAGCCTTGGAATGTGCAATAATATGCAGTATTAATACGTTAAAATATGCAATGATATGCAGTAAACAAGTTTTTTTACTATCATAATAACTTTAAACAGAAATATAGGTAATTAAACGAAATCGATATAAAAACTCTTTAAAACAAATTAAAAATTAACATTAAAATTCACAAGTATTTAGAGTTTATTTTGATTTAATACAAATATTTTCTCACTTACATAATTAAATTATATATTTTATACTAATTGAGTCTAATTAATGTTAATAAACAAGTACTTCTCTAAGTCTTCCGTGATATAGCGCCTACGGTCACTTAAAATTTTCGAGAATGTTGGAATAAGACCTAAGAAGGGGTTTTATATTCTTTGGTTGGTATTTCTAGATTTTTCTCTTCCCGTCGTTGCGGCCTGTTTCAGTTTTCTTCGAATTAAACCAACTTTTCGTCAACTTATTTTTTTAACATAACTTTTTTATCCCTCATCCGAAATCCAATATACTATTTTAAATATTTTGCGCGATAAATGCGATTTTACGTTAAAAAAAACCTTCAAATATTGTTATATACTGCATATATTGTTCAAATATACAATTTTATGCGATATTATTCAAATATGCAAAAATATGCTTTATCAAATGTAACCTACGGCTTCCTAGATTCATGATTTAGATAGATAATTGATTTGCTCGGTCGTATGTGGTAGTATTACAATATATGCAACTTGTGTGTTGTATGTAGTGTTTAGATACCATTAGGTAATGATTATTTGGAGATCGTGAGATGCGGTCTGGTGTGACGCAGGTTTTAGAAAAAATTTTCTTTATCGTGCCAACGTTTCGATCTTTATTGAGATCATCTTCAGGGCCTGGGATTTATAAACGTTGTTTAAATTATTCAAAAATCGTGAGATGCGATCTGGTGTGATGTAGGTTTCAGAAAAATATTTTCTTTATCATGCCAACGTTTCGATCTTTATTGAGATCTTCAGGGCTTAAAGTGTTTGTCTTCTATGTAATTGTGCCATTCTTACGTGTCGTGTTGAGAGTGCCACGGAGATATTGGTGTTTTATGTATATATACGTTGGATTTTGAATGGGTGAGGAAGGAAGTAGGGATAGAAAGACATTTTTATATGAGGAGTCGGCTTCTTTGCGGTGAAATGAAATGGGTAATGGGTAAAATGGGAAAAAATGGGTGATGGTTCGGCCTGATTATCCTTTCAGGATTATATAAGCGGGGATAATTAGGGAAAGGAAAGCTAAATTGTTGAAGAATTAGATTATGTAGAAATGTTTGATGTGTGGAATGATGATTGTTTTATGTTTTGTGTGATGTGATGATATACGTATACTATCGATATTGAATTTGATTAATGATATCGGCGCAGCTGCGGCAGAGCTTACATGCGTCTGTTCTATAATTGATGTTGTGTTCATCTCTGTTGATAAACCATTTCTTAAACTTTACGTTTATGTTTGTTTTGTTCTTTGTAATATTTTTGGATTGTTGAAGACGAAATTGTGTTGGTGTTCATAACGGTGGGTAGCTAGTGCTGTAGGATTTTGTTTGCGTTTCTTGCAGTCGTAGATATGTTGGCTTACCCTCTTATCCAGATATTGGGATATAATTCCGATATAAGCTACCGGAGTTTATACAATTGATTTTGTAAATTACGACAGACTTATTTGTTACTGGTGTGGGATCTTTAATTTTGAAAAAAAAAAGTGTGTGAATTGTTTTATAGTTTTTAAAGGCTATATGCAACTGAGTGTGTATGCAACTTATAGCTTTATTTTGGTTCTACCAGTCGCCACGCGCAGCATTGCGGAAAAATTAACGTTTAACATACTAAGAAAAGAATAGGGCGTTCACGAACTTTCTGGAGATTTCTCTACTCGAGTAGCACGAGTTAACATCTAACAAACATCGTGAATTGACTCCCTATTGAGTGGAGGTTCCGCAGTCTCAGCATATACTATGGTAGGGGTGCGCTATGGAGACATAAAATTTGTTAGAAGCAAGTTTTGTAATGACAGACACTGTCATTGACATATGATTTTGTGTAAACAAGGAATGTTACTTTATTGACATGCATAATTATACAGTTTGGTACATTTGTTGGACGGTTGATAATCGGCATTATTGTAACGGGTCTCCCAGGGAGTAAACTCAGCTTTAAGCCGTGGAAGGGGGTTTGTATTGTTTGAAAGCCCTTTTTGTTATTTTGGTCGTGAATCTGTCCCTGGGAGTCGTCGTCGGATATGTTTTCAACGAAAGTCGTCGAGGGTGGCAGGGGAGCGGGGCGGGGCGTCGCTATTGGCCGAGCCTGGAGCCGAGAGGGGCGGTTTCATGGCACCGTCCACGAATCGGCGTCCGCTTTCTTCGCCCCTCCGCCGTTTCGCCCCCCACCCCTCGGCTTGGAATAACACAACGGGGCAAATATTGAACAAACTTGTTCTCCCCGAGAGTAAACCACCACTTTCGACCGGCCCCCGGCCCCCGCCGTCCCACCGGCCGCAACTCAATCCTTCCTTTCACTTCGCCGACAACTTCCTCGCCCCCTTTTATTTGTGCGACTCCGTACAAAATCCTCAAGGAATAGGACGGATTTATTACAATACAAGCTTTATAACCGGGCGTTGATCAGGGGATAATAAAAAGTGTTATTTTACACATTATTTTGAATATACATATTGCTATTGTCCTTTTATTCAATTATCCTTTCTAAACTTTTTAGTTTCAGCACCAATAAACTATACTGACAGGCAAAAAATTCCACCGACTTGTAATATAACTTCATTTGTATATCTTTTTATATATTAATGAAAGTTTCACGTTTTTTTAACGTTTAATAATTGAGCTTTTGTCCAAAAAAGTAAAAAAAAGTAAATTGCTAAGGATAACGAAAAATTAAAAAAACGAGGGCCAGATAAAGTTTGTTTTAAATAGATTTTTAGTAACATTTCAATATCGCGTATTTCCTCGTCTTACCTTAATTACATCTCGAAGACATGTCGGCTTACTTTCCACCAGTCTGGAAATGTCTCTTTGCTGGAGGTTAGCCAATCCTTGACGAAGAGACCTTTCAAGATCGTGGAGTGTATCACGGAGTGCTCTTATTTGTCTTTTGAGGTTGTACCATAGATATTCGATGGGGTTCAAGTCTGGTGAACGGGCTGGCCAGGCTAAGACCCTGATGTTATGCTGTAGAAGGTTTGTACTATGCGAGCGGCATGCGGAAAGCATTATCGTGCATTAGAATAGGATTGTCGCTGATTTCATCGAGGATAGGCAACGCACGATGTTCCAAAATTTCATGCACATAACGAGTGCCTGTCAAAGACCTCCACGAACAACAACCAACTCTATGCGACTCTCCATTGAAATTCCCGCCCACACCATCACTGAGCTACGTGGAAAAGGTTGGCTCTGGCTAAAATAACGAGCTTCGTACCTTTCATTTCGTCTTCTTCACACTCTTTCAAGCCCATCTGGAGACCGTAAAAAGTACAGCTGACCAATCGTCTTAAGACCAATGGCCGTATTCTGACGAAATGGGAGCCGTGCAACTCTGAATGTTTTGGTCAATTCTGGTCCTCTTACTGGGCGAAAAGCTATCATTCCAAACTGATTTAATCTTCTTCTAGCTGGGCGTACAGAAATTTGGACACTTCGTAATTCCTGGAGCTGATGAATCGCTTGAACAACAGTAAGATGCCGGTTTCGCGAAATCGTCAAAGTCAAACTACGGTCATTCTGCGGAATCCTGTTACCCTAGGGTGTCCAGATAATCATACCAACAACGAGTACACTGACAGGCAAAAAATTCCACCAAATTGATTTTTTATTTATTTTCTCGATAAAAGCAAATTCATCCCTTCATTTGTCTCATTGTTTTCATCAATAAATATTTGTTTATTATATGTTTTAAATTGGGAATATCAATTAGAAGTAAACACACTTAATCCTTTATCCAAAACGATGATAAAGAATTTTTCAATGTTTACGTTTTACAGAATTTAAAATGTTTATTTAGTCGCATTTGTATTCTGAAGTAATAAACTAATAACTTCTAGTTTTCATTTTTGTTTTCTTAATTTCAATTTTTATACTTAAAAATACCACTTAGTGAAGCACTGCGAGACGCCGTTAGACATTTTCCAGTAACTGGGTCCTACCATAGAAAGTCCTGGACGCCCTATTGTAACAGAACCACAGGATGACAGTTTTTTGACTTTGAGAATTTTTCGAAACCGGCACCTTACTGTTGTTCAAGCGATTCATCAGCTCCAGGAAGTTCTAGGTATCCACATTTCTGAACGAAAAAGATTAAATCAGTATGGAGAGAGTCTTTGCGTAAGAGGACCAGAATTGACCAGAACACACAGAGTAGTTGTTGCACGGCTCCCATTTCCGCCAGAACGCAGTCATTGGTCTTTGGACATTTTACCGATGAGTGCAGATTTGCTCTACGATCCAGATAGGCGTGCAAGAGTGTGGAGAAGCTTGTAACTTTTCACCGAGCAAATCTTTTCCACGTAGCTTCAGTGATGGTGTGGGCGGGAATTTCAATGGAGAGTCGCACAGAGTTGGTTGTTGTTCGTGGAGGGTCTTTGACGGCGACTCGCTATGTGGATAAAATTTTGGAATCATGTGCTACCTATCCTCGATGAAATCAGTGACATATTCTAATGCACGATAATGACAGTCCGCATGTCGCACGCATAGTGCAAACCTTCAACATCATAAATCAGCGTCTGCCAGTCTTTCGCCAGACTTGAACCCAATCGAACATTTATGGGATAACCTCCAAAGACGAATAAGAGCACGTCCATCACTTTCTGATACACTACACGATTTCGAAAAGACTCTTAAATGTAGAATGGGTTAACGTACTATAAAGAGGCATTTCCAGACTGGCAGAAAGTATGCCGAGGCGACTTCGGGATGTAATACATAAAACTGCTTTACATAAAATTTGTTTTAACAAATTTAATTCTCATTATGATTCCAAAAAATTTATTACTGTAAAAAGTTTAAATTTATAATTTCAACCGATATAGCGGTGGGATGTTGTGGATCTCAGCTTTAATACTCTGTTTAGGAGGTTGATGATGATTGATTGATTTTATTACGGACCGATTTTCATCCCACTGATCATTCTCAAGGTCCTTTAATCAACATTTCTGTCAGTTTTAAACACTTTTTACAACATAGTAAATTGTACTCACAAATACACTTATATATACATTATCTTTAAACCACAGATATCACAGCACTTATTATATTGTACTTTTATAAAAATTTAAAAATGTACAACTTCAAACAATAGACTTTAGACCTGTGGGACCACTGAGGAATTGACGCCTCTAACGTTTATTTCTAACGTTTAAAATTCATTCTGAAGTTCACGAATAATTGTCCATTTTGAACAATCGTGCCACACGTGGTGTTTACACCGTAACTGACACGTGCTCAGGTCGTAAGGGGGGTCTAGTTACGTGGTCCATTCACCGTTAACCGGACTACGAGATTCTTATTTCAAAGAAACGCCGAAAATCTCAAATGCAGAGCCAAAGAAACGGAAGAAGAATTCAAAAGGAATGGGAATTGAAAGAGTAGGAATGGAAGAAAGCTCGGTCCGATACTCGAATGAAAAGCCTGACGTCTTTTTGATCCCAGTAAAATTTTTACCAGATCCTTCATTATGAAAAAAGAAGTACGAAGTTTAGAATGAAAACAAATTCGGATGCTAGAAAGTATGGGTATTTTTCCCGCAACCCTAAACATCGTATAATCGTATTTTTACTTAATATTCTCACAGTGGCCAAACCAAAGCGGTTTTGGTACACATGTGAATCATGTTTGACATTTGGGACAAACAGAAGGAAAATGAGTATTAATTGTCCTACAAAACGCCCCAACCGAGACAAACAGAAGGTTTCGACGGGAGTTGAATGAAGTATTGTAGATCCGGACACCCCTTTCGCGTTTGTCCTAACCAACTACAACTGGCGACGGTGCGGTTCAAAAGGGCTGCGTGAAGGCCTGCCGAGCTTCCAAGCCGGTTCCCATTATTCCGTCCTCGTCCAGTGGCAACTCGTAAAATGGATTAACACTTTTCCCCCGACTCGACGATTGGGCGAGAGTCGACACCCTTTCTGTTTGTATTTACATCTCAATGTGCAGTGGGGTTAATAAAAGCTTCCATCTGCGGTGGTGTTTAACCCTAAACAAACCGGTAAGCTTTACAACCGAAACACAATACAAACTCAATGTATTTAAATCATTTTAACAAGGAGAAACAATAATAAATTAAACTGTGAAATTTCTTTATGTAGACTGATTTCTGATCAACCTGTAGTTCGATCTTACAGACGCGTTTAGACTTCTCGCCATCTTCAGGTATACGTTTCTTCTTTACTTTTTTCTTTTGTTGCTTCTGGTGAGGATTTCCTTTTCTTCCACTTCGATGTAATAGTTCAATTGAGAAATTGACCCTTGTTTATATCCATACAACATAAAGTGCCCTACCCTAAAGGGTCGGTTAAAAATAGATGACCCCAAAAATAAAATTAAATAGTCAGGAGATCCTTGACTTCTTTTTTTTCTCTGGTTGAGAAGGATCCTAAAAGTTTTCATAGGACATATCATGTTTGATTTTCCAATCAACAGTATATCATTACTACCACGTACCATTGTACACTGATACTACTTTTACGGATTTTACTGATCAAAATTGGAAAGCAAAGGAATTTCGAGATATTCTTTCTATTTATCATATGGACCATGGAGACTTAGTTAATAGTTATCATTAATGTACATCTATTTTTCATTTTTTTCTGGTTTTCTTAACCTTGTTTGCAGGGACAGGTAAACTTTTGGGATGTTGTGGAACAAACTGAAGGCAATCAGTTTCTTGGTTCATACTTAAACTTTCCTTAGTGACTTTCCACCAGGACCCAAAAGACCTAATGTGGAATTGACTCATTATTATTCCATACCTCTGTCGCCTCTCCGCCGCTTTGCAGTCAGATGGACGTGTTCTGATGTCTTCTTTTTCGTGAAAGAGCCGCCAAGTTTTTCCCGTTTTTTAGGTGATTCCACGGGAAATGGCCTGTATCAAGGTTTATTGGTTTTCTAAACCTTGCCTGCTGGGACTGGTAAACTTTTGAGATGTTACGGAATAAACTGAAGGCAGTCAGTTTCTTGGTTCATACTTAAACTTTCCGTATTGGACTTTCATCCCAAAGGGTTGTCACTGTCCGATGTGCTGAGCTTAGGGAAGTTGACCTACCCCGTTATGCTCCATGGTAGCTAGTATCTCCCTTAAGCCAGATCGTCGCTTCTACGACGGGATTAGGCTCAAATGGTTGCTTCCGACAGCTAGGTCGATTCATACTTAAACTTTCCTTAGTGACTTTCCACCAGGACCCAAAAGACCTAATGTGGAATTGACTCATTATTATTCCATACCTCTGTCGCCTCTCCGCCGCTTTGCAGTCAGATGTTCTGATGTCTTCTTTTTCGTGAAAGAGCCGCCCAATGCATGCAAACTATAATCTATTCTAAATCTAACTAATTTCTATAATGCCGTCGCACAAATAAATACTTGTCTCTACAATCCTGAGGTATTGGGACAGCGATCTGTGCCCGCTGCCGGTGCCCCAAGTTCGATGATAAATATTCCACGTTAAGTCTTCTACAATTGAAAAGTGCTCGACCTCGACACCTAAGCGGTCACATTCATGTCAGAACGTTATTTTCGTATGACCTATGAGTAATCTTACCACTATGGCCTTTTCTCTTTTTGCCCCGTAAACAATTATAAAAACTGATAACTAATAAAATATAATTGATAATTTTGTTTAAACTTCTACTAACAGACATCGACCCTTTTGGTTGCTAAAATATATTTTGACCGAATTTTCTTTCTTGAAGTATTATTTACTTTTGAATCACATAGGCGTTTTGGATTTGAAAAGAAAAGTCTTTTATATTTATACTTTCATATATTTAATGGATAAACTGTTGTCTTCAGTTAATTATCAGTTGAGAATTCGTTAAAAAGTCAATCAGAAAAGTTGAGGAAGGGATAAATAAAAATTTGCAGAGTTGAAAGGTTGAAGTTTTGACTATGTAATTGGACGCCAATTTAGACCGACAATGGGCCAATTTCTACCGAAATTCCACAAAGACGGTAATTGGAGATATCCAGTTTTTTTATCCTAGAGCGATAAAAACGTTTCCCAGCCGGCAGATTACATATTTTGACAAGGAGAGGAGGACGTGTCGCTACGGGTAACCGAATAACGATAGGCCTTTCACGGACCGACACCTCTCCGCCCTTTGTGAGGACCATTAGAACGGACTGGGGCTTTTTGTCGCCTTTTTTAATTCTATCTCGCGTTTTATATTTCCCTCCGACAGGACCTCCATTAGAGAAGTGCTTTTGATCTGCCGATGACGCAGGAGGCAGATTTTAATGTCGTTATTTATTGATTATATCGATGTCGTCCTACAGTTTCCAACTCTTTTTGTGAAAATAAGTTTTTCACCCTCGCCTACTTTTTTAATCGAATCTCTTCATACCAGTTATTTTACCTCGGGCTTCTTATAAACTTTTTTCTACCCTGTACAAAATGGTGGTAAAAGATTGAAATCAATTCTATTAACTAATTAATTGTTAATCCATTAAATTTATTTCATTTATTGCTATTTGCACAAAATAAATATATATTGTACTATCTATCAGACCAGGAGGCAGTGGGGAGAGAAACCGGCTAGTGCTGGAACGTTCGTCCCCATCTTCACCCAAAGATGTTGTCCCATGAGGTCTTTTAACGTCCGGACACATCTCCGATGGGACTTCTCAGACGCCTAATGTTCTCTAAGAGAACACCTGGAAGACTTTTCATCCATGGACTTGTCATATTCCTTGGAGCGGAGCCAATACTAGCCAAAGTCAGAAGTGCTTTTAAAAGAGCACACCCATAAAAAAGACAGTATTGTGGTTTCTATCAGATCTTTACAGGCGTGTCTTTCACCACCCCCGGAGAGATAGAGAAGGCACTAGTGTCTGGCTCCGGTAAGCTAAGCTACATGTTTTTTTGCAAACCACGACCGCCACGAGTCCAATTTAGGTCTACTTGAAATCTTCCCCTACCGTGGTACAATATTATTTTTAAGGTACTGATAACCCACTCTGAATTCCATACTAGTGCTGGAACAATCTTTTATTTAGGAGGTTTAAGATAGGAGGTCACGGTGCCATGGTTTTAGACAACGTGGAGGAAAGAGTTTTAGCGTAAGATTCGGGTGGAGGGATAGTTTTGAGTGGAAATTGAAGAAGCATGTTCGGATCAGATCCTTCACGAATATGATTTTAAGATCTTTATCGATCATTTGATTAATGACGTAGAAGGGACCATTGAGGATACGGCGGAGAACTTTGGATTGAAAGGATTCGATTCATTGTATGTTGGAGGAATCGACCGAGCCGCACAGTTCTAGTCCCTACGTGCAGATTGGTTTTAGTATTGCCTTGTAGATGGCCAGTTGTTTTTTGTTAAAACTTTAGATTTGCGTATCCTGCAGAGGAATCCGAAACGTTGGTTTCATTCCTGTCGTTTAGTCGTGTCTGTTGGTTCCCTCCTTGAATCGAGATAGAACTCAGTCAGGGTAGCGAACCCTGTCAGTTTTTGGATGGGAGTATTATTGAGGAATATTTTATCAGGGGTGATTTATTTTTTTTAAGGTTTGTATATCTGCGATGGAACCTCATTACATATTATTGTTTAAGTAAATTCAAAAACGCTTTTAGTTCAGCAGATTTTATTTATTTATGGAAGACGCCTTTCACTCACCTTGTGAGCATCATCACCTTCTATAGACAAAACAATAGTAAAAACACTGTTCTTTTTTGTATTTTCCTTTTGTTTTGTTTAAAGAAGGCTGATGATGCTCCAAGGCGTCTTCCATAAATAAAATGTGCTGAACTAAAAGCGTTTTTGAATTTCCTAAACAATAAATAATCCATATTTGCTTAGTGGTCATAATAGTCCATATTAATTATTCCAATTAATTATTCTGTTTACCTAAGGTTTTTGGTTGAGATAAAAAAAATTAGTCTTACGAGCGGGATTCGAACCTACGACCTTCGGCTCAATACGCTGTTCCTCTAACCACTTGAGTTTTGGAGTATCTCCCTGTGGCCACTTCATAAGTCGTCGAGAATCGAATCCTGATTACATGACATTTGAAAATATGGCAAAAAGAGAGACAATTCGAACTGTTGTAGGTTGAGATGAATTGTTGTCCGAGGGGATCGAAGTCACGATGGCTCAAGTTGTTAGAGCAGCGGCGTATTGAGCCGAAGGTCGTAGGTTCGAATCCCGCTCGTAAGGCTAATTTTTTCATCTCAACCAAAAACCTTAGATAAAAAGTATTATTAATTGGAATAATTAATACGGTAAATTATGTTCACTAAGCTAATATGGATTATTGTTTAGGTAAAGTCAAAAATGCTTTTAGTTCCAGCAGATTTTCTTTATTTATGGAAAACGCCTTTCACTCACCCATCAGCCTTCTTCAAATAAAACAATAGAAAAAACAGAAAAACTAATGTTCTAGATAAAAAGAATAATTGGACTAAACAATAATATCAAGGGTGCTTTTGATTTCATTAAGATTTATATACCAGTGTTTGCTCCATTCGTGCATGTGCCTGGAGCTCCTCCGAAGCAATTGTGGAATCGGTATCAGAAGGTAGCACATTTGTGTCGTCGGCATAGCACATCGTTGAGTGTGTGAAGTCCAAGTAAATCTGATGAACGGTTAGTTAACAAACTAACCAACAATATATGCTTAGTGTTGGTTTCTGGTCCCAGTAGGTTTCTGAGTAGGTCATATCTTTCGTGAAGTAGTAAGTTTGTATAAACAACGCGTCGCTTTTCTACTTTGCCGCGGGAAACTTTGGTATGAGTTTTCAAATTTTTTCAGTTTCGGATTAACCGTGTATAAAAAAAACAGTCGGAGGTGAGAAAGGCTGCCGGGGATAAAAAGTAAGAAACAAGAGGTGAGGATATTGTTTAGTGGCGAGGATTAGTCAGCAGATGGGCGCTCCATTAGTCGGCTCTTGTAATGACAGGGCAAAGCGCCGCCTTTCATCCCTTGATATAAATCGGCTTCGGGGTCCAAAAGCGGCGAGCAAACCGGCCAAAGCAAATATTTTCCTAAGGTCCTCGTTCGCCAGAAGAGATGCTCGGCGTTTTTCCACCGCTTTTTTAAATTTTATTTTATATTTTTTCCAAAACTTTTTGCCCCTATCCTACCACTTACGGTTACTAGCTCTCGACTGACTCATTGTAATACAAACAGATTCTTAGGCAGACAGAGTTTCAGAACTCGACTTGATATAGGTTCTGTTTATACTGGGCCCTGTGGAATATATCAGATGCGTCATTCTCAAACCTGGCCACATCTTTCGTCTCTTTTGTTTGTACAACTTTGAAAAACAACACAGACGGAAGCATTATTTTCATAAAATATTAGTACAGCGTTGAAGAATATTCCCAGCGTGGTGAATCTGAAAGACTGGGGGCAAGGGAAATACCACCAAGTTTGTTGATCTTTTCAGACCAGTGTTGGGCCGGCCACAATTAAAATGCTGCTTTCAAAATCCATAAAGAAACAAAACAAAAATATTAGACTTAATCCTACGCTATTTTATTAGGTTTAGTCTTGTCATATTGTGAAATTTGTGTATTAAGGAAGTTGTCAGAACATTTGCCAGCAGTCAAATTTCATTATATGGACTATTAATTCTATTTGTCGACTGTTGTATAAACCTGACCGTCCTGGGCTAGTTATCCTTGACGTTTCGACATCATCAGCGATCACTAAGTTCTCTAGAAATGATGTTTTGTATAAAGAACATTTGTTTCGGAAAATCTATTTTTTTAAATTACACAATTAAGTCTTGTCGTCAAAACATCCACATTTCTAAATACATATAACAATAAAATTGATCAACTTAAGTTTATTATTAATTCTCAATTGTTGGTGTATCGTATTGCGGGTAATTTTGGGGAAAATGTAGGGTGAGAGAGGGAAAGAAACAGAGAGACAGGCAGATAAGGAAGATAGAGAGAGGCGAGAGATAGATGGATAGATAGATAGAAAGACGAGAGAGAGAGAGAGAGAGAGAGAGAGAGAGAGAGAGAGAGAGAGAGAGAAAGAGAGAGAGAGAAACAGCGATTGTGTTGGAGAAGAGAAAGTATAAGTGAGATAAAAAATACAAAGATAATGAGCAAGGGAATGAAAAGAATAAGAAAAAATGTGTGAAGAAGACAATGTAGGGCAAACCAATGTAGATAAAAAAGAAGAGAAAGAGTAAGCGAGAGAGAGAGGGAATGTGTGAGACAGAAACCGCGATTGTTGGAGATGAGAAAGTATAAAGTGAGAAAAAATACAATGATAATGAGAAAGGGAAAGAAAAGAATAAGAAAAAATGTATGAAGAAGACAAAAAGTAGGGTAAACAAATGTGGAAAAAAGTAGAGAAAGAGTAAGAAAAAAAAAAGAGAGAGAGAGAGAGAGAGAGAGAGAGAGAGAGAATGAGAGTAAACCAAAATCACCCCATTGGTGTTTGATCCTCCCACACTTTTTGCTTGGATTGATTGGAAACTGAATTACGCCAGACTGTATCTACCTAAGGAAATTTAGCTAAAATAAGCGGACCAACAGCGTATAAACTTCCGACGATTGCCGAATCCAAATGTACCACCTGCAATAAAGGATTTAGCCTTCTTCAGTATAGATTTTTTAGCAAGGACGAACAGAAACAATAGAAAATTTGGAAAATGCTCAAAAATTGTTATGATGTTCTGAACTTTCAAATACTGTGAGCCCGTGACACACAGACAGACAGGCAGACCGAGATCTCGGCGGTCATGACAGACAAGAGGCTATCACTGCAAGAGGTGATTCTCACGATTGACTTCTTGTCTAGAAGTCTTTGGCTCAATATATGGAGCGTGTAGGCATGTCACATTCTAGGAGAGTTTAGTTGAACACGATCTTTTAAGTCTCTGAGTACACTGCTCCAATTTTCACCGGATAGTAAAATCTCTTGTGTACGAATATATCTTGATTTTGAGTGTATTTATTAGCGTGAGTGTGAGAGAGCAGATGATAGAATGTTATGCATCTCATTGATGACGCTTTTAGTACCATACTTGATCGAACCCGATGTTTAGAGGAAAATAGGTATGGTATGGGCATTTATTACGGTTAAGTAATGCTTACTTTGCGGGCTAAAATGACCTACATTTTCGAAAAGCAGACTGATCTCGTCCTTGATAAGAGTGATATCTAACACTGCAAGAGGTGTAAGACTGTATAGTCTTTAGGAAGGAATAACTTGATGTATGAGAGTTGGGTTTCAGGACAGAGAGTCTCTGAGTCCTCTATGATTGCTAGTTATCGTATGTTGAGTATATCGTGATATTGAGTCTATAGATTAGCGTGAATGTGAGGACCCTTATAGTTGTTATACATTTATAAAAATAAATTCGCTAACATTTCAAGCACTTT
Organism: Cimex lectularius; assembly: GCF_000648675.2. Lineage (NCBI taxonomy): Eukaryota > Metazoa > Arthropoda > Insecta > Hemiptera > Cimicidae > Cimex > Cimex lectularius. Next base: position 1,010,243 of record NW_019392697.1, read on the forward strand.
CTTCCTAAACTTTTTGAATAAAAGTGTTTAGCAATGATGTTTCTTTTCTAGTAAAAGAAAATGTCTCTTTAAGAGAAAATATTTAGGGTTTGACGGGAATTTCGTTGTTGTGGTTTGGGCCAAATTGTCCGCGGCTCGGAGGGGGGACGAAAAAGGACGTGACGACAAATACAAAGGCTCCAACATCAGATTTCCTTTTGAGTCCCGAGGATCCCCTGTGGGTCTTCCGTCCGCATTTCCCATTTCTCCTCTCTGTCTCCCTTGATTAATTTTTGCTCCTCTCCCCGCGGTAAGAGGATTACTGGCGTAAAGCCGCCTCCCAAAGGGCCTACGCTCCCAATCTTAGCGTCTCTGCGTATCATATACATAAAGAGCGCCCCCGCCGCCTTCCTACTCGCTTTCATAACCAACTTACGGTCCTGGGGATTTGCCGAGTTTCTTAACCACGGAGGGACGACGTTTTCATCGCCGAAAACAAAATTCCATATAGTTTATTGCAAGTTACATTGATAACGGGCGACGTTGAAAAAATCTGGGTAAAAATCTACTCACGGTCGTTATTCACTTGCCACATAGTGAATAATATCAATAAAAATAAAAGTTTTATTTCCATTCTATTATTGAGAAAATATGAGGAAGATCAGAGGTTATATCAATGTTATTGATCTGAAAATCGCTTCTCCTGAAAACTTGCATTTTTTTCGCTTTTCTCCAAAACTGATGATAGTTTTAATATACCATTTAGTGCATTGGACCTATCTGACGAAAACATATTCAAATCTACATTTTCCCAACTCGGTCGTCGACCTGATCGTTGAAATCCCGACAAATTGTGAATCTGGAAGATAGAAGGATGGGTGGGTCAGAGTTAAGTCCGTTCCTTCATAATAATTTGATTATTGTTTAAAATTTTATTTAGAATGATTCGTATAAAGTTACTTTAACTTTTACTTTTTTTAAAATTAGGTGATAGTTTTAATAGCCCATTTAGATGCATTTATTTATTTACAATTTCCCAATTACAATAAAAGTAAACACCCATATAACTGCACATTTAAAAAAAAATTTAAAATTATTTTTAATGGCTTTATGATCAATGCATATTAGCCAAAAAGCGATTATCATGTGCATTCATATGGGGGGGGGGTTATCGTGAAAATCGTGGGAATCGAACCCACAACCGCGTGGTCTATGAGCCACTGCACATAAATTTAGAAATATTTATAATAATAAAAACACAATAAAACAAACAAATAATTTAATTTGAATAAAAACAATATGAAATATGTATTAACACTATATAATTATCAATTATTAATTATAATCCAAGTCAATATTAATCGTATTAATGATACAATATTTAATTTTCTAATAATAAGATTTTCTTAAACTGACATTAAATATACTTATATTTTTGAAAGAAAAAATTGTGGTTCTTGGTATACAATTGAATTTGGCATAATTAGTTCTATGGAATCGATGGAGAATGTTGTTTGAATGATAAGAATGATAAGATGGAACATGAAAGTTAATCGTATTAATGATACTATATTTAATTTTCTAATAATAAAATTTTCTTAAACTGACATTAAATATAGTTATATTTTCGAAAGAAAAAATTGTGGTTCTTGGCATACAATTGAATTTGGCATAATTAGTTCTATGGAATCGATGGAGAATGTTGTTTGAATGATAAGAATGATAAGATGGAACATGAAAGTTAATTCGGTTAAGTAATAATGGACAATCAGTTGAGGAATGTAACACAATACTATACAATCAAAGAATTTCCTTTTGTACAGAACAGTCGTCAATTTCAGATCCGACATTAACGATGAATATGGTGTATTTCTGTATTCTCCAATTGCTGTTTGAACCGATTCTATGCGACTGATATAGGTGGATTGGAAGTTAATTAAATTAATTAAAACGATTCTGCCATCATTTATTAGTCACTCATTTTGCGATAATTAATCGATAGGTTTTTGAAAAAATCATCCAAGAGCTGACTGATTTGATTGATTCATTAATAAATAAAAAATTATGTCATTTAGGAGGGAGAGCAGGAAGGAGTCTGTAACGGAATAATAAAAAAATAATATTAATAATTTTTCCCCTTAAGAATTGATAAAACTATATTGTTTTTGTATTTTCTATTGTGGAAAACAATGATCTGTTATTATTACACAGATGGCTACTCGAACGACAAAGTTCGTCAGGCCCCTGCAAATACAACAAAAAAGTTCGTATGAACCATGGTCTGATTCTCAACCCTTTCGCAGATATTCAACATTTTATGTTTTTTTCCCCACCTATCCCTAACCATCCCTAACCTATCAACGATTTTCGTCATAAATCTGCTTGTAGCGCTTGAAGTATTCAATTTTGGGTAAATAAAAAAACAAAAAAATTGAAAAGTGCGTTAAATTTCCTTTGAAAAACGGCTAAATTTAAAATTTGAAAAAAAACTAAATTTGCAACTTCATTGGGAAAATTTACGGTATAGCTTGGAAAATTTGATAACAACTTCTTCGTTTTATAAGCCTTCTAGGGATTACCCTTTTCATTAATTATCTTCTATTCAAAATGCACAAATTTTATGCTAAACGGGAAAGTGGCGATGGTGTGAAAAAGGGGGAATGGGCTGATGTAATAATTCAACTTTTTGTCCTGGGCAAAATGTATTTCTTAACTTTAACAACAAAAAAGCACAAAAAGAAAGAAAAATGAGGCAAAACACATAAAAAGAGACACTAAACATACCGCATATATATATTAATTTTAAATTTAACAGTTTTTGAAATTTTGAAAGATTTAGTGTTTTTTTTAGAAAAAATTAAATTGAAGTTATAGAAGGGTGCATTCTTAAAGGCAATTTAACGATATTTCCAATGCTTTTTTTTTAATTTCCACAAAAATGAATAGTTCAAGAGCTACGAGTAGACTTATGACGTAAACCGTAGATAATTGAAAAAAGTTGAATTTCCGGGTAAAAATCGGACCATGGTTCATACGAACTTTTTTGTTGCAACTGAGGTATGGAAGTACGTGACGAAGTTTGTCGTACGAGTAGGGAATCACCCTTGATATAATTTTATGAGCCTTCTTTTAAAATAATTCTGTATAAGATTTGGATTTATATAAGCTCAAATCTGAACATGTATGTATATTCAGACATGTACAGAATTGAGCCTATCACTTCTCGCAATCCGCCGAAAATTCCTACCAATTGACGCTAGTAAATACAATTCATTCTCGCTACACAAAACTATCAGTACGATGTACAATAAACAACACGGTTTCCTCCAAAAATAAGAAAAGGAGATCCAATTGCTCGCTGCCGTGCTCAAGCACGATTATTATTATCACATCGGGTGCATTCCTACACGCTCTTTATAAAGAACCAAGGAATTCCACCCGTCAGTTAGACGGGACACATCGAGCAACCCTTCCATGCCGGACACATCGTGGGCTTTAGTCCAAAAGTAAGCGTCTCTGTGTCAACTTCGCATGGCATATCCTTTATGTGTGGATAATCTTTCTACGAGTCAGGCCATCCTAGGGCCACCTATTGACTTTTTAATCATGATTTTTATTGAACTTTTAATATCAGAGGCGGTGGTTAAGTCCTCGTTCACCTTTTAGTTACCCTCCAGATCTATGTGTCCGACTCAGACAAGAACCACCCATTTCCCAGAAGGTCGAGCTCGTGTTATTTCTCGAACAAGAGCACAACGAGAGAGTCAACGGAGAAACTGTCATAGACAGTCATAAAATCATTGAGGTGTCGGTGTAGATAAAGTTAGCATGATCTTCGCTAGAACTTCTGTAAAGAGACATGAAAATATTGATTTTCTTTAGTTGTAGAATTTAATTACTCTTAATTTCTGTGAATTCGTAATTATAAACCCGTGATATTAATTACAAACCCTTATAAATCCATGGATTATGGTTAGGATTATTAGCAGATACTATAACTGCTTCATTGAATTTTATTCTGTGTTATTTTGATTTCATGAATAGATTAAGGCACTCCTCAGACGATCGACCATGAAGTCTACTGTCAATTTTTTGTTAATAATTTATTATGTTGTAATGAAAAAATGAAGAGTAAAAGTTCGTTGGGATTATTTTATACGGCTAATGGATTTCGAACGAGGCCATATCCAGATTTGATTAATGCAATTTTTTTTAGGCTACTTGTAAATTAAAAAAAAACTTTCATACAAATCCAACGCCTAAAATGTAGCATTTTTATTTATTAGATTGGCTCGTTTCTATCTGAAAAATCTTACCGATTATTGTCGTTTGCTTGAATTCAGCGTTAAGCTATCTTTAATAGTTGGTCTCTGTGCTATTTTGTTAGTTGTGTCCTCTTTTACTTTCCAAGGGGTTAGTTGACAGACCAGGATGTCCGTAGAAAAATAAAATAATATTTGTTATTTATTTAGGGAAATATGTATTTACTTTTCTCCTAAATTACGTTGCTCACGATCAATAAAAATCAAATTAATAATCTATTATTCGTTCATTTCTACCTTTTCACGGTATTTTCAATCGATAAAGTTTTATTTCATCCTTATTGTTAAAATGTTCAACATTTTTGCATTGTTCGCTTTAGTGAAATTACACGTGATAAATCTGGCATGTCATAATATCAATTTCAAAATGACACCTGATTAAATGGTGTAAAAAAAACCATAGGCAATTTAAAAACGTTTTCCGAGGGGGCACTTCAGGCTCAAAATAAACCGACCGTTCCCCGCCACTCGATCCTGTACCTTATTTCTTTCCCCCCGACGAAACCTTTCATTCTTTTCCTAGTCCTGTTCACTCGAAGTGGGAGGTGTTGAACCAATTTAAGCACAAAGGACCTCCTCTTCACACCTGGGCTTTGTCACCTTTAAGCCCCCCTAACAACTAAATTCTAACTTTTCTCAATAACACGCCCTTTCAAGCGTTGAGGTTTTTTTTATTGTTCTTTTTATATACCCATTAGCTATTGAAGAATGCGATGCCTTCAATATTTTTATTTTCGCTTCCTTTCTCAATTTGATTGTTATATTAATCGAGAAAAAAACACTAAAGAAACAATCTTCTTAATCAACAATAAAACGCTGAAATTATGAAATTTTATATTTATAATATGCTGGAAATAATATGTTGAAGTTTTAACTTCCTACCTGTAGGAAAAGCTGTTGTAAGTTAAACAATAATAGTTTGGTTTGTTTTAAATCAAGGTGGAGTACCACAAGGTAGCATCTTAGACCCCGTGCTATACTTGCTGTATTCAAGTGACCTATAGTTGCCCTCTAAGTCGAAAAATATATCCATGCATCCACGAACCGACTAGAAATGTTAGCCAACAGTATCCATGACAGAAGGTTAAAATAAACGTCCAGAAATCCGTTTATATAAATTTCTCCAATAGAAAATTGGTAGACAAGCCAATTTTTTTCCTTGGTATAACATGTGTGGTGATTAGTGACCGTTAGTCGATGATTATTCAGAAATCGTGAGATGCGGTCTGGTGTGATGTTGGTTTCAGAAAAACATTTTCTTTATCGTGCCAACGTTTCGATCTTTATTGAGATCATTTTATCTTCATCCCAGGCCCTGAAGATGATCTCAATACAGATCGAAACGTTGGCACGATAAAGAAAATGTTTTTCTGAAAGCTACATCACACCAGACCGCATCTCACGATTTCTTGGTATAACAGTCCTTCAATTCTTTAAAATATTTAGGCATGACAATAAGTAAAAAATAAAATTGGAATAAGAACTTGATTTCAAATACTGTCAACTTTATTCCCGGCTATCAATATAAAATAAAATAATGATTTATAATCACATACCATATGGATGAAGGTATACAACTTTCGGGGTGTGCCTAAAGCAGCACTACAATCATAATGCAACGGTTCCAAAATAGAGTTCTGCGAAATATGGTAGATGCTCCTTGTTATGTATGCTGTAGCGACATACACAGAAACACGTACGATACGTTGGACTGTACCTCGATAAACAAATTACAAATGTAATGTCGGTATTACTGCTGACTACTATTAAGTACAGTTGTTGAAAATACTTGTAATAGGTATATATTTGACAAAAAGGCTGAAGAAAAAATTTTCACTGACACATTTTCAATCATTGAGGTTCATAACTGCATACCTCAAAGGAAAATCACATATGATAATAGTTCAGCTGAAAAAACCTTATCAATATTTATAATTACGCAGTTCTGTGGGATTTTCATTATATATTTCACTCTGAAAATGCTCAAATTTGAGGAAAACACTAATTCACCCAATGTTAAGAATTTTGCTATCGTTTGGCAAACAACCGGATATTTCGGACCAATGTGACCACGTCCTTCGTTCCATGATTGTAAATATGCTAGGAATTTTAGGAGGATGAACAGTTTTTCTATTTCGTGCTAGTCATACACGAGGAAGATGAGAAGGCGGAATGGACCGGTTGTTGTCAAACTCGCCATTTGAATGACAGTGCACTGTTTACCCCGAGGACTTCAGGTAAAACGGCCATTGAAAATATGATCGTCGCAAACATCCCCTGTTTAAAACATGCAAAGTATTTCCACGTAGTTCCGTGGGTTGCCATACGATCCGAAACCAGAAACCGGTTATGGAAAAATTGCCGTCTCAATGGGGCTCCTGTTGACACAATAACCGCGACGATTCGCAACATCAATGCTGTCCGCTCTCGTGTTACAAAAGGGGAAAAAAATCCTTTACGGTTTTGGGGCATGTTAAACTGTCCTTTTGTAGTCGGATGGGATCTCGTCTCGCTTTTATTGTCAGCCAATTTCCTTTTCAGATAGGGCCAATTTTAAAGGTAGATTTTTTTCGCGCTTTGGAATTTTAGCACTCATCAATGAAGATTAGGTTGTAGATTGTCAAGAGGTGCACACTTCACAACTCCACCAGGTACAAGAGAGTAACATCCATCTGGATTAAATATCTAAGCGATCAAGTGTGAAAAAAGTAGCTTTTAGAGGATTTCAATTCTGCACAATTCAGATTTTGAATGTATTCCAGCCATCATCTTAATTGACGTCCCTATCACCTAATATAAAATTTAAGTGATTTATATTACTCAGGAGAACTTAACGTCCAACTGTCTGTTGGGTGTCGCGGACGAGGGTCAAAGCACTTTACAATTCTTTCTCCCTATTATTCCTAATTAAGAATAGGTCATGCTGGGTCTCGAACGGGTTAGCGTGGCAATAAGAGTGAGACGCCCTCACCTCCGCAGTCCCCCTCCTACCGCCTAAAACGTCACCTCATCTATCCGTCTTTTTTAAATGATAATTAGGGTTCATGTCGTGCAGTTGATTTATTAACAGTCAAGTCTTGTTTTATTAAATCTGTGGTTGCAATGAAAATTTAAGTACAAAATCAAAACTTACATGAAAATCCGTTTAATTCTGTTTCCACACCACAAACTTTAACTGATATGTGTTTTGATTGGTCATATTATTCAAAGTGATTAATTTATTTTATTTGCAAAGTATGTCTGAGTTGAAAAATGAGTATTAAGAACAGGACTTAGCCTTTTCTATTGGTTGTTTTTGGGGCATTCCTGTTTCACCATAGTATTGGAACACAAAGTGACTGGGAATGTTTTTCCTTTTTGGAGTTCTTTGGTCGTTTCCTACAGTTCAAAGACAGCTGCGCCACGACTGTTGACAAAAAGACAACCGTTGTTACCGTATCAAGTAATCGATAACTCTAGGCCATAATGACTGCGATACAGCAACTCCTGAAATTCCAACCTTTTTTCTACCATCAAAGGACTTAGAATTCGTTTCTAGACGAGTTAAGACATCCTTAGCGGATTGGTGTACAAGAACCACAAACTTCTATGACAATTGCTAAACAACCATGAGGAAGTACGACGTTTCTATTGGGACTAGTAATCAGATTCATACTATAAAACAGTTGATTCGAGGAGTACGGTTTATGCGATATGCCACGCATATTTACACCATTTTGGGTTGAGAGATGCACCATTATGAACGAAATGCAAACTGCGGAAACCATGAGTTGTCCTAAATTTGAAGAACTGAGAAAAGAAACTTTACATCAGCATTTCCGCATAATCTCGGTACCATTTTGAGCTCTGTGGATTGTGAAATTTACAAATGCTTATTCGAAGCACTTCAAAAATCCGGAGTGCCCTTTTGCCTTGGCCAAGCTGCTGTCGATATGTCTTGTCCTGTGTGAGGAGTGAGCTTGACTAGAGACAATTAACTCTTAAATAGCGCACTATAACGTAAGTCTCGAAATCTTTATCAATAAATCAATCTCTCCAGCCATTTTCATCCCTTAGATCGTAGAGTAGTTGTAGAATAGATAAAAAGTATTGTAATTTAGTAGTTTCCCTTTATATTTGTCTGCTTATCCTCGCTATTTTGGTCAGTCCGGCATGTATTGGTATATTCGCCTTCTTGAATATTTAGGTCTGAGTTTTCGAGGTGGTGAATCGTGCCAGATTGTTTACGACCATTTTGGTTTTTCCGTGTTGGTCTGTCGGACGTCATTTTGTCACTTTTTTTATATCTTTAACTGCAGATGGTGGTATACACCCAGCAATTTGCTCCTGTTAATGGTGTACCTCTCCCTGTTTATTACCCAGATCCAGCACTGATGAAATGCAGAAGTACCGAGACGACATCGTACCTCTATATGTAGATCAAACCAGCGAGGATAGGCAGACCAAAAAAATCGGAATAGACTAACCTATAGGCTAATCACCCCCACCGAACCTATGCAGGAAGGAACTGTTAGAATTGTGAGATTTCTCAATAAAACTAATTACGAGTTAGAGCAAATATTCAATTTCTTTTATATTACACAACCTTGATAGAAATTTTTTTGGTCGTTTATGTCAGACGCCTTGTTGCTTCTTTAATAGTGCGGTTGTCGGTGACTGCCCAATCTATCGTGGACAGGCGGCCAACAAATTAAAACATAAGTGGACCAGTATGACCAGAAAGACCACAGTTCTGTTTTATTCACTAATTTCGTGGTCCGCTTGACCAATTAATGTATTACAATTAATTAAGGTTTTTAGTTGAGATAAAAAGTCAATGGCACGAGCGGGATTCGAACCCACAATCTTCGGCTAGATACGCCGCTGCTCTCCTACTTGAGCTATCGTGACCTCGATCCACTCGGACACTAACTTCCCATCTCAACCGCACCATTTGAATTTTCCCTCCTTTTTGCCATTTTTCAAAGTTATGTTTTATCTTTGGGTCTATGGGATAATGAACTTATAGTTTGGCCGTTTCCGGTTCTTCTCCGTTTTTGTATGCCAGAAGGCTTTTTTCAGCTTTAAGCTATATTCTTTAGTGGTAAGTTTGTCGATTTATTTTACTCGCTATTTTTTACTCTAATGAAAAGTGAAAGTTCGGGTTGTATGGTTCATTCGTAGTATGATCGTTTTCTCTCAACCTACACTACGCTCGCTGTTTTAGTCTTTTCAACATTTCGCAAACTTTATTGGTTTGTTTCACCCTGCTTATAACCTTAACAAACCCTCTACTTAAAGCGGCGAAAACACGTCTGGCAGACCAAACCAGCAAGGATAGATAACTCTAAATGATCGAAAACTTCCAAACAGGATCATAAACCCACATTCCTCATGGAACAACCTCATAAAGTCATAACTCTTAGAGCTGTGAGGTCTGTAAAAAAACCGAAATTACAAGTTATGATAAAGAGTTAAACGGATAAAGTATGATTTGTTTGATCGTTTTTTATTAGCCTTCACTATCCTCGCTGTTTTAGTTTTTCAGGTGCGTTTCAACATTTCGCTACCTTCAATTGGGTTGGTTTATTTCACCCTGTTTATAACCCTGACTAATCTTTTCGCCTTTTACTGGTTAACAAACCTAAGTTTAACGCATCGAAAGGCTAAAACACATCTGACATAAACTGATCATAACTCGAAAAACGTAGGCATATTCTCATCTTCATCTTTGCAAGTTCTTGGAATAAACTCGCCTTAGTTACCCCCGAAAGATTAATTTTACAGTAGAGGGTAATGGGAAGCCATCAATGCGCCCCCTCGGCTTAACGAGGCCGATTAAAAATAATCTGCATGATGGTGTAATGGCTTGTTTATATTCTCTTTAATCATGATTTCTTTAAGAATGCACCGTCAGACTCTCTTAGAATATTTGTAAAAAATTTATTCAGTGGCGCGTTTGATCCCGACAGGCAAAACAAGCGCGGAAAGGCGGATCCGGGTGATCAAACAAGTTCATCACCCTGTAGAATTGATGTAGATTCTGACAATATAATTTTTTTTTTTTCAAGTTGTCTAATACATGTCTAAGCTGTGAGATGTTTGTAATTCAAAGTTGTACTCTTAACGGATTGTGGAATTTTAATTGAAAATTGATTAAATAGATAATAGATATCGTTGGGTATGCTTTACTTTCAAATTCAGTTTATCAAAACATAAAAATCAATGGATCGAAAGTTTTTGAGTGTTTTTGTAAAGTTTTGAACTGGCGAATCGGAGCCTGCCAGAGAAATCAGCGAAGTTAGACGGACCAGAACAAAATTACCACTCGCTCTTCAATTCTCAATCATTTATTAGTCTCTAGAGTTATGACCGCGGATAATAGAGTTTTAAAATCCGAAACTGACCTTTTCTGCCTTTTCACGAGGAATTTTAAAGATGGTCGCGATAGGGCATGAGCGACCCCCGGCGGTCCTCCAGGTAGGGCACGGAGGTGACCCTTCCGCCCTGGCCGGATGCTGCCGTCGTTAATAAGGATTTAGAAACGGTTATTGGTTGTTTGACAACACTTGACACCTCCATTGAGCCGAATCCGTGAGCTGAGGGCGGTTAACAGAATTACCCCCGGCCACAAGTGGGCGGCCGATGAAAGCTGTCGCCGATCGAAACCCCTTCGGGGTCCTTAACAAAACATTTGACGACCGCTGAAACACGAGTTCCTACGTTTTAACACTAAACAAGTTCAACTTCATTCATCTGTCAAAGCTCCTGGTCCGTGCTTTGGACGGGCTCTCTTAAGGGGGCTTAGAAAAATTGTATGCTTTGGATCACAAAACAAGTTTCCTTTTTAAAAACTGATTCATTGTATGGACTGCAAGAGCTTTTCTAATGGCTAAGCGCATTCCCAACTTATAGGAATTACAACGAAGTAAATTATTAAATATGTTATTGTGAAAATTATTCTTGAGGTTGCGGGGTGATTTCAGATCAAACTGATCCCACTGTCAGACCCGAATCAACACCATCTTCAGTGATGGATTTGTGATACACAGTCTTTTTTATAACCTAGGTTATGTCTCCATGGTTCCTTCGCATTCGGAGATGTGGAGGTAGCAGTTTCTTCCCCCTCATTGTATAACCTATAAATGGGATCATCATTGAATGCCCATGTTGTATAGTTGTTTTCTCAGATGCCAGCCCTATAGTTCTATCATTCTGAAGAGCCATAGTCATTTGAGTTACTTTTGTAAAACGTTATGAGGTGAACTCAACTAGATAAATTGTGATGCGAATAAGTCAAGTTATTAGATCGTCTCAATTGGTTTTAGTAAATGAATGTCTATACTTACTAAATTACCTACAATTCAGCGATATACTGTTTTCTATGTGAGAAAATTCATTAGGTTTATAGTAGATTTTCAGGGTTTTAAGGCAGTTTAAAATGGCATATGGGTATTACCAAATTTATTTTGTTTAAAACCTCTTCCACTCGATAGATTTGAATTTTGATTCGCGTTTTTTTCTCAGAGAAATGTGGACTTTCTGCTTAACCTGCATTATTATTGATTATAGCGAAATAATTTTCTAAATAATTATTTACATTTAAAAAACTAATTGATTGAACAATTAGTTGTTGACAGCTTGGTCATTTCAGCCCCGAAGCACTAACATTATACCGCTACACTCTCGATATACAATCACACCAATAAATACATTCGTACCTATATATATTGATCGCACTCATGCTGTTTGGTAGATGGAGTACTCGATATGCCTCCATCTACCTATTCCCTATAATAAACTAACCTAGATTGGGGCCGTTGGGGTATTTTTAACAAAATTTCCGCCATCAGCCCAAGTCAAACACACAACCTGAGAGGCGATCGAGAACCAACTTCGCCATCAGCCCCTCCCCATTCACACCAATATATACATTCACTCATACAAGACACAGAAACGCAAAACACATACCTTTATTTCTATATACAATAAAACACCATGTTGACTGGTGGATTTGTGATTCACCCACATCTGGGTCTTTTTTATATCATAGGCTATGTCTCCATGGTTCCTTCGCAGTCGAAGATATAGGTAGAAGTTTCTTCCTCCTCCTTGTTTTACCTATAAATGGGTCATCATTGAATATGCCGATGTGGTATAAAGTTTTCTCAGATGACAGTGACTATAGTTCTATCATTCCTCTGATTTTAGCCCTCTTTAATTGTAGCAATGAGTTGCCAATTTTGGTGACGGTTTTGTTAACGTTATGGGTATTTACGATGTTTGTAAGATGTTAACTCGTGTTAACTCGAATAGAGAAATGTCCAGTAAGATCGTGAACGCCCCCTTCTTTTCTTAGCATGTTGAACGTTAATTTTTCCGCAATGCTGCGGGTGGCGATTGGTAGAACCAAAAATAAAGCTATAACAATCCTTGAAGGCTTGTTTTTGTTGTTTTGGTTTTCTTTTGTGTTCAATTGTAAGATGCCAGAAGTTAATAAAAAAGGAAAATTAATCAACTCTTTCATTCAAAATGTGATCTGTGTGTACTTGAAAACTACTAAAAAATGACACACTTCAAATAGTGCCGACATACCTAACTTGTATCCTAACATCTAACAGCCTACAACTTTATAGGATAGGGGATGTATCTACTATGAATGAGAGTATAAGGACAGGTCAGAAATTAACAAAAGAAACGCATTGGTCTGACTTAATTAATGAGTATTTAAAAATAAAAATACGTGTAACCAAAAAACAGCTGGTAAATTCATGGCTGCCATGTTGGTTACCAACGCCCTAACGGATAGTAATGTGACTACATTTTCGACCCAACATCTTACATTGGCCCTGTTAGATCGAGCAATGTTAACTAGCCGATTCTTACAAGTCTACGTCATCATTTTTCTCGATCTAACAGAACTTAACAGAGTTAACGGGTTAACACAAAAATAGTGTTAACCTATTACCTTTTTATGTCTACCACCTACCGAGCGTTTAATATATCTATTCACTTCTTTTGGATCAGTTCTGGGAGGGATGATTCTGTTTGTTTTTGTCTTCTCAAGTATAGGTTCAGGATCTATGCCTTTGTTCTTCCTCTGGCCAGGACCAGTCAGTTTTGCCCTTCAAAGAGAGCATTCAACGGCACCAAGCTGAGAAATTGCTTTCAACCTATTCAAATGATAGCTGAGAAACTATAACTAAAAAATCATTAGATCTTAGAATCAACAAGGGACTTTCGATTTGAAGTATGCAAATACAGAAAGCTGGGAGAGAAATAATGACTGAGTATGCCCATTTTGGTGAGGGTTCGTTTAACCTAAGCTTACTATGTCTCACACCTCTAGAGTTTATCAACTTCTGGTTTTGTTTTTTTGTGGATCCATTCTGAAATGGAAATTCTAAGATTGCCTACAAAAGGGGTCATAATTGAACGTGTGTAAGTGTTTTGTCAGATGCCGATTTATAGTCTTATTTCTTCTCTGAGTATGTCGAGAAAGAGACAATCTTTGTTCCTTTTTCTCATAAGAAACGTCTACGGCCTTACCAATACTCCATCCTTTTATTTTTAGTGGGCATTACACCGAACATTTTTTTTTTTTTTTTTTAAGAGTTAAGGTAAATTTACAACGGTCGGACATAAACGGTAGAGGGGTTTGAATTTGCGTGAAAATGCGGCCGGCGGAACTGCGGGCGGAATCTATTTATGGAAATAAAGGGAAAATATTGATGTTTAGAAGGCGAGGGAGCTGTCAACAGGACGCGCCCGGGAATATCAATGAGTCGCCGATGATTAACAGTCGGCAATTGGGAGCCGCCCCCTGCGAATTAGAAGCTTTCAAATGTCATCAGTATTACCCAGGTCTGGCGCTATTATGTTGGATGCTTTATGTGTTTAGTTATTCGACTGGTGCCTACTGGGGTGAGTTAATAGCGTTTAATAGGCCTTTTCCCCCGCACCCGAGTTGGGCCAATAACAGGGGCATGCGCCACTACGGTCGATTAATGAGACCTAATACTGTTAAATACTTACAGGTAGATACCAAACCTTAATACAAATCCTCTTTTAAACAATAATAAATTAAAATTACTGTTGAATATTTTCCAAAATGCCCAGCTATACGGTCACTATACACCTCACGGTCTTCACCGTACTCTAATTTTTTTTTAATATATGCTTTTTTGTTCTTAGCTATATATCTAAGTATCTATATATTTAAGTACATTTACTAAAATTAATCGATCCTGAACTCTAACCCTAATGTTAAGCAGGAGAAGAACTAAGGTAATTTTAAAAACCCAAAATTTCAGGGCATAGTGGTTTCAATCAAATTATTTAGTGTGATGCTTGACACGAAACTTGTTTGGAAAGGTCATATCAAGAACATATACGGGAAAGGCGCTATATCAATGGTACAATGTAGGAGAATTCTCGGTAAAACATGGGGTCTCAAACCATGGGTAGCCAAATGTCTATATACTGCAATTATTCTACCTAGATTATTTTTAGTATGGTGGAAAGGTTTAGAAAATAAATGGTACAGTAACAAATTAAGGTCACTTCAAAGACTTGAAATCATAACCAATACCACACCTTTTCACATTGAGGTTAAGGTCAGAGCACTAATCAGCTGCTGCAGATTAATTAGCGAAGGCAGCTGGAATCATAAGTGCAATAACATAGGTCACTCGAAAATCTCACAACTATTGAGAAAGGTTAACGGCCAATTATTAAGCTTTAGTGATAAAAAGATAAGCCCTTCGGGGAAAAAGCACTTTCAGGTAATCACCCATTGTGATTACAATTATAGTTTGGATGGTGACCATCGTAACATAGACTTTAAGGCACTTAACCCCTCGGGTCTTGGTCGCCCTACACTGCATAATATATGGTTAGGGATGGATATTGATATATATATACAACTGGAGTCTTTGGATTTCTTTTCCCCTACACTAGGCACTAGACCAGTGTTTCTCAACGTGAGGACTGAAAAATAAAAATAAAATTGCCCACTGGGGAGCTATTTGAGTTTTAAGGGGGGCAATTTTGAAAATAACTCGTTTAGATTTTTAGTCAACTATGTGCCGATTCTCATTCGTCATTTAATTGAGAAAAAGAATCGAATATAGTTGCTTCTGTTCGTCATGAAATAGCACAAATTATTTGTTGGGCCTTAGGTTATCCGATCCTCAAGCATTTCGTGCTATTTTTCAATATCCCGTAATAATTACTGTCGGTAACTTATTTTCTCTGCGTTTCAAGTAAGGCTTATGGTCATCGCTACAGTAATTGAAATTATTGTTTAGGGACGGTTAGGGTTGAAATCTGGAAAGTCTGGTTTTTCATAATTCAGTATATTTTATTAAACTGTCAAACATATGATACATACATTAAATTGTCAGTTATATTAATAATTTAGTGTTTAAAGGTCCTAATTCTAGAATAATGACAAACGTATTCTTTTTTAATCTTGGGTAAATTTAGAATTTACAATTATAATTCATAATTAATTGATCTTTATGAAAGGTATTGGTTGAGATAAAAAAGTTAGTGTCACGAACGGGATTCGAACCAACGACCTTTGGCTAGATACGCCGCTGCTCTACCACTTGAGCTATCGTAACCTCGATCCACTCGGACACTCTTCCCATCTCAACCTCACCTCTCGAATTTTCCCTCCATTTTGCCTTTTTTTATCTCAACCATTACCTTTCATAAAGATTAATTAATTGAAAAAAGTTAATTGGTTAATCGGACCACGAACTGTAATGGAATTAATATTAATAAGGAGATAGCGAGAAACACGTTCTCTGATGATCAAGGAAAAATTCTTGCGAATTTTAAATAACTATCCCAATTATAAAGTTTTTTATATCGATGGGTCTAAAAATGAAATTGGTGTGGGGTGTGGGATATTTGCTGATGAGGATAACCTCAGATGGTCTCTATCGAATGAGGCTAGCGTGTACACAGCTGAACTTTATGCAATCAGAAGATCGCATTATAAAGGAATCGCAAGGAATTTGTAATGCCATTATTTGCTCTGATTCGAAAAGTGGTCTCGAAGCAATCAAAAATAATTTCTCGGTTGACCCTTATATCTTAGCAATTCACAAATATCTCTATGAAATCAGAACACTTAACAAGCATGTGGTATTCGTTTGGGTTCCTAGACATGTCGGCAAAAAGCTGATCAATATGCAAGGAACGCTGCAAACCACCCACAAAGAACAGATCAATTTCCTCTCCGTCCAGATGATATAGTCGTTTATGTTAAAAACATTATCAAACGAAAGTGGACGGCAAGATGGAATGTCTGTAGAGATAATATGAAAGAAATTAAGCCAGTTGTACATAAATGGCCAACTGAGGAACTTGAGAGAAAAGAACTTGTGATTCTCTCTAGATTGCGAATAAGTCACATCAGGCTAATCCATAATAGGCTTTTAAAAGGCAACAACCTTCCAACTTGTCCTCGATGTATTTGAAGTGGAGAACGCATCATTTTGACAGTAAAACATATTTTGGTCGACTGTCCCACTTTACAACCCTTTAGGCAAAGGCTCAACCTTTCGAGTGATTTACAGGAGTTACTCGGTCCCCAGGGTTTCTTTCGAAGATCACTTTTCAGCTTTCTCAAATTTATTGGAATTTATAATGAGATTTAGGCCTTTTCCCAAATTGTTATACCATTGAATGCCTGCTTATGTTTGAATGAGAGTTGTGCGTGCAAGATTTCTTTTTTCAGAAGTTTTTGAGGCTGCCGGAGCGGAAAAATGAAATGGAAGAAAATACAAATTGCGGGGTAATAAACTGCAATGACCAAAATCGCAATTTAAATAAGAAAAATAGCTCCCTCCAAAAAAAAAGAAGATAAAGATAAAGAAATATTATTGTGTTTTGTTTCTTATTATTGTTATGTAGAATTAGTTTATGTATCATATTTGAATGTAAGAATAAAAGGATAAGGATGAGCCTATACCCATGCTGAGACTGCTAGTCTGACTCCATTATTATTATTAGACATACAAGCCTATGGGAAATGTTTAAATTATATATTACAAAAATTCACAATTCTAATTAAAAAAGAAACAGAAATAAATTTTATATGTAATTTAAAATGATATTTTTGCATACATTTGGCCTTCCAAATTAAGAATTTTAAAAAGAAAAATTAAAGCTTGGATGGCAATAGGATAAATTAGTCTACGAGTGAATGTTTGGAGTCAGAGCTTTATAGCACTCAGAAGAGATATAGCTAACCTTAGATAGAAGGTTTGGATGTTAGGGCGTGAAATGACCTTAGCCGTTAAAACACCCTTAAAAATTAATAATAATAATAAGGAGATAGCAACTAGGTAAAAATGAAAACAAAATCATAAAACTAAAATTTCAATAAATTCATGATCTTCGGTGGAGGGGAGGGCAAAAATTGAGAAATGGTGGTTTGCAGGAGAAAGGGTTGATGTTGTAAACGATTATACAGGCCAGTGTTTGGGACGTGCATTATCCCACCAGCTTTTTTACTTTATAAATTTCCAAGTATTAAAAAAAAGTCAGCTTGCAAATTCGGAATCAATGTCTTCTAGAAAACAATAATCGAGAAGACTATTAAATCTAAGTTGGTTTAGATGGACTTCATCTTTAGGACTTCTTAAATTATTGTTTAGGGATGAAATCTTTCGTTAGTGTCCCTAATCCTAGAATAATGACAAAAGAATGTTCTTTTTTAAATCTTTCGGTTAGCATTTATATTAACAAGCAGATAGCTACGAGCTATTCGAGTTTTTATGAAAAGGAAAAAAAAACTTAAAACTAAAATTCCAATAAATATTAAATAACACCATAAATGTAATCTTATATGCTTATATAATTTGTTACCAATACTGGCTTTTGCATTTCAAAACCTTTACAATTTACTCCAAATCTATAAAGCAACGAATTGAAAATAAGATGTGGCGTTTCCATTTTTTATATTCAAAAAATAATGTGCAGTTTATAATCTGTATGTTTTGTGTCATAATTTTGATGTTAAATGAAATTTATGAGCCCGACGTTTATAATTTAAGAAACAAACCTATTTAAACGCACAAAACTTGATGATCGAGATCAATGCAAATGATGATTTTCCTACTGAACAAAACATCCCAATATTTCACATGAAATAATTAATTTTACATGAAATAAATAATTACTTTGCTATCGCGGACTAATATAATTGATTTATCAGGTGAAGGAAAATAAATAGAATGAAATACATTCCGAATCGTATTATTTTCTAAGATTATAATTTACATGAGAAAAGCTCCGTTTTATCTGATATTTTGTTAAATTCGGAAATCTATGGGTTTTTCGAGAAAATGAGGTTTTATCAGATCTACGAATTTCACTAAATTTATTATTATTTTACTTTACCTGGATATTGATCAATGTCCGGCAAATATATTTCAACGGCGCACCTATTAAAGTGCGAAAAGTCACCTAATTTGCGGCGATAATTTGGATCAACCAGATACCCTTTTGAAAAGTACTTTGGACTTATTTGATTGATTGATTAATGATTGATTAATTGGTTCTTTCTGATGCGATCTTATCCAATATTTGAGCCCAGTCTCTTTATATTGGTGCGTTAAAGGAGCTTATTTTAAAAATGAAGAAAATCCCAAGATGAGTTCCAGATCAAATAATTTATTAACTTTCATGTTCATTCCAACGCCCTAGACGAAGGAAATGGTTTTCTGGAATTCAAAAAAAAAAAAAAAATGCTAACTGTGTTTTATCAATTATTCTATAGTGGTTTTTTCCCAATAATTTTTAACTTTATTCAGCGAGCATTTTAATATTGTAGATTATGTACGTTGGGGCAGATGGGATTTGAAAAAGTCTAAGTGGGACTTGGCACAAAAAAGTTGAGAAAAACTGATGTAAATAAAATTCGGTAGGAACAACACCCTCAAACAAAATTTAAAAGCAGACTTAATGTATATAAAAAAATTGGTCTAACTAGGTTTCAATATCCACCATATAAGTAGTGTGTAAAGATAGAGAGAATTTAAAAAAAAAAAATAAATAACTTTGAAATGTTTCCAAGGTGTACCGATTATAGCTCCAAATTTAAGAAGCATAACAAATTATGTAACATAAATTGGCATATTGGTCGCCGAGGGACGTCGAGAGAGAGAGAGAGAAAAACATTGACCAGATTCTATTCAGCTAAGCTTTGCAAACTTTTTCGTTGAGGATTTTAAATTTTTTTTTTAAGATTGATGATTACTGATGCGGTCTTATCACATTTGATTAAAGTATTATTTATTTTAAAAGTTGAAGAACATCACAAGATGAGTTTCAGTTCAAATAATTTAATAACCCTCATATACGTTTCCCTAGGCGCAGAACATGTTTGTCCCGTTGTTAAAAAATTTGCTTTCTGGTTTTTATCATTTATTCTATAGTGATTTTCCCAATAATTTTTAATTTTATTACAGATTATGTACGTTGTAGTTGAGGGGTGGGGCAGAAGGGATTTGAAAAAGTAATTGGGGCATGGGACAAAACAGGTTGGGAAACACTGTACTAAGCAGTAAGCCCAGTCCGCCATGGTCTTTTATGTTTTCAATGCATACTCTAACAAAAACTTTATTCCTGTAGCTTCCTCTTAAAATAACGCTTCAGAACAGTAAAACTGTTAATATACCCTAAAAAAAGGCTGAAATTAGTCGATTCTCATTTCCTCGTCGAACGATTCTTTCTGGGTTTTCCGAGTTGTATTCAATGTATTGTAGGAACATCCTCGATTGCAATTTAATAGTAGGAGGTTGTAGAAGTTAGGTGTTGATTATGCGAGGTGTAAAAGCCGTCGTCGTAACAACCAGAGACGGGCCCCAGGACTGGCTTTCACCATGAACCCTCACCCCTAATCATATTCTCCAGCTTCCTCTCCCGGCTTGAATTTCACAAGGGCAAACACAAACCCAATAAACGCTAGGGTTTTGCACATCAAATAAAAAGCGTTTCACTTGGCTTCAATTGGCAAAGCGGAGCTGAATTCATTCATTTTCTGTTGATCGGAATATTTATTCAACTTTCAACGGAAGACAATAATATTGCGATTTCTCTATTGTTAAAAATATAAAATATCAAAATATATTAAAGAAACTAAGTGTCTCAATAGGCCATAAACACAGTTGGATAAACAAAAAAGATTTTTTGTTTCTAAAATCTATTGGCTTTTGTACTGCTTTAATAAAATCATATCAACTAATGTATTTGTTGGAATGAAATGCAAGGGCGGATCCAAGTTGGTTGATTTTCTACACCAAAAATTTTCGTATAGTGAATTATTTACTAACTAATTTAATAACACACTAACAATTTAACTAAAAATTGTTTAAAACTTTTTTTCTTGTATTCTATTTGAAAAATAAATAGTAAACACCAAAATAGCTACAGAAATTGTATGTATAGTGTAAAATCTTTCTCTCTCTTTTGTATTTATATCTGTTTCTTAATCAATGTCCCAGTTTACCTATGGCTTTCTTCTTGTCTGACTCTGTCTCTCTTTCATTCTCATCGATCGTTGGGTCTACCACTCTCTCTCTTTCTTTTTGTATGTTTACGTTTCGCTTGTTATATCATTCTCTCTGCCTGTTTATCTGTCACTTGTTTTTCTTCTCATTTTCTGTCTGTTGCCCGTTTGAACTACTTTAAGTACTTTATACACTGGCGTGTTTTTAATTTGTTTAACTTGCCCTTGTTCCAATTGTTTCTGCTTGACGAATCTTACTTTAGAAAACTGAAGGGCTGTAACTTAGGAAATGTAGAAGTTTTAATTTAAAAATACTAATAAATTCTAATTCCGAAAAAGGAAACGTTTGGACATGTTCCGGTGAATATGGATGGTGTGGAAGGACTTCCATATCCAGATCGTATAGC
Organism: Cimex lectularius; assembly: GCF_000648675.2. Classification (NCBI taxonomy): domain Eukaryota; kingdom Metazoa; phylum Arthropoda; class Insecta; order Hemiptera; family Cimicidae; genus Cimex; species Cimex lectularius. The sequence goes on from NW_019392697.1 coordinate 1,031,458, forward strand.
TTTTAGACGGTCAAGAGTGAAAAATTAAGGCATTTTCATGAAACATTGCAGTACTTTTTCAGTGTACGAGAGCTGGCTTATTTTTTGTAAAACGTTTCATTAACAGTGTAAAATTCTTGGCTGCGTCTGTCGGAAGGGTTTAGCCATCCCCATTGTTTGTCTATTTTACTTATTCGAGTTTGGAAAATTTGGTAAACGATATGGTTTTCTTTGGCTAACGGAGGGTTTCCAACAGTCTGACAGACCAAAAGAGCGAGCATAGGTAGATCAAAATGATCGGAAACGGCCGAATGAAGATTCATCCCCCAGACCCTATGAAGAAATCTCACAATTTAATGTTCAAAACTAACAGAAATATCGGTTATTTATGGTTCTTATCTTTTTCATCTTTGACTTATGATATTTAACACGAAGGACCCAAAACCGTCCTTAATGCATCTGAAGAGGGGTGGGAATAGGATTTTTAATGCTTATCGGCCGACGCCTGTACTCTGCGGGCATTCGAAAAGTGGAAAAAATGTAAGTGGAATTGGTGGCATTGTGCTCGGAGGCGGGTGTTGCAATTGCTAAGTGCTCCGCCACCCCATACACTGTTCTCCACAAGGGGAGAAGGAAAAAAGTGTAGAAATTGTTGAGAATTACCGACTGCCGACCGCCCTTAGTTCTGGCAATTCAGGGTTGTTAGCAGCGCGACGGCTTTTAGCCCGTATTTATCTCTTTCCTCCGTTCCTCTCGAGCTGATGTCTCACCGATGAAAATACTTTTATTAGCACCCCGCGTGCCTAAAGTGGTATAAATTCAGCGGAAAAATTGTCGCCCCCCGGCCGGGTAATGGACTATCTGCGGCCTCCCTTAAAATGATTTATACAAACGTCCGCCGTCTCAAATGCTTTTTCAATTTGAGTAACAATGCACAGGGCAAAGCGGCATTAAAGCTAATTTTCTATTCGACAGAACGTACATAAGTCATCAACAATCAATTCCCTGACCAACAATTTTTCATTAAAAATCAGTAAAATCTCTCCCTCACCATCGCTCTTTGGGGGTTGTACATTTGCCTATTTAATGGCACTAGCTTCTCTTTCCTTTTTTTCTGCCAGTCTCCTCCGGCTCTCATCTTCTCTCTCCCTTTCTATCTCTCTTTCTATCATCTTTATCTTTCTATGTACCCATATCTCTTTGTGTGTAATTTTCACTATTTTTTGCCAATTTACGTCAGTATTTCAGTAATATCTTTCTCTGCCATTTTTTCCTTTCTCTCGTATATATGCCTGTTTATCTGTATCTATTTTCTTCTCTCTCTTTGTCTGTTTCCCTTTAACACTTTCCTTCCATATTTCTTTCTTTGCGTCTACCTGTCACTTTATCTTTTTTTGTCTGTTCATGCTTGTCGTTTAGTATATTTTTCTTTCCCTTTCTTATTTCCTATCAGCAGATCTGTCACTCTTTTCTCTCTTCTTTTGTCTATCTGAATGTTTTTCTCTTTCTATTTATTTTATTTTCTTTCCCTCTCTCTCTCTTTCGTATACTAATGTCTTATTCAATATCCCTGTTTATCTGTCAATCCCTTTTCTTTTTTTTCTCGATGTTTGTATGTCGCTCTCTCTCTTTCTTTCTGCCTTCTCTCTCTAACTCTCTCTCTCTCTCTCCCCCTCTCCCTCCCTCTCCATCTATCTATCTTTGTACCTATTTATCTATTTATATTTATATAACCCCCTCTATCTTTCCCTCTCTTGTCTACTTATGTCAGAATCATATTCAATCTTCATGTTAATCCGTCACTTTTTTCTTCTGTCTGCTCGTCTATCTCTGCCGTCCGATTGTCTATCTTTTTCTTAGCCTATCTTTGTACTTTATTTATGGCCCACAGTCTCTCTTGTTTACTTTCTCTTCGTGTAACGTCCTTTTTATCTGTCATTCTCCTTTCTTGTCCCCCCCCTCTCTCTTTCTTTCTTTCTTTTTCGTGTCTATCTGCAACATTCTTTTTTTTGCCTTATTTGGTTACTTTATTTTTACCTGTCTCTTATTCTATCTTTCTCTTTCTTTCTTTTCTTCCTCCTTTCTCCCTTTCTCTTTGTCTATTTGGTTCTCTCGCTATCTCAATCTCACTGACTTTCTTTCTCTTTAACTAACTGTCAATTTAGCTCTATCTTTTTGCATATAACGTAAAATTTCTCTATTTATATCTATGCTTTTAGTTCATCTGTCTTCGTAAATATATATCCGTGTTTATCTGTACTCTCTTTTCTTCTCTCTCTTTCTCTATTTCTATCTATCTGCTACTTTTCTTAAAAATATGATTATATTTTCATCGGTTTGTTTTCATTGTAAGCTTAATTCTTCGTGTTTGGTGAGTTGTTTATTTTTTTGCACGCAGGATGTGCGTGGTTTTTATGCACAATTCTTCTATAATTTAGTTAGTTTTTATATCTGTTTAAGCTTGTCAATGTTTTTTATGTGTTAATTTTATTGGTAAGGTACTTTGAATATTTTCGCTGTATGAGATGTTTTGTGTTTTGCGTGTTTGCATGGATATAAAAGCAAGATATAATGCGGTGAAAGGATATTTGCCTAGACATCATATTCAATTTTCTATTAATCTTTTTCCCATATAATCTATGATTTTCGATATTTGTTATAGTGAATAATTACCGAAAGACCTTGTTACAAGTTGAAAGAGTAGCCAGGTATCCTAGATGCGGCTTCATCCGCTAACCCTCTTTCATCGATGAGTTAATTATTACTCTCATCCCTCGCCGGGGATAAAAGGGGTATTAGGGCTCATTGTCCTCCCGTTAATTAATTATGGGAATAAAAGTCACTCCGGGTATTTGTGGCTCCCGATTTTCCCTCTCCGGATTAGCCCTCGGTTTTGTCATGGGTTTTCGAGCTTGAGGTAATCCCTTTGCCTCATTTTCTCAAACTAGTCCCTGATCTCACTGATTTCACATTGTTTTAGAGAAAAAGTGATACAGTTTTTTTTTTTAAATATAAAAGATAGAATTTTCTTTAATAAATAAATAATTTTTTTAAATTAAATTAAAAAAGATGCAAAACATGTATTTATGTACATACGTATACGTGTAAGTGCATATAACTTTTACAATAATAATAACCAATTATATTTAATATATTTTAATTTAACCTGAATAATTTATAAAAAATGTAAAAATATACATTATTGGGGTAAAATACCAATCTGATGAAGGTTTATGTGGGTTTAATTAACAATCAAGATAATTAATTTTTATAATTAATAAATTAAATAGGAACACTAATATATATCATTTCAATACTCATACTAACACATAAATTAATTAAATTTTATAATTACTACTAATATTAAATGAATACAGATTTTTTATAGTTTTTTAAATAGTAATTATACATTAGTATTGAATATTAAACAACAATACTAACAAACCCAAATTAATTAAATTTTATAATTAATAATTTAAATACGAATGCTAATATAATCATTTCAATATTCATACTAACACATATAAATTACTTAAATTTTATAATTAATAAATTAAATACGAATACTAATATATAACCTATCAATATTGAAGCTAACACATGTAAATTAATTAAATTTTATAATTAATAAATTAAATACGAATACTAATATATAACATTTCAATATGGAAACTAACACATGTAAATTAATTAAATTTTATAATTAATAAATTAAACACGAATACTAATATATAACATTTCAATATTGATACTAGCACATGTAAATTAATTAAATTTTATAATAAAAACAAATATAACATAAATTAATTAACTTTTATAATTAATAAATTAAATACGAATACTGATATATAACATTTTAATATTCATACTAACACATACAAATTAACTAAAGTTTATAATGAATAAAGTACATATAAATATGTCCGATATGTTATAATTATTTAAATAATAATTATACAGGGTGACTGGCCATAAGTGTCGAAAATTTCAGGTGTTTCTACTCTTCGTATGCTACAAAAACCTTCCTATAAACCAATGTCCAAATCTCAACGGTGAAGAAATAATTTGAGGTTTTGGATTTTTATTTTCATTTTTCGACTTAGGTCCACTAAATTGCTTATAAACTTCACAATTACTGACTGCAGAAAAATCTGATTTATGCCACCTGATAGAACGTTGTTTGTTGTAGGAAAACTTATTTACATGGCAAAATTGATGGAAAATTTTTGCATGAAAAATTCAGAAAGAGCAAAAATGTTGAAATCTGGAATTTTTTGAAAATGGTGGATTGGTAATTGTTAATAAGTACAAACTCCTGGAGCTTCTCTTAAAAGTGCCCCATTCCATTAGCTTCCAGCGGTATACCCAATTTTTTCGATTGCGCTTCTGGAAGGACCAAAAATTTTGCATTTTGTTGGAAAAACTTGTATGGATGAAGGGGGGCACGCCCAATTTTCCAGGAAATCCGTCTGGCTCCTGAGTTTCGTGTCAGTCCTTTATAGGTCGATTCAATCAGTTTGCCTGTTTCAAAAACGATTAGCATCTATAGTACGATTTATACGAACAATTTCTCGTAAGATTTCATAACAAACTGTTTCTACCGATTTTACTGTTCCTCTACCCTGGCAAGTTGGGCATTCTTAACGTAGAACATGTTCAAGCCTTTCTTTTAGGTTCTTTCAGGTGGCACAAACCAGCTGGACCTAAGTCGAAATAAAAAAAAACCCAAAACCTTAAATTACTTCTTTACCGTTGAAAATACCACCTACCACCTACCACCGTATTAATATTGAATATTAAACAATAATACTAACACAATCAAATTAATTAAATTTTATAATTAATAAATTAAAGACAATACTAATATATAGCATTTCAATATTCATACTAACACATACAAATTAATTAAATTTCATAATTAATAAATTAAATAAAGATAATTTTTAAATTTAACTTTCCTTTAAGGAAAGCTAATTTATGACCTTAAGATATTAATATATAAAATTTCAATATTTATCTCTAATGCATAAATTAATTAAATTTTATAATTAATAAATTAAAGACGAATACTAATATATAGCATTAATGCATAAATTATATACATATTTATTAATTAATGGTAAAATATATGTACTATTTTATAATTAATGAATTATACACATATTAATTAAGGGTAATGGTTTCTTTTAACCTTAAATTTTCTTCTATCAATTACCATATAATCCGTGTTATATTAATGAAAAAGTCTTACATCAAATATATTAAAATGAAATCTTTCGTCATTTCGTAAACAGTATTTAGACATGGCTTCACCTGGGGTGTCAAATGGCTGAAAAATTAGGCGTTACAAACTTAAGGGGTTTGTAATTTGACTTTCCTCCCTGACTACGATTGTAAAGGAATGAAAGGCTCCTTTGTTTTATTAACAGGCATTTTTCCCCTAGGTCTAACTGGGCGGAGGAGCAGTTAGCCAATTTACATTTCACAACCACCGCTTCGAGTCCCAACGCCCCAAATTTGCATCCCTCGGAAAACGTTCACACACGGTCGTTCCGGGGGAAAAAACGTTCAGCGTAGAGGAAAAAAAAATACATAAAAGACCTTCCCTGTTAAATAAAACCTGGTGGGGAAAATATATCCACGAGAAAGAACTTAATTTGAATAACGCGATTGAAAATATTCAAATAGTACATTTAATACAAAAACTAGTCTTACGACCTTGCTTAAATTATTTATAACAATACTTTTTATGAGACTTTTTTCATATGATTTGTGGGGGAGATGAACCTGTGGTCAGATGCGTTTCGGAATCTCACCTTAGTGTTAGATGTGGGTTATAAGCAGGGAGAGAGGGTCTCAACTGGCCGCTAGTGGTTTTTGGTTCAAATCGCGGAATGGCTTTTTAATTGAAAATAAGTTTATAAAACTCGTTAAGCAGTTGGACTTTACTTTGCTATAAGCACGGTGAAGCACAAGATCACAGAAGTCAATTCCTCTAGCCGAACTTTCAGATGTGATCTTATCACCCAAAACAAATCTTAAAAAATGACACATCTGAAAGGTCAACACAGGAAAACCAAAATGGTCAGAAATCATTCATGACCATCACAACCCCCGCTGTGTCACACTGGAACCGACCATGTACCGGTAACTTAGTGGTAGTGGTTTTATTAATGAGTATTAAGATCCGTGACTGACTGACAAACAACGCACCGACCAAACCGCTGAATCTAAAGGGTTTAAATTTCGACACTGGTGCATGACAGACCAAAACCAAGAGGTTAAGCTTCTATTACAGTTTTTTTCGTGTGTTCAATAAAAAAGGAAAACATCTATTAAGACACTTTTTATGTAATTAAGTCCAGAATTGGAATTTTTTTAAAAATCAAAATTAAGCAGTTAGCAGTTCAGGCATTTCTGCTTGAAAAAAAAATCCGAAACTTAATATTTGTATTTTTTCTTTGGCAAATATGTTAAATAGAAGGGGTGAAAATATTTTTTGAGATATTTCATGGTGAATATTCTTACGACATTGCTTTAATTATTCATAACAAACTTTTTATGAGGGTTTTTCCATGTGATTTACGAGGAGATTAACCTGTGGTCAGATGCATTTCAGCATTTCACCTTTTTTAAGAGAGGACGCGGTGGTTAGGTTGCTAGAATGGTATTTTCCACGCTAGTGGGTTTTGGGTCGAAGCCCTCATGGCTTTTTAATTGAAAATAAGTTTTAAAAAACTCTTTAAGCCTGTATGACAGGATTTCACATTTCAATTTCTCACGCGTATTTCTGTAGCCGAACTTTCAGATGTATCACCAGATGTTTTATATGTGCAGTAGCAAAAACTCAAAAGCGCATCGAAACTTGTCTGATCTGGGTTCATCACACCCAACGCAGTGGTCTTTCAGCATCATGGACTTCATTTGACCTCAAATGATTTAAAAAAATTCTTTCCCTGCTGTTAAAAGTGCACGGCTTAAAGTACTTAAGCTTCTATGTGTACAGCTTTTTCAACATAAATTACAGATAGCTTTTATCACAAGATATTTGTCAGACTTTAGAGTAAAACAGGCTTTAGACGTGTCCAAAGAGGCTTTCCATAATTGGATTTTTCCAGGGTAGCATTTCGTGTAACCCTTTCATCCCGGACAATTCAAATTCGAGCTAAACGTCCCCGATGTGTTCTTAAGCCCGTTTTTGTTTATTCGGACCCCCGCGGAGACTCGCCGAAGGGTTATCTTGATTCCTGCCGGGCAGATGCTGACGATAACGATTTGATGACAGAGAAGCGACCACTGATGAAAAGGGGAGGCCGCCCTTTCCTCATGCCCTTTTAACAAGGGATTATCCAAGAGAGCCTCTGCTCTCGGTTCCCCGAGTATCAACAGCAATTAGCTTCCGAAAATCAATAAGCCCTGCAATTTTTACGCGTGGTTTTTATTTTTATTAGGCTTTCAAAAACCAATTCGCAGCTAACAATAACAATATCTGGCCAACAGCTAAGAACATTGCTGCATAGGTTAAAAAGTTGAAAGAGAATTTGAAACATTTTTCTAAAAACAAAATAGGTTGGTTTTTTTGACATGGGTAAAACCTGAGCTCATGCTTCAAAAAGCTTATTGATTAGGACCTTAAGAGAGAATATTCATGACTTTTTAAAAAGCTGCCTTGAAAGGGAAAGATTCTAAATAAGAATAAGTTAGAACTATTTATTTCATATATCAGAAAGGGAAATGTGGAAAAATTAGTCCAAACCAATGGGTTTATGCCAATAAAGACTTTTTAGAGGAAATAAACCTTATATGGAAAGATAAGTCCACTATATCGATACTTATAGCTCCACGAGTTGGCACGAATTAGATATTTAATTTTTTAACTGACATTTCCAACAAAAACAAGCGAAAAACGGATAAAACCCCTCATTTTCGGTTTTAGAAGTATCTACCACTTTTCACTTACAAACACTCTGGATCAAGGTATGGTATGGAGGAAAAAAGCAGATTAGTTGCTACTGCCAAGCTTTCGACCTATTTTAAGGTTTTTATGAGTCAATCTGTAGACATATTTAAGGTTATTTTGTGATTAATATTTATGTAAGGCATTGGTTGAGATAAGTCAGTGTGTCCCGAGCGGGATTCGAACCCACGACCTTCGGCTAGATACGCCGCTGCTCTCCTACTCGAGCTACTGTGACTTCGATCCACTCGGACACCAACTTCCCATCTCAACCCCACCTTTTGAATTTTCCCTCCTTTTTGCCATTTTTCAAATGTCGTGTAATCAATTTGATTCTCAGCGACAGATGAAATGGCTACGGAGAGCTTTGGTGAAGATATACTTCATTTTAATTATTAAATTAATTAAATTTCGTGGTCCGATTGACCAAATACCATCTTTCAATTAATTTTTTATCTCCACCAATGCCTTACATAAAGGTTAATTAAATGAAAGATGTTATTTGGTCAATCGGACCACGAAATCTAATAAAGTTGTTTTATAAGTTTTATATTGATTGTTAAATCAATTGTGCAAACATGTTTTTCATAATGTGAAATTAATATAGGCTAATAATAAATTAATATCATGACCTTAAATAGTTCAAAAGCTTGGCAGTAGCAACTAATTTGCTTTCGTCGTCATCACCATGGGCTATATTAATTTATATAATAACATATTTGTACAATTGATTTAACAATCAATATAGAAATGTGTAGTGTTTAATGACATTTAGTCAATGATTATTCGGAGATCGTGATATGCGGTCTGGTATGACGTAGGTTTTAGAAAAACAAACTTACAGTACAAATTATTTGATCGAATTAAAAAAATTTTTTTTTGCATTGTATAAATTAATTTTGTTCCACATCCTACATGTATTTGTTAAATTTAAATAATGTTTGTAAATCCCAGGCCCTGAAGATGATCTCAATAAAGATCGAAACGTTGGCACGATAAAGAAAATGTTTTTCTAAAACCTACGTCACACCAGACCGCAGCATCTCTCTCCGAATAATAATCAACATAGAACTTACAAAACAACCTTAAATGTGTTTACTGATTGACATATAAACCTTAAAGTAGGTCGTAAGCTTGGCGTTAGCAACTAAATTCGATTTCCTTTCCTTCAAATCCATATCTTGATCCAGAGTGTTCGTAAGTGAAAAAGTAGTCGATACTTCTAATACTGAAAACAGAAACTTCATAACGGCATAGCCATTTTAAGTCATATTATAGAAGTTTATGGACCTTGAGTCCATAAATAGTTAAATAGTTAATTAGTTAAAGAATTAATGCCTCTGCATAGAAAATTAGCCAGTTGTAAATCCCGGAAGTGGTTCTTTCTAAAATGCAAAACCCATGGAGTCTTTCCGTCATTTATGTCCAATAACATAAAAAGTACATGCAGTTACAAAGAAGACATAAATAGTCCTTTTAATAAGAAAACATGCAAACTTGTCTGCGAGTTTCAAAAAGATGTACTCAATATCCAAATAAAAAACTGCATTTGGATACTTCACAATTTAGTACTTAAAATTGAATAGGAAGGAAATTCGCTTCTTTTATATCAGTTAAAAAGAGATATTTAGCTATAGTAACAAAGAGGACAATTTAACGAATAAAACTAATGTTGAAATTGATAAAGACGTATTTGAGATATTTCGAATTGGCGGTAACTTCTATTTACCATATAATAAACATACCCTTCCTGTACTTGAATTAATTACTGATTCGGAGGTGATAATCAATGGGGGTCGATAAGGGTAAAATTAATTTCAATTAGAGCTGAGGCTACTAACACAATCAGCCTAATTTATTTCCTTTTGGAAAAATAATTAAGATATGAAAATGATTAGTAAAACCGAAAATTTTTAAATGAACACCGTGAAATCTGCTCGGTAAAAGCTGACAAGGGAAACAGAAATGTTCGAATGCATAAAGACGAGTACAAAGAAAAGATGCAAACTCTCCTCAATGAAGCAAATATTTATGAGGTCCTGCAATATAGGCCCTGATGATGACCTTAAAATAGGTCGAAATGCGCAACTAAACTTGCTTTCTTCTTCTTCAAGACCATCCCTTGATCCAAAGGGCTCGTAACAACCCTCACTGTCAGGAATGGAACAATCTATTGGTATGCCAATGGATCCAAGAAGATCAATGGTTGGACCCCATTGGCATGTAAACCATCTTCCAAGTCTTTGCAATTGATAGATGTATCAGTAAAATCTGAACAGTGGGTGGAAAAATTAAGCCATCGGTGTACTTAATTCAGAACGCAGGACAGCAGGTTCAAAATCAACCTGAATTTATTCTGCAAACCAACACACATGATGTCATATTATGCTTTTCCTTGCATATGTACAAAGCAGATACCTTCAGTTTAAAAGGTGTAGTAGACCCATCAAGTTAAACAATAAGTTTGGAAGAAAATGGGTTCTCTCTGTTCATATAAGATTTTGAAAGAAACAAGGCCTATAAATCTAAATTTTTATGTTTTCCAGCATGTAAAGTATCTAAATCATCTATTTAGACATCTCGGCTCGCATAAACTGCTTTTTAGTGTACCCATAAAATTATGAGGAGAAAAATAACGGTGAATGCGACTATTAGGATAACTTTTTCGTCAACACCCAAGAAGATTATCGTAAACTGCGTTTTCTCTTTACATGCCAGGTTATTTAAGAAACAAGGTAACAAATATAGGGTTTTTTTTTGTTTCCAGCACTTAAAACATCAGGGAAAGCCTCTATTTAAATATTTCTTTTCGGATAAAGCTCCGGAAAGCTTAAAAAATACGTCAAACCCAAAGAGGATTAGAAGAAACTGGGTTTTCTTTTTACTGATCGGGTTTTTAGCAAAACAAGACAAACAGATAAGCTTTTTGTGTTTTAATCTCTTGGAATAACTGGGCAAGCACCTATTTAGACATCTCGGCTGGCATAACGTCCAAAAAAACCTCTGTCAAAATCCAAAAAGATGGCTAGAACCAATGTTTTACATGGACATATGTAGTTTTTGGTTTCGCTTTCTTTGTACATGTCAGATTATGTGGGAAACTATTAAGGCATTTCTGTTCGAATAAAATCGTGCATGCTGACAGACTTTCGTCAAAACCTAAGATGTTTTACGTTTTTTCTCTGTACAAATCAAAGCATGACGGAATCACTGTCTTGTAAATAAAAATGTTATAGTTTTTCGGAACTTCAGCTAAACGGAAAGGTCTAAGAAACGTTCAGAACCAAGACGTTTGAAATAAATATGGTTTTTTCTGTAAGTATCAAATTATGAGAGAGTTGATGCCTGCTCGCCTATAAATGTAATGTTGATGTATGCCATTGTGTCAAATATTAAGGAAATCCTCGATTTGGGTTTTTTCTTTTCGAATAAAATCCGGAAAGTTAATCCGTCAAAACTCAAGAGGTTTAGTGGAAACTGTTCTCCCAGTTCATACCGAATTATGTAAGGCCTATAAATCTATTCTTTAAGCTTGTCGGTACTTCAATTAACTGAAAAAAGACCTATTGAGACATCTCTGTTCGAATAATGTCGATAAAGAGGAAAAACTTTCGTCACAACCAAAGGCGTTTAACATAACTGGGTTTCCTTTGTATATATCGAATTGTGAGGGTGACCTATGAACGTAATGGTTCACGTTTGCCAAAATGGCAAATATTAAGGAAAGCCTCGATTTGGGTTTTACTTTTCGAATAAAATCCGGAAAGCTGGATAAAATCCCTCAAATCCCAAGAGGTTTGACAGAAACTGGGGTTTTTGAATAAAGTCCGAGCTGCTTAAAACAAACAGGTGACATTTGTCGATCTTAAGTACAAAATGTCACTATTTTAATTACTCTAACAATTTGCTATTAAAAAATAAAACTAATGAAATAAGGTGAAAATGAAAACGTCGTTTTATTTGAAGCTCGTGAAAGTGTGAAGTCCGGAATGTTAGACAAAATCCATCAAAACTCAAGAGGTTTAGCATGAACTGGGGTTGCTCTGTATATCTCAGATTATGACGAAACAAAGCATATAAGTAGTTTTTTTATGTTTGCCGGTACTTAAAATAACAGAGAAATCCTTTATTTCGATATTTTTGTTTGAATAAAGTCCGTAATGCTTAAAACAAACCGGTGACATTTTTCGATCTTAAGTTAAATATGTCACTATTTTCCTTACTCTAATAATTGGCTATTAAAAAATAAAAATGAATGAATAAAACTAATAAATTAAGATGAAAAAGTGAAAAAAAAAGATCGTATCATAAGAAGCTTGTGAAAGTGTGAAGTCGGGAGGAAAGCATCATCGATCCGTGGGTCCAAGTTTACCGCGAGCATGCAAACTTTGCAGCTCCGAGATTAGTCCGCCATTACCACCGCCTCTGCGCCCTTTCTTTATGCAAATCCCGCCCCCTCTGTTTAACAACAGGGTTAATTCACTTAAAAGAAACCTTTACTTTCTTCCGCTTTTTTTTAATAGAGTGACTAAAAGGGGAGGGCATTGCTTAAACATGAGCGGCTTTGATGTTCCCGCCCAAAGATCGATTTCTCGACTTCGCAACTCCCTTGATGGTCTCGCTTTTTGTCTGTCGGGTTTTTTTGTTACATCTTTTCTTAAATCCTGCATTTTTAATGCCGGAGGATTAAATTAGACAAAGAGAAAAAGCGATGCGCGGTTGGAAATCAATGGGTCCGCCTATTCAATTTCTCTTTCAGGTAAGGGAATATCTTACGTCTTTATATCCGTCAGACACGTTTCGGTTTATAATTTTGCCTTTTTTGTAGGATTCTGGTTGAAGATGATCCGTTAGTTCGGCAATGGAAATTTCCATTTGTTATTAGTCGGTTTGTGCCTCTCCCTGCTTATAGACCCAGCAATGAAGACGAAATGACAAAATGCATATGACCGACCGTTTCGTTATGTTTGTTCTTAAATGCCTTGAATATTTCAAATAGAAGAATGGTCCTAGAGGTGTGTGAAGGCCACTCTTATTAGTGGGTTTGTGTCTTACCCTGCTTCATGGCCCAGCATAAAGGCGACATGACAAATCGCGCATGACAGTCCAATAGGGTTTTGTTTCGTTATGTCTGATCTTAAATATCTTGCATGTTTCAATAGAAGAAATGGTCCTAGGACCTAGAGGTTTCTAAAGGTCTTGGTTGGGGAGTTACTGTATCAGGATTGATAGGATTATTTGAAGTGTATACTGAAAAGAGAATGGGATAAAGGATTCTGCCTTGCGGAACACCATGTTATGGTCATGATAAGGATGTTCCGTTTTTATTTGGAAACACTTACGATTAACTAGTATAAATTTCTGTCAGTTTGGTGTATCCCGTGTTCGCATGCTTGCACATGTTGTTGTTATATCTTCACACACTTATAGATTTTTACATTTTTTCTTGTACGTCTAATAATTTCCAAGAATGTACGTTTTTAGGTACGAATATACAGCTTGTCTGTCATGAGCAATCTTATTGTATACAATATGGTTGTTAAAAGGGTGATGGTATCTTTTGAACATGTGAAAAGTACTGTATGGCCATTGGTAGGACTGTCTGAAGAGTGTACTGAAAAGATAATGAGGCCAAAGGTACTGCTTCGCGGACACACTATTTTTTAGCATTGTTGATAGGGGAAAAGGTATGTTCCAGTTTTTATTTGAAAGAACATAGGATTAACAAGTGTGAACTTATATAAGTTTCTTATTCGATTATTCAGTGTCCGCATGTTTTCCTGTTATCTTCAGACATTTATAGACTTTTCTATGTTTTTTCGTATATCTAATAATTTTAAAGAATGTACTCAGTGTTTTTAGGTATGAATATATAACTTGCGCGTCACGAGTAATCTTGTTTACATTATGGTTTTTAAAAGTGTGGTGGTTTCGTTTGCACAAGTGAAAAGTACTGAATCGGGATTGATAGAACTGTCTGAAGTACATAGTGAAAAGAGAATGGGACCAAAGAAGTTGCCTTGCGGAACACTTTTCGCATAGTAGATGGGGAATAAGGATGGTCCGATTAGTTCTACTAAATTTAAATATTGTGAACTAGGCATATCAGCGTGGTGACTGTCCTGCGTCCGTATGTTTTCGCTGTTATCTTCAGACACCTATAGACTTGTATATTTCTTCTTGTGTGTTTTTTTAAAATCAGTTTGGCCTGCCTAATCTTCTTACCACATCACCGACGGGCCTGGGAAAATAAACTTCATGCTCATTACCCCGCGAATGTGTAAATCGCATAATTGATTGCACCGTTTTTTCTGACAAATTCTGAATTCAAAACAACGTTAGTCACAAAGTTTCTAAAAAAAGAGGTATTTAAAGAAAAATGGACAATGTTCCTCCCTATAGCTCACTTATTTTACCTTCATTTCTACGTAAAGAGGGCTCAGTGCTTCTTTTTCCCGAAAACAGGTCCGATTTATACAAGGTCAATAGCATTTCATTGATTCAGGCTAAATTATGTACTAATAATATATAATAGTGCAGATTGGCCGTTTCTCATGTCGGTTTACTGTCAAACGCGTTCCGTCTTCTCGTCACCATCAGTGGTGAACCTATGAAGATAAGCTACATGTACAGGCGCTGTAAAGAGTTTATCATAATTTACATAAAGAACATATTAATTCGTAATTTAGTCGTTTCTGATCATTTAGCTCGGCCGAGGATAGGCCGTGATTTTGTAATAAGTTTTAATAATCTCGACCAAATGACGACGTCAAATTGCTCTAACCACTTGAGCTATCGTGAATTGTCAAGTGGTTATAGGAACGGCGTATTAAGCCGAAAGTCGTGGGGTTCGAATCCCGCTTGTGACACTTGGTTTTTCATATCAAACAAGAACATACATAAAAAATAATTAATTTAAATAATTAAATATGGTCAATTATGACCACTAAACATAAATGGATTAATACATTGTGTTTCATATCACATTTTGATGGGAGTGAATCGTGAGTTTTGGCGAATGTTTTCATCTGAAGCCGTTGTGTCATCCGAGGAGGGACATTTGCCGGTTGACATACGGACGGTGTCTGGTTGCTAACGGAGTAAGGCCCCTGGTAAAACAATTACAGGCTTCAAATGGAACCCCACCGCAATTACACGTCTCATTGCATCCCCCGTCCTTTGCCCCTTCTAATCGCCCCTCCTCGGAAACATTTGTCGCACATGTCACACCTAAACGTTGCAAATCGCATTACAGAGCAGATCTTCATTGCCGCCATTAAACGTTCCACTCTGCTTATGCGATTTTCTGACCCGTGGGACCTGTCTCTTAATTATGACAATGTCGTAAAAAACTATTAATTTTTGTGTTTGAAGAGTACCTACTTTAATAACAGGAAACTGTAAAGAAAAAACCCACTGTTATAGTTCATTTTTCTAGTGGTTCTATCGGATATGATGTTTGTATTGTTTGGCTAAAACTTATCAATGATAATGATGATATGAATACTAGAATGCGGGGTTTTTTGTTCCTCAAGCACAGCTTTCTGGCATTTTGTACTTTTCTTACTTCTTCAGTTCAGTGCATTGGACTCGGTCCTTCTTCTAAGAAATACTAGGTCATTATAGTAACTGTCGTTACTACAATTCCTTTCCTTTGGTTTTCTCTGTATTCCAGATTATATCTTCATTGAGCGGTTGCTTCACATTCGAAGAAGATATGGGTGGCTGTTTCTTGCCTAAAGGCCCAGCAATGACGGCGACATGACAAAACGCGTCAGACATACCAATGGGGTTTTGTTTCGTTATTTCTGATCTTAAATGTCTTGAATCTGTCAAATAGAATGGTCCTAACAACTAGAGGTTTCTGAAGGTCTGTGTTGCGGAGAGGAAGGCGGTATTTTCTGGCGATTAGCATATATGAGGAGTAACTCTATCATGATTGGTTGTCTAAAATATATACTGAAAAGAGAATAAGATCAAGGATGCTGCCTTTCGGAACACCCTATTTGATATGGTGGATGGGGGATAAGGATGATCCGTTTTTATTTGAAAATACTTACGATTAACTAGTGTAAGTTTATATCAGTTTGGTGTACAATTATCCTGTGTGCGCATTTTTTTCACTGTTATCTTCACATACTTATAAATTTTTATATTTTTTTCTTGTATGTCTGATCATTTCCAAGAATGAATGTTTTTAGATACGAATATATAGCTTGGGCTTCACGAATAATTTTGTTATATACATTATGTTTGTTATATGTGAAAAATACTGAATCGGGATTGATAGGACTGTATGAAGTGTATACTGAAAAGAGAATAGGACCAAGACTCTTCCTTGCGGAAAACTCTCTTTTGGCATAGACTAGAGGCATAGGATAGAGGATAAAAGATGTTCCGAATTTGTAGTTTTCTTATTACTCAATGGACTCGATCCTTCTCCTAAGAAGTACTAGGTCATTACAGTAACTGTCGTTACTACAATTCCTTCCCTTGGGTTTTCTTCGTATTCCAGATTATGTCGTCATTGAGCGGTTGCTTCACTCGAAGATGATAAAGGTGGCTGTTTCTTCTTCATTGCATTACTTACAAATGGGGTCATCATTGAATATACCCATGTTATATGCTTTCCCATATCTTTTCTCACGTGTCCGGGGGCCGGTATATAGTCCTATCACTTTTCACTTCTTAGTTTTTACTACAATGTATTCCTTATTACTCACATTAAGACAAGTTATACACAGCTTTATACACACCGTTATGGCAATAGATCGGACCAGTGTGGTTTAGAAAGGAACGAGTCCTTTTTTCTTTAGACAGCCCATTTTTCAGGAACTTTGTAACCAATTGTAATCGAAAATTCAGAATTTGTAAGGACAAGGGTTCAGATTGTGCGTGGTACATCCTGTGATTTTATTGGGCATAGGAGAAAAAATATAAGTCTGTCAGTGTCTGAGGATAACAGCGAAAACGTGAGGACCCAGGATAATCCTATAACACACTGTTGTCAGTCCTATTATTTAAGTCTGAGTACGTTTGTTGGTTTCATATTTAGATCAATAAAATGCTTTGGATGTTTTAAAGATTGCACCAGTATGCTTAAGGGTGGACCATATTTTCTTCCTAGAGCCCATACTTTAGAAATTTTATATTCAATTGTGTTCATAATAGAGAAATTTTTGGTACAAGCAAAGCTGTGTATTTTATTTAGATTTAGATGAAAATTTCCATCTAGAATGAGAATGGAGTCGAAGAAAGGGAGATATGGAGGCGAGATACGACAATGGTGGAAAGAGGAGGGCTGGAACTGGAAGGATCCCCGACAATTAAGTTGAACACAGTTGTAAGTTGTTAGTGGCGGGAATCCACTCCCATTGAAAGCTGTTCCTCGGCCCATCAACTCGTTAGACTCCTCTTCTTCAGCCACTCACACACGTCGTTTGCTTTTGTTCACCGGAACTACATCTTCAACCGGTCCCGCATTTGTTCTGCTTAGAAAATCACTTTCCTTTATTCATCCTGAACAAACTGGGTTTACGCTTTCGCCTCCCATTTAACGGCGGAAAGAAAAATACATTCAAATTCTATGTTGTCACATTCGATGCGTTCCTAAAAGAAAAAAGGTGGTAAAATAGAAACCTACCAAAATTATCTGAAAAATCATTCATTTATTTATAGTGTAGAGATGTTATTTTAAGAAGATAATAAATCTTAAGTTAATTTAATATTGCTTGAAAAATGTTAGGGGTTCAAATTAACCGTTTCTAGCTCAAAGTTGCTTTAGAGCAATACTAACTTTAGCAATTTTGTTTAAGGTTAGTAGGAAATCCCGTGAGCTTAGGACATCGCTGCTCTGGTATTGGCAACACTGATTTATTTGGCGCCCATCTAAACTCTCTGTCACTAAATTCACAGGATTTCCTGCTAACCTTTTAACAAAATTACTAATTTGCTCTAAGACAATATTACGCCATAAAGCGTTAAAGAAAATTTATTACTTCCAATTTAATAATCATAGACATGTGTAACTTGTAATGCTATCATTTGGAATGTAATAAGCAACGTTGTTATCACAAAAACACACGTTTATTAACAATAGTCTAAAGAATAGTAATTTAATGTTAAACATTATAATCTGCCAGTAGGTAAATTTGTAGGATGATCGCTTCCAAGCCAGTCGTTCCTTGTATTGTGCGAGTTCAAACGCCTTTTGAAATTTCACAATTTGTACGGTAGTTTGGTCGATACAAATATTTTCGTCTACCTATTCTTGCTGCCTAGGTCTGTCTGGGTTTCGCCATTCAGCGTTTCAATTTACCTTTGTCTTTTTTTAGGTTTCTCACTGAAGATGTAATATACTCGCTGAAACATTGACTAGAGCTATTTATTTCTTTTAGTGGTTGGTTTGTGCCTATCCCTGCTTATACCCATCAGACGTTATTTCAGTTTTGTAGCCTCTGGTTATTTTTATGGCTACCCTTGCTTTTTTTCATGTTTTCATCTGAACAGTGAAGATGGTGAGAAGCCGTAACGTTTTGTGACAGATGGCCAAAATGATCGGAAACGAACTAGACGCTCATCACGACGCAGACATCAAGAGAAATCTCAGCTACTTTTGCTTGTTACTTTTTTGAAAATTAAGCACTTATTAGAACAAGATCCGTTTTGTATGTATGCGTGCATAAGAAATAATGCGAAGATAATTTTATAAAAGGTTAGTCTGTCTGTTTTGGTCTGTCACTTCGAGAATAGGCTGACGAGTAATTGAGTGCAAATATGTACTATTGTTGAATAGTAGTAATTATTTTAGTTTAGTCGTTCTGGTCAATATTATGGCTAGCCTTGTGTTTTTTATCTGTCATGCACTCGTACTGATGACGACGAGAAGCCGTAACGCATGAGACATATGGCCAAAATGATCGAAAACGACCAAACTACAGGCTCATCACCCCGCAGACCTCAACAGGAATTTCAACACTTGCTACTTTTTTAAAAATGAATTTTTACATTACTCAGCAAAGAATTCTCTTTGTATGTAGGAATGCATAAGTAATAATTCAAATCTAATTTTACATTTTTTTATATATTTGTCAATCAGATTGGGAATTGTCTGTCCGATCTGAGTGCAAACATTTAAAATTTGGAATAGGAATTATTTTACTTTGGTCGTTTATGGTTTTTCAATGGCTACCCTTCTTTTTTTATCTGCCTTAAAGTTGGCGAATTCCGAAATGTGACTAACAGACCAAAACATGCCACAACGACCAGCAATGGCCATACTTCAAGTTAATCAGAAAAGACGGAGAAATCCCACGATTTTAAATTAAAGCTAAAATAGATAAAGGCCAGCACGACCAGGTAGCAACGTTCACAATTTACCCCTCAAATAGCCTATGGAATTGAAATAACAATTATAATAAATGAAGTATAACCAATATTTACATATTTGGATTCTATATCGTTGTGAATAATTTTTAGAATCGATAAAATGCAATTTATCTTTAAAAATTATATTCCAATCGGATTAATGGCTTAACAAGGAACGAATATGAAAAATTGAAAAAAAAAAATATATATATAAATGAAAGAGCCCAAGGTAATTTTCAACGGGTAGCTAACTCTCTATGAACGATCTCACGTCTTTTCTTACCTGTATAATAAGTCGACAAATCGGATATAAAATTCGCTTAGGGCGGCTCTTTTTCCTTTATTAATTTCATTTTCCCCCCTCTTCCCTTCGGATGGGGAGTAAGTGGTTTACTTCTCCTCAGAGACAGAATTACAGTTTTCCTATATACCCGGCCTCTGGGGGATTCCCTCTCGGAACGGACTTAACTCTGACACACTCACCCTTCTACCTTCGAGATTCACAATTTCTCGGGATTTCAACGATCAGGTCGACGACCGTGTTGGGAAAATATAGATTTGAATATATTTTGGTCACATAGGTCCAATGTCAAACTTTTACGCTATATCAGACGCGCAATTAGACGTGGAATTGTTCAAGATCATGGCATCATTATTGATAATCGGATAAACTTTTACGCACACACTAATAAAACTGTCGCTAAAGCAAATAAAACTTTAGGATTTATTACACGTCATACTAAACATTTTCATGATCCAGATACACTTAAAACTTTATACACATCCACTTTAAGACCAATATTAGGTTACTGTTCACCTCTTTTGGCCTCCTTTCAATCCACCCATATCAGTCGCACAGAAGTGGTTCAAAAAAGATTTTTACGTCTGATACGTTACAGAACAATTGGAAAATACAGAGAAACATCATATTCATCGTTTATGACGGATCTGAAATTCATGACTGTTCTATACATAAGGAAATTCTTTAATTGCGTATTGTTGTATAAATTATTACATTCCTTAACTGATTGCACATTACCAGAGACCCAATTGTTATGCAGTAAAAATTGCCAATATATGATATAAAATGTGCAGTTGAAAGCCCTGAAATATGCAATGATATGCAGTAAACCAGTTTTTTCACTATCATAGTAACTCCATTATATTTAGTGGTTTATTGACCAAGTTACTTATTTCCATTAATTAATCGTTTTATGTAAGGTTTTGGTCGAAATGAAAAAACTAGTGCAGTGTTGGAGCCCGAGTGGATCGAAGTTACGATAGCTCAAGTGGTAAAGGAGCGGCGTATTTAGCCGAAGGTCGTGGGTTCGAATCCCGCTCGTGGCATTAGTTTTTTCATTTCGATCAAAACCTTACGTAAAAAGATTTATTAATGGAAAGAAGTAATTTGGTCAATAGACCACTAAATATAATGGATTTAATAAGTAAAACGAAGTTTAACTTCACTAACTGCTCCCCGTGGCCACTTCATATGTCGCCGAGAATCGATTCCTGATTACACGACATTTGAAAAAAGCCAAAAAGGAGGAAAAATTCGAAAGGTTGTAGGTTTAGATGGGGAAGTTGGTGTCCGAGCGGATTGAAGTCACGATCGATAGCTCAAGTGGTAGAGCAGCGGCGTATTTAGCCGAAGGTCGTGGGTTCGAATCCCGCTCGTGGCACTAGTTTTTTCATTTCGACCAAAACCTTACATAAAAAGATTAATTAATGGAAAGAAGTAATTTGGTCAATAGACCACTAAATATAATGGATTTAATAAGGAAAACGAAGTATATCTTCAATAACAGCTCCCCATGGCCACTCCGTATATGGCCGAGAATCGAATCCTGATTACACGACCTTTGAAAAATGGCAAAAAGGAGGAAAAATTTGAAAGGTTCTAAGTTTTCATGGGAGTTGGTGTCCGAGTGGATCGAAGTTACGATAGCTCAAGTGGTAAAGGAGCGGCGTATTTAGCCGAAGGTCGTGGGTTCGAATCCCGCTCGTGGCACTAGTTTTTTCATTTCGATCAAAACCTTACATAAAGATTAATATCATAGTAACTTAAAACAGAAATATAGATAATTAAATAAAATAGATATTGAAACTTTTTTTTACCGAGGGTATTTCGATTACGAGGTTTCTTGAACGCTCAGGGTGCCGGTGAAAAAAAAAACCATTTGGAAGTATGTCGGCCCTGCATTCGAACCCGGTATCTTTACCTTACAGTGATGAGCGCCGTGTGAACGCCTAAACCGTTGCGGCCACCGACACCCCCTATTTAACAAAAATATTTTCTCACTTGCATAATTAAATTATTTATTTTATTCTAACTGAGTATAATTAATGTTAATAAATAGAGAAGTACTCTCTAAATTGTCTTCCGTGAAATAGCTCCTACGATCACTTAAAATTTTCGAGAATATTGGAATAAGACCTAAGAAGGGGTTTTATATTCTTTGGTTGGTATTTCTAGATTTTTCTCTTACCGTCGTTGCGGCCTGTTTCAGTTTTCTTCGAATTTAACCAACTTTTCGTCAACTTATTTTTTTAACATAACTTTTTTATCCCTCATCCGAAATCCAATATACTATTTTAAATATTTTGCGCGATAAATGCGATTTTACGTTAAAAAACCTTCAAATATTGTTATATACTGCATATATTGTTCAAATATACAATTTTATGCGATATTATTCAAATATGAAAAAATATGGTTTATCAAATTTAACCTTCGGCTTCCTAGATACATGATTCAGATAGATAATTGCTTTCCTCCGTCGTATGTAGTGGCAAAAAAAATGCAACTGCATAAAAATCCGGTATAATGTGCATCGACCATAGTAGAATGTATACATTTGTAATTGGGAAACCATAAATAATAAATGCATCTAAATGGTATATTAAAACTATCACCTAATTTTAAAAAAAATCAAAGTAATTTTATACGAAGCATTTTAAATAAAATTTTTAAAGAATAGTCAAATTATTATGTAGGAACGGACTTAACTCTGACCTATTCACCCTTTTACCTTCCAGATTCACAATTTGTCGGGATTTCAACGATCAGGTCGACGACTGAGTTGGGAAAATATAGGTTTGAATATATTTTGGTCAGATAGGTCCAATGCAACTAAATAGTCTATTAAAACTAACACCTAATTTAACAAAATCAAAACAACTCTATACGAAGCACTCTAGATAAAATTTTAAACAAAAGTTAAACTATTATCTCTTCAAACAAACCAAAAT
The DNA here is from genome assembly GCF_000648675.2 of Cimex lectularius. NCBI lineage: Eukaryota > Metazoa > Arthropoda > Insecta > Hemiptera > Cimicidae > Cimex > Cimex lectularius. The sequence goes on from NW_019392697.1 coordinate 1,054,013, forward strand.
ATCAAAGTCCATAGCATGATTGACGCCTCAATGTTGAAAAATAGTATCTTTAAGCCTTGATGATCCGTTTACTGATAGGAAATGGTTGAAAGTCATGTCATAGTGTTCTGTCTGTCTCTTTATATCGGTTTTTAAACAATTCATCCCCGTCTGCATGGAGAGAAGGGAAGTAAACTATTAGCCTAAACCGTAGGAAGACGAGGGGGATTCTTGTTGGGGTTGCTATAGATTGATTACCGGTCCGCCCTCATCTCCCCCGGGGACATGTAAGGGAACGCCCGTAGTTATCAAATTAGGCTACAATGCCCAGGCCGGCTCAGTCCAAGCTTAAACAAATGCTACATAATGATAAATACAAATTGACGGACGAGTTTTCTAACGAGTATCCTACACCAGACCGCCGAAGCAAAGGCTCAATGGAGATTTAACCTAACATACAAAAAAATCTAGGTAATGAAATTGTAGCAGCGACAGTCAACGACCTGATACTTCTAAGGATAAGGATTGAGTCTACTGAACTGAACTAGGCAACTAGGATACAATAAGTCAGATGGTTGCAGTGCCTAGGGAGCACAAACCCCGCTTCCTAGTATCCTCATTAGAATCATCATCACCATGTATAGGAAAATTTGAATTTGCATTCGATCTTGTTTGTTCTGTCCCAACATCGGCAGACGTTTAACATCCTTCGAGGACTTTTTCGAGCACAAATATATTAATAATAACAATAATATTGAACATTTCGAGGAAATGTGCCGCAAAGAGAAAATCAGACTTATACATTAGTTACAAAATAATGATTCCATCATCCTGGTCCACGGAGAACGGTTCGAAAAGGGTAAAGGCCATACTGACAAGACTACGCATAGGGCATACAAGAATAACGCACGGGCACCTTCTGACCGGAAAGCGACCGCGTAGGTGCCCGATATGTAAGGATAGAATAACGGTCGAGCACCTCTACAATTGTAGAAGGCTTGATGTATATAGACAATATTTTGGCATATCATCGGAGCTGTGCGTAGTCTTGGGGCACAGACCGCTGTTACGGTACCTCAGAGCTAAAGGGATTTTTAAAAGTATATAGCTTTATGTCTTTGTGTTATGTCTGTGTTTGTCTATATTAATATTAATTCATTGGAATGAACGTAATTTATTAGCATGAAAGGAAGGGGTTGCTTATAACCCCGCCCCGAGGAATATCGAGTATTCGGGTTGAGAGAATGTGACCTCTATGTTTGTGGTTATGTATATATAAGTATTGTATGTTTTGTTTCTATTCTGTATTTGACAACCTGAGGTACAAACGAGAGACTAGCATTCTAGGATATCAACTTAGTATATATTTGAAATCAGAGAGTCAGTAACCAGATCGAGACGATCAAATGGTTGCAAATTTAAAACACAATATGCGTGAAAGAAAAGGAAAACACGCAGAGGGCCGACGATGACATCAGCTGTTTGTCGGCCCATAAACTGATATATATATATATATATATATATATATATATATCATCCTCAGGCCATTGTGAATACGGATAAGGGGCTGACAGCATTAAACTTAATACGCAAGGAGATCCTCCTCTTGCAGCTCCAAAAGAGAGGGAAAATGAACGGCAATGAAATGAACTGAATGAATAGAAGGGACAACCATCTAATCAACAGCAATAAAATAAAATGGATTATACTCATAATGTTCCAATACCTAACAGAATGAAGACAATGGGTATACTTGGTAAACGGAGAGCATCAACCTGGGCAAGAAAACAATCAAAACCACAGAAGCCAGGACATTCTAAACGTAATAACCAGAAATATCTAAACTATACAACATAATATAGAGAATAATTATTTAAATAAATACCTTTGAAACCTTTCCAAGGTTTAGCGATTATAGACCCAATTTTGAGATGCATAACAAATTATGCAACATAAACTGATATTTTGGTCGCAGAGGTGGCTTGGTCGCTTTATGAGAAAACCATTGACCAGATTCTATTCAGACCCACCATAGCTTTGCAAACTTTTTCGTTGAGGTTATAAGTGAACGATAATCGAGGTGTTAAATGGAGTCGCAAAAATTTTTATGTTTTCACAATCCTATTCGAGAAACTATAAATGAGTAAAATAAACCAAAACTTTGTTGTGATTATTAATGCTATTTAGGTAAACTTGTATGGATCTATGTATAAATAAGTATATTTTGGATATAAGCTCTGGAGCAATTGGTACGACCCAATTTTATCGTAATTCGTAAAGGATTTTGTATTTATGTTCTGCTGTTATTGCTTCAAAGCTATGCTGGGTCTGAGTAGAATCTTGTCAATCTTTTTCTCATAAAAGGACATGCCTCTGCAACCAAAATACCTGTTTATGTTGCATAATTTGTTATCTTTTATATATGAGTGTTATATTCAACGATGTTGGGTTGTGGGATGTGCAGTCATACAGAAAACAGTGCAGTGCTCAATTCTTTAATTTGCCAACGTTTCGAATAATTTTCTTTTTTTTTTCCAAGGCAACGGTGGAATAAAGGTAGAGACGCTTTTGTCCTCTTTTTTTCAGGTTTTAGCATTAAAATCGTAGCCGTTATTCGTTTCGAGAACTACCACTTCGAAACAAATTACGGCTACGTTTTTAAAGCTGTTAAAATCGGAAAAAATGGACAAAAGCGGCTCTACCTTTATTCCAGCGTTGCCTTGAAAAAGAATGAAAACAATTTGAAACGTTGGCAAATTAAAGTATTGAACAGTACGTTTTCTGTAAGACAGCACAGCCCACAACCCAACATAATTTGTTAAGCACTCAAATTTGCAGCTACAATCGCAGAATCCATTGATTCATTCCAATTGATCCAAGTAATTCAATAACAGCAGAACAAAAATACAAAATCCTTTACAAACTTATTTTACGATAATATTGATTAGTATCAATTGCTCCAGAGCTTATATCCAAGACTTTCTTATTCATGCATGGATGCATACAAGTTTACCTAAATAGCATGTAAATTAATAATTGCAAAAAAGTTTTGGTTTACATTAATTTTATAGAATTTCTCGAATAAGTGAGCTAAAACATAAAAATATTTGCGTGTCACTATGACACCTCGATCATCGTTCACTTGTAACCTCAACGAAAAGTTTGAAAAGTTAAGCTCGGTCTGAATAAAACTTTGTCAATGTTTTTCTCATAGAACGACATGCTTCTGCGACCAAAATATCAGTTTATGTTTCCAGATTTGTTGCCCAATTGTTGCAGAGCTTATATCCAAGATTTACTTATTTATACATAGATGCATACAAGTTTACCTAAATAGCATGTAAATTAATAATCACAACAAAGTTTTGGTTTATTTTACTCATTTTATAGTTTCTCGAATAGGATTGTGAAAACATAAAAATTTCTGCGACTCAATATAACTAACACCTCGATTATCGTTCACTTATAACCTCAACGAAAAAGTTTGCAAAGCTATGGTGGGTCTGAATAGAATCTGGTCAACGTTTTTCTTATAAAACGACATACCTCTGCGACCAAAATACCTGTTATGTTCATCGTTCACCTGTAACCTCAACGAAAAAGTTTGAAAAGTTAAGCTGGGTCTGAATAGAATCTTGTAAATGTTTTTCTCATAGAACGCCATGCTTCTGCAACCAAAATATCAGTTTATGTGGCCTAATTTGTTATGCATCTCACATTTGGAGCTATAATTGCCGGTTAATCAATGGCCCAAGGAACTGAATTTGAGGCTATAAGTGAACGATAATCGAGGTGTCATAGTGACTCGCAAATATTTTTATGTTTTCAGCCTACTTATTCGAGAAACTCAATAAACATTTTTACGGTTATAATTTACATGCTATTTAGGTAAACTTGTATGCATCTATGTATAAATAAGTAAATCTTGGATATAAGCACTGGAGCAATTGATACGAATGAATTTCGTAAATTAAGTACGTAAAAGATTTTGTATTTTTGTTCTGCTGTTATTGAGTTACTTGGATTATTGATTACGCTGCGATCATAGCCCCAAATTTGACGTGTATAACAAATTATGCAACATAAACTGGTATTTTGGTCGCAAAGGCATATTGTTTTATGAGAAAAACATTGACAAGATTATATTCAGACCCAGTATAGCTTTGCAAACTTTTTCGTTGAGATTTATAAGTGAACCATAATCGAGGTGTCACAGTGGCCCCTTAAGTAATTTTATGTTTTCACAAACCTATGAACTCTATAAAATGAGTGAATATAAAGCTAAACTTTTTCGCAATTATTAATTTACATTTAGGTAAACTTGAAATCTTCTATGTATAAATAAGTAAATCTTGGATTTAAGTTCTGGAGCAATTTGGTACCACCCAATTATATCGTAAAGAATTTTGCTTTTTTGTTCTGCTATTATTCAGTTCCTAGGGTCATTGATTACCTATTATTTGACTAAAAGTTGAGGTAATTCAGTTAGAAAGGAAACTAATTTGCCGCGGTTGAGATTGAACGTCAGGAACCCCCATGAATGTGAAAAGGGCGGAATTGAAGGGCATGTGTTGGAGATGAACGTGTCGTGTGCATCGCCGGTGCGGAATGATCGATCATAATCGGCAGAGGGCAGATATTTACATTTGATGAAAAGCTATTGACGAGGTCACGCGACAGGGGCGATTACATCCGAAAGAATTTCACCCCAATTAGTCCGACTTCCTTCCTACGGGCCGAGTGGTTAAATACCGTTAAGACAAAGTCGTTTTAGACCGGGTCGACGGCTGGGGAGGTCTTTTATCAACCGGACCGTGGGGACGAGACCCTGCGGATCCCCCGGCGTAGATAACGAGAAGCAGGAAACTCTTCTCCTTGCCTATTTGCATCTGGGGCACGCTCTTTGCTACGGCTTTAATTGTTTCCTGCCGGTACGGAGAGGAGACGCTTCCGGTTCCGCTGCGCCATCTTTGCCCGGGGGCGGAGGCCCACCGCCGCTCCACGAATATCAATAACTTCTGCCAGGTGGTATCTGGCTTATCTGAATTTGATACAGCCACACCCCTATTTTCAGATCCGGCCTTAACCATTGATATGCAGAATTTCACCGACTCGCCCGATTTACTGAAAATCTCCCCTGAATAAACGCAAACTGCACGAAACTTTGGTCTATTGAACTTTAGATCTCTTGACTCCTCATAGCAAAGAAATAACCTTAGTAATTATCCTAGGTATATTATCTTCTAACTTGATATTAAACATATTGGCTTAAATTGTTTCTATCGAGAAAAAAAATCGTAACAACATTGGTAAAAGAAGAATTGCAATGAGCCTCAGATTTTGGTCAGTAGAGATCGTGCAGGTTCGGGCTCTCCTGTGAAATTGGGGAGCTCCGAGAAAAATCGTTTTTTGCCTTCTTTCAGAAAAGATTAAATTATTGATCCTAAGTGTGCTTAAGATTAATAATTTTTTTATTTTGAGCGACTGGCAGTCATTTCAGATTAGGTAGGATCAAATTATATTATTTTAATTGTATTGGGTTGCAAAATGCAGGGTTTCCTTTTTGCTTCGTTTTGAATACCAATTGTGAGTACAAAACTAATCCACTATGCTAAGGATACACATCATTTTAAAGCCAACATATTTCGCTCTCTTTCTCTTACAATCCTTTTATTAAAAACATGTAAGTACACCAAAACCTTCTAGTTTAAGAATTTTGCCCACTTTTTCTGATTGCCCAATGTATGGCATGCAACCAAAACCTAAAGATTCATTGTTAGAGGCTTGGCTGAACACCACAATCGGGCTTAGCATCAGGAGACTAACTTCAGCGGTTGGACGGATAAGACCGAGGGTATGTACCCCCGAGGTGGGTGATTCTCGTAACGTAAAGGTCCTGCCATGTCTAGCCAGTCCTATTTAACTGATTGCTCTTTCAGAGTGAGTCCCCTGCGTTCAGCAGCTCAATTTTCATAGTTGACAAAGTCACAGAAGGTTTCCTTCATAAACACACGTTTTATAATCCTCCACCTAGTAGAGGCTGTTAATACTGTTTGGCAAGACGAAATTGTTCACCGGATGGTTGAGCACAGTTTTCAAGCATATCTGCACTGAGAGGAAAGAAACGTTGGCCATCCTTAATATTTTTAATTATCGCTTATTTTTAATCCTCCATTCTTCTTCAGCATCTATTTGTTTTAGAATGGATACCAGGAACTGCGGCTATACATTATTCCTGGCTACATTTTTGGGGGTCCGCAACACGTGTAAATTTGAGCCCCCGGTGTTCTTCCATAAAAAAAACCCATTTTTGAAGGGGATGGGACCAAATTCAGGGTCGCTGAGATCCGACACCGCCCAGACTTTCCATTGACGAGTGCCGTGCCAATTTCTTTCATTTGCGGCCACCGGTCCTTTTAGGCGTCAGAAAAAAAATCAGATGCAGTGGGGATCGAACCCACGACCGCGGGATCTACTAGCCGGGAGTCTGACGACTTAACCACTCGGCTACCCCGGGCCCCCCTTCAGCATCATACAATAACATTTGGTCTGTCCTAAAGTCTTAAAGGTTAATAAAACACATACTAAAACCTCGCACTAGTATTTACAATTGGATTTTGTAAATAAATCTTCGAATAGTAAATCTCTTCTTTGTTGGTTTTTCTGTAAAGCTTGTTTCTAACATTTTAGTGGTTTGATCTATAAGTTATACCATTTTTTTCAATTATGAGCCGGGAATTATTCGGATGATTATGGATCTCAGCGGTACATGTTAATCAAAGAATAAGACCAAAGATAACTCCTTGCGGTACTCCTGCATGGACAGAGTATTGGGAAGAACCGTTTTACACAGAACTTGTGGTGTACAAAGGTAGTAGTACAAAAGGACTAGGATGAAGATCCCAGCATGAGTGTTTCTATCTTCTTATAAAAAAAAATCATATACTTTCACTATATAAGGTCTTTGAACTATATCTAGTTCGATGAACAGTATAGTAGGAAATATTTTGATAGTGTTCAAATTATCGCAGAACCTCGTCTAAATTGTTTTCCCCTTAGGGATTCAAGGACTGTTGGGTTTTATTATAAATTTGTAGATATAAATGATATCTTTAAGGGTGGAGATCAAATATTCGCTCGCATTTCCGAGAGAGGCTCCGAAGGTGGTGGGGTTGGGACAAATATTGATATTTGCCTGAAGGTGTCGGCAACTTGCCACCACCCCCTGAATATAAAGCACGTCTCACCGAGCCGAAGAAACAGGCATATCGAATTTGAGCTCATTTAAACACGATAGAACTTCCAACCTTTCTCCCATGGAAACAATCAAAAAATTCACTTTTGTTTACCAAATCTAAGATCTTACAATTGGAAATTGCCTCATCGATTTCATTAATTAATACGCAAAATTCACTTTGTTATACTACCATAATTAAATAATTACAACGATAGAAAAGAAAGAGAAAAGTGAGATGACAAGAGAAAAGAGAGAGTAGGAAGAGAGAGAGAATGAGAGAGAGATGAAAGGAAAAAAAATATATAGACAAACACAGACAAATTAACAGAGTGTTAGGGAGGCAAAGAAAGAAGGAGACCAAAACAGATGAAGAAAGATTAAGAATAAGTCAAAGAAAGATATAGAGGGGATGGAGAGATAAAGAGAGTGTGACAGAGAGAAAAAGAGCTATGATGGAGTTAGTGATTGTATAAATATGATAAAAACACAGTTATAATGAGAGAGGTAAATGAAAAGAATAAGAAAAACAGTGTGAAGAAGACAGAGTAAGATAACTAACAGAGACCAAAAAAGAACAAAAAGATCGATAATGTGAGTGAGAGAGAGAGAAAGAAAGAGAGGAAGGGAGGGAGAGAGAGTGAGTGAGAGTGAGGGAGAGAGAGGGAGTGAGAGAGAGTGAGGGAGAGAGAGGGAGTGAGAGAGAGAGAGAGAGCGTGAGAGAGGGAGGAGATAGATCGTACCAGTGGTTGATTTTTAGGCGACTCGTCATTCACCCCCTCATTATCTATTCACATTTTCCCAACGTTTCTCTCCCTGATTTCATATTTACACAGAAAACCAATTGAAAATCGGATCCCCCAAATGCACCTTTTTCTCCCATCCAATAAAAATATCCCGCCCCGATAGACAAAGTGTTGGTATTTTTTCAGCCACATTAGTCCTCAATTGGGCCCTCGAGCTTCTATGAATCCATGGCGCGTAGATTTCGGCGGGTCATTGTCTATCATCGTCCCACAAAAGGGTGTCCCGTCTGTTGACAAAGCAAACATCCGGTTCTGGGAACGGGACCCAGTTTCTGTTTTCCCAACTGCCCCTCTTCAAAAACACGTCGTTGTGGAAAAATCTCGAATCCGCCGGTCACCATGATTAACAAGGACGGCCTGATAATTTGTTGCTCCTAAATTCAATACAAACAAAACAAAAGGGACTGACAATAGATAACAAGCAAACTTTTGGTTTTATTTTTCGATTTTTCATTTTTTTATAGCAAATTCCTTTTAATTATGAAAAACAAACAATATTAACTCATAAGTGGCTAACATTTAATCATAGTTTATAAACATCTGTAATTTGGACGTTACCTAACCATTTTGGCCCGACTATGGTATGCTAATTGGGTTTACCATCCTGGAGATGTCACATATTTGGTTTTATAATCGTTATAACGGTATAATGGTTTATAATAAACAAAAAATGTGTTCTCAAGTATTACTGTTTAGTAATTGTTTATTTTCCTTGCTTTAGTTCTTTAAAATAGTCCAGAGAGCAGATGTTTTATGTTATGGTTAATGTCGGCCATTTTGTCACAGAGACATACACACAAGCTGAGAGAGAGAGAGAGAGAGACAGAGGAGAGAGAGAGAGAGAGAAAAACAGAGATTCAAAAAAAGAGAAAGGAGATAAAAAATAGATGATATGATGATATTATATTATTTCTTTGTTTGTTCAGATCTAATAAGGCGCGTAAATTTTTTCATCTCCGATATATATATATATACATCGGAAATGAAAAAATTTACGCGCCTTATTAGATCTGAACAAACAATACAGACGATAAATTGGGTAAACTTTCCAAAAAAGGAAATTTTTACCTGAATGAGGATCAGCGGTAATTTGGATAAGAAGTTGCACCTTTGAGAAATCCTTCAAAATGTACTAATCCTGGAGGTGCCAAGCTGTCTGCCAAGGATGCCTGGCCGGCAACCCAATTTTGTGCGGATTATACAAAAAATAACAATCGGATTCTTAAAAGCCACCAGGCGGATTTTAGAACGTGGCTAACTTACAAAAATACAATTACCGACAGGAAAAGCTGTTGAAAATACACTATTTGGCCTTCCTAATGATAACATTTAGAAGAAAGTAACCGGGTCATTGCAACCAATATTGACACTAGCCCACGAAATAGTGGTAAAAGTAAATCGTGTTTATATAGACAAAAATCATGCCAGCATCAATAAGAATTAAACAGTAAGAAAGAGTTTATTAATTTATCATATTTAAACAGCCATGAGGAGTTGAATGACAAAGCGAAAATAGGCGGACTCACAGCGTTTGAAAGATAAGAACATTATGATCCGAGAGTTACTACAATTTTTGAGCATTTTCGACATTTTCTATAGTTTCTGTTCGTCCTTGCTAAAAAACTCTATACTGTAGAAGGCTAAACCTTTATTGCAGGTTGTACATTTGGATTCGGCAATCGTCAGAAGTTCCCTCTAAACATCGGGTTCAATTAAGTATGGTACTAAAAACGTAAACAATGGGGTGCATAGCATTTCGTCTGTCCTCTCACACTCACGCTAATAAATAAACTCAATATCACGATATATTCAACACACAAGACATCTTACTATCCGGTGAATATTGTAGCAGTGTACTCAGAGACTTAAAAGACCTTATTCAACTACAATCTCAGATCGGCCGAAAATTTTATTTTTGGCGATTTTTCGAAGTTAGGCGGTGAAGGGGTACACAAAATTCACCATTTCTGACATTTTTATCGAAAATTCACAACTTCGGTTAGCCGTTCAGATTTTTCGTACATTATATCATTCAGTAGGGGGTACCCATCATAAAACAGTTCAAGTTGTGAATTTTCGATAAAAATGCCAGAAATGGTGAATTTTGTGTACCCCTTCACCTCCTAACTTCGAAAAATCGCCAAAAATGAAATTTTCTGCCGATCAGGCTGGTTTTAATCTCATTCGACGCAGAAATTAATCCTCTACATATGGTGTTTCGAACTGTTTTACGGCCAGGCTAACGGTTTACTAACAATTTCACGAATAAGGTCAAAAAACGTGGTTTTGCATGGTTTTTTGCCTATAGCTCGGAACTGAAGGGTTTGCGGACATAGGTTCATAAGACCTTTTTTACTCAGCATTCAATTTCCTATAAGATCTGGAAGTGTGGCTGAATCGATTAGGGCCACCCTTATATACACATATATTATAAATTTACAACGTCGAACGTTGACACGTGATGGATGACTGGGCAGAACTGCCGACCGGTTGTTCACTCAGGTCGGAAGAAGATTGAAACAACATATCTACGAGAGACGTGTCACGGCCCACGGATGGAATGCCTGCCACGGCAGAATTTCAACCCTTTGCCAAAATATTGTGACAGCGTCCTTTCACCACGGCTCGGACATCTAGGATAAGAATCGATGGGGGACAATTGCACCCTTCCGCCCAGGTGCTACATCGATTTCAGACCTTACATCTCGATAGGACGAACAGGACTCTCTGGCCGTTTCCGGAAAGACCCAGATTACAATCTAAGGTTTGAGAGAAAGAACTCCTTGTAAATAGAGTTGGTCAGCAACATCCCTTAGAAAAGTTATACTATGTGTTTTCGGACTTGGGTGTGGGAATCGTGTTCGGAATGCATGCGCGAACAAAATATACTTCATATATTACAGAAATAATAAATAAAACTCGAATTTATATATATAAGTGGGAAGTTTATGGGCCGACAAAAAGCTGAGGTCATCGCCTGCCCTCTGCGTGTTTTCCTTCTTTTTCTTTTCTTTCGCGCATATTTTGTTTTAAACTGCAGCCATTTGATCGTCTCGATCTAGTTACTGACTCTCTGATTTCAAATATATACCACGTTGATATCCGAGAATGCTGGCTTCTCGTTTGTACCTCAGGTTGTCAAATGCAGAATAGAAACAAAACATACAGTACATATATATACATCCCCACAAACATAGATGTCTGGTCACATTCACTCCCCCAGAGTACTTGATATTCCTCGGGGCGGGGTTATAAGCAACCCCTTCCTTTCACGCTAATAAATTACTTTTACTTTCCAGACGTCATACACTCACCCCAGAGTACTTGATATTCAACGAGGCGGGGTTATAAGCAACCCCTTCCTTTCACGCTAATAAATTACATTCATTACAATACAACTCGAATATATAAAACCATTGACTCTCTAACAACCGTTGACTCATCATCCCATTTTGAAAGAATTTCATTCTAAGAAAAATTAACAAATATATATTCCTATACATTGCTAGCATTTTGTCAGAAAAATGATAAACTTAGACAAAGGTTCTTTCCTTACCATTAAAAAACGTGAATATATAGTGACAATTTAATTTTGTTTGAGCGATGTACACGGGTTTGTGTATCAGTAAGACGCTATGGGTCCACTTATTTTCATTGTTTGTCTTTTAAAACCAACACGGTAAAAACTCACAATTTATCAATTAGATTGGTAGTTTTCGGTCAATTATTTTGCCTATTCGTCAGATTTGGCCTTTTCGTCATCTTCATCACTAAGTATCAGACGCTTTAAATCGTATTTATGTGAAGTTTTAGATTTTCTGTAAAAAAAAATGTGTAAAATAAAACGATAATAGCAATTTTTCTTGGGATCTATCGGTTGATGAACCTGTAGTTTGGTAGTTTTCGGTCAATTGATTTGCCTATTCGTCAGATTTGGACTTTTCGTCAACTTCATTACTAAGTGTCAGACGCTTTAAATCGTATTTATGTGAAGTTTTAGATTTTCTGTATAAAAAGTGGAAAATAAAACGATAATAGCAATTCTTCTTGGGACCTACCGATTGATGAACCTGTAGTTCGGTAGTTTTCGGTCAATTGGTTTGCCTATTAGTCAGATTTGGACTTTTCGTCATCTTCAGTACCTTCCTCAAGAATACATCTACTCTTATCTATGTATGGTTTAAAGTTTTTCTGTATAAAATTTGGAAAATCGTATCATAATAGCAATTCTTCGTGGGATCTGCGGTATGATGAATGAATATTTTGGTCGTTTCCGATCATTGTGGTCGTTCTATCTGACAGATTTAGGCTTTTCATCATCTTCAGTACTTTCCCAAGAATACATTAATCTTATCTATGCGTGGTTTCAAGTTTTCTGTATAAAAATTCGGAAAATGAAACGATAATAGCAATTGTTTATGGGATTGCCTATTGCGGGTTGATGAATCTGTAGTTTGGTAGTTTCTGATCATTTTGGTCTGCCTATCTGGTCTGATTTAGGATTTTCCTCATTTTCCCAAAAATACGTTTAATCTTACCTATGTGAGGTTTGAAGTTTTCTATATAAAAATTTGGAAAATCAAACGTTAATAGCAACTCTTCTTGGGATCTGCGGGATGACGAACGTACATTTTGGTCGTTGCCGATTTTTTTGGTCGTTCTGTCGGAGACATTTAGGTTTTTCCTCATCAGTACTTTCCCAAGAATACATTTACTCTTATCTATGTGTGGTTTAAAGTTTTCTGCATAAAAATTTGTGTAATAACACATAACAGCGATTATTATTATTATTTTACGAGGATTCGCAACAGCAGAGGTCATATATGCACTCAGGGTGCCGGTGTTTTTGAAAAAAGAAGCCCATTTGTAAGTATGTCGCGGGTTCGAATGTAGGGCCGCTGGATTCGAACCCGGGACCTTTACCTCAGTGATAAGCGCCGTGTCAACGCCTAAACCGTTGCAGCCACCGACGCCCCCTCATAATAGCAATTCTTCTTGGGATCTGTGGGATGATGAACGTACATTTTGGTCGTTTCCGATCATTTTGGTCGTTCTATCTGACAGATTTAGGTTTTTCGTCATCTTCAGTACTTTGCCAAAAAATATGTGACATTATCTATGTGGGGACTTATTTTTCGAAGATAATTTTCTTCAGATCCGCGGGGTGATGAACTTGCAGTTTGGTCGTTTCCGATCATTTTGTTTTGCTTCTCTGTCAGATTTTCGCTTTACGTCATCTTCGAAACAGGGTGTAAGACATTTTTTATATTTATCTAGGTTCAGTTTGTACATTTCCGTATAAAAAATGTGCAAAATCAACCAGTAATAATTCTTTTTGTATCTGCTGGATGATGAACCTATAGTTCGGTAGTTTCTCATCATTTTGGTCTGCCTATCTGTGATTTAATCTTTTCGTCATCTTCGGTACGGACCTAAGGCATTTGTGACTCTATCTAGGTGTGGTTATACATGTTCGGTATAGAAATTTTGAAAGCCAAACGATAATATTTTTTTGGGGATGTGCCGCATCATCAAGTTGCAATTTCATCGTTTCAGATCATTTTGGTCTACTTACCGGCAAGATTTATCCTTTTCGTCATCTTCAGTACTAAGCCTAAGACATTGTTGACCTTATCTATGTCTGATCTTAATTTTTAAAAATAATTTGGAAAATCAAACGATAGTATCAATTATTCTTGAGGCCTTGGGTGATGAAAGTGCAGTTAGGTCTTTTACGATCGGTCTGCCTAACTGGTCTTTTCGCCATCATCGATGCAAGATCTTAGATATTTGTGACCATAGACAAACAATAATAATCCATCTTCTTGTGATCTGCGGTATGGTGAACAAGCAGTCTGGTCGATTTAGATCATTCCGGTCAGACTCCCTCATTATTTTAATCCATTGAGACGCGACCAAATTATTCATTGTCACGGTTTTGTTTTTACGTAAAACTCTCATAGTTTGGTCTTTTCCGATTATTTTGCACTCGTAGACTGAAGATTGTGACACTGTTCTTATTTTGAATTCGTCAACAAGCGAGACCAAACGGACCAGGAACATCGTGACAGACCTTATATTGCTGACAAATTTGAATGTACCGAACTATCTACTACTTATTTTTTTCGTATTTAAAGGTAAATTCAATGATTATATATAAAATATTTGCAATGTTGGATAGTTACAATATTTTTCGAATATAAGCTATAATTTTCCTTTTGTTCCTTTTTATACGATTTTATTTCATATTAGTTTGTTGATGTAACTCAGTATGAGCTGTAAATAAAAGAGGATTGGCCATTTCAACACTCCCAGGGCCGATTTTAACGGGCGAAAGCATTATCATAAAATAAGGGAAGAAGAAATTGTTTTTCTTGTTTGGCTCCTTATTCAAAAAGAGTCCTGGGGGCAGGCCTAATCCCGTTACCTGGCTTTATCCCGGATCCGCCTCGTTAGAACGCCCTCAGGAGACATCCTGGCACCTGACAAATCCCCGTGATCCGTTAATCCGGAGTTAATTGTCCCCCCGGGAAAAAAAAAATCTCGACACCCAGGTTGAAGATTGGGCGAGAATCTGAGCCTGATCTTCAAGTGTGTTCAAAAGTTGAATATAGTCCTATGGCCGCTTACCTCAGGCAATGGCATGGGCAATAAGTAATAACTAATAACTTTTGATGTGATTGATGTAAATTTTACGATTAAACCATAAAAAACTGGGTAATTTCCAGTGTTTATGAAAGCCACAAAAATTCGATTCTAAAAAGTGTATATGTACATGTTTAGCAAATCTTCTCAAAAATTTTCTTTTTGTCATAGTATAAAATTTATCTCTCACACTCTCAACACGACACGCAAGAATGGCACAATTACACAGAAGACAAACACTTTGAGCCCTGAAGATGATCTCAATAAAGGTCGAAACGTTGGCAAGATAGATAAAATGTTTTTCTGAAACCTACAACACACCAGATTCTCACGAATTCTGAATAATTATAAAAATTTTCTAAATTTCAATTAATTATTCACATTTCTCTTAATTACGTATATGTAAAGAGAATATTTTTGCCTTTTCGAATTTGCCAGCATTTGACCCTTATTTTTTTTTTTATGTTTCGAGATATATATTGAAATAGCAAAACAAGGAGGATAGGCAGAGCAGAAAGATGGGACATGACCAAAGTAAAGGTCATCACCTCGCAGACCCAAAGAAGAATTGTTATTATCGCTTTATTTTCCAAATTTTTTTACAAACAAAATTAAAACCCACATAATTAAGACCAAAAATATATCCAATACTGACGATAACGAAAAGCCGAAATCTGACAGATAAAGACGACAAAAATGATCAGAAACAACTGAACCGCACAACACTCCTAAGGTGTCAAAAAAATTTATTAGCCTGATTTTCCAAATTACTGTACATAAAAATTAAAACGACACATAAATAAGATGTTAAATATCTTATACCTAGTACTTAAGTTACTATCATTATTTTTATTTATATTCGTCACACTTACATCACGGTTTGAGTATCAAAATGTAAAACGTCAAGGCGTTTAAATTGTCGAATGTGTCTAAATTAAGAAACGAGCAGCGAGACCAATCGGACCAGGAACATCGTGAATGACTTTATATATAAAGATTAAAACCACACGTAAATAAGGTTTAAATTGTCTTATATCTTGTATTGAAGATGACGAGAAGCCTAAATTTGACCGATAAGCAGCCAAAATGATCGTAAATGAGCAAACTGCATGTACATCACTCGGCAAATCCAAAAAAGAATGATTATTAACGTTTGTTTTTCCAATTTTTTATATACAAATCACAAAATCACCCATAGATAAGATCAAAAATGTCTTAAACCTTGTGCTGAAGATGACGAAAAGCCTAAATCTGACAGATAGAACGACCAAAACGATCGTATACAATCAAACTGCAGGTACATTATTTCGCAGATACGAAAATAATAATTATTATCGTCTGATTTTCCAATTTTTTATACACAAAACACAAAATCACCCATAGATAAGATCACAAATGTCTTAAACGTTGGACTGAAGATGAGGAAAAGCCTAAATCAGACGAGATAGCCAGACCAAAATGATCCGAACGGTCAGGTTCATCACTTCGCAGATACAAAAAAAAATTATTATCGTTTAATTTCCTAAATGTTTACCCAGAAAACATAAAACCAGTCATACAGACAATATCACAAATACATTTGCCTATTACAAACATGCTTGCTGGATTTCAATTTGAATTTGATAAACTAATTATAGCAGTGGGTGAAACGTTCATTTACCTAATTTTTTGTATAAAAATCAACGTAGATTAATTGATAATACTTTGGAAAATTTAAAAAAAAAATTTCACTTTAATTCATGTATTTTGTACAAAATCGTAGAGAAAACTGTTTTTGGACAATTTTATGAATTATTACTGTTCGTAGATTGTATTGCAAATCTGCCAAAAACAAAGAACAATTTTGCTTCTTACTCAACAACTTCTTAAAAGAAAGACAAACCCTTTTCAGCCATAATTATTCACTTAATATGAATAATTAAATATTTTAAGAATAGAACCGAAGTTAAAATGTGAGACTGGAGAGCATAAATGATGTGCAATTTATAAAAAACTACCTTAACGTGATATTCATAATGCAATACATCTCAAGGATCTGTTCTTAAACCTACCTTATTTATCATCTTTATAAATGACCTCTGCAAGCTTAAAACCACTGCTGAACCGGCTCTCTTTGCTGATGATGCAACCTTTCTAAGAGCCTACCTAAGTCCTTATCTCTAACTTGATTTGTTATGTATAGCATGTACTTTAATATTATTAAAGTCTTATTTATTTATTGAATTCATGTTTAATGCCTTTATTGTTTCGTATAATGCTTGGGTTTTTTACAAATATATTTTCTCCCTAAACTATTTTATGTTTAATGATTATTTGAAGATCGTGAGTGCGGTCTGGTGTGACGTAGGTTTTAGAAAACATTTTCTTTTTCGTGCCAACGTTTCGATCTTTATTGAGATCATCTTCAGGGCCTGGGATTTATAAACATTGTTTAAATTCTACAAATACGTACAATACATGATACTACTACAACATATAGATAAAATGTTATTCATTCTTGTCAGTTTTATGTAGAGAAAAAAGGCTAAATGTACTTTCTGTACCAAAATGTCCCAAATTTATTTGAGCTTTCATTTCAGCAAGGTTCGATATTTAGCTCTGCAAACGGTTTTACTGTCTCTGACTTCATCGAATTTATTCGAATTCGTTTATGAAATTTAAAAAAAAGTCATGTATTATGAAAAAATTATCTATATTATTTTAAAACAAAATTTGAAACGACTTGTGAGGCTTGTCGTTTCTTTTATGGATATCACCTTTAAATAAAAAGTTTAACAATGAAATAGGAAAAATATGATACAACATTAAGTCTTAAAATACTTAAATTCACAATGATTTCAAATGGCGAATACAGCGAATTCTATGAGGGGGAGATAGCCTGCCCGTCTCCTTCTGTAGGTGGCAACCGGTCCAGATCGCAGCACAACCCTACTTCAGGAAGTTTTGTCTTAACAACTTAGATGCTAGTTAAGTCAGTTAAGTCCCGGTTTTGACAAGACTATAAATTTACACGAACAATTAATTATAGCCTTTATGAAATACACTGAGATGCGTTCTGTAGACCAAATACAATCCGGAATTTCATGTCAGAATTTCTAACGCATTCAATCTTTTTTTTAAAATAAATTTGGATGTGGATCTGTAAACAGCTAACTAATAATTAATTTAAACTAATATTAATTGGAATGATTTTTTGAAAAAAACAGTAAAACATTTGCACCTCATCCTTAAAAGGTGTAAAATAATTCCATCCCATCAATTCGTGTTCACATGACATCTATCATTCAACAGTGCCACAGGGTTGTAAATATGATTGCATCCTTCACTGAACGAATGTTGTTTGAGTGCTTTCCTTTGGAAACTCATTCTTAGAGAAGAGGAGAGGGTGTTCAGCAAGGCAGTATGTTTGGTCTGATTCTCTATTCAGTGTACAACCACCAGACCCAATCCTCCACAGATAACTATCATCACATGGTATCTTCAATTCATTGTTATTTAGAAGAAAATATTGTCCTCTTTTCTTTAGCGTCTTGCTAGACTGTATCTCGTAAATTGTGAATAAAAGTACACAAATAACTAAGATAAAAACATGATTGTCTGGTTAGCATTTATACTAGCACAGAGTGTTGGATATACTCGGGGTAACTGGGGATATGCCCCGCCATTCTCGCTAATAAATTGAATTCACACTATATCAGAAAATTCGATATTCTTCTAACAATTGAGGATAAGCCTCTCCATTCGCGCTAATAAATTACTTTTGACACACTAGACTTCTCTAGTGAATTCCTCGAAATTCCTCGGGGAAATTGGGGATAAACCACCCGGCCATTCACGCAAATAAATTACATGCACATACCACAATTCATTCACACTACATACAATACAATAAACTCTAATAAAATAAATTTGTTCCAACAATCGTACAAAGATCTATATACAATTAAACATATTTATACTGAGATATCGGTTCGGCGATCTGTGTCATTTACACGTGATAACACGATTAAGTTTACTTAATTTCCCATTTTATTTAAGTATACAAGTAATAAAAAAATCTACCTTCTACGTGATCCAGGCTTCAAATTAAAAATGTGCGACTTTTAAGCCTTCCAGAAAAAAATTGCCGGAATCATACACCTTAACGAAGTTCTAGAACTTACCAAACTTAACTAATTTAACATATGCTTCGACTGTTGAATATATAATACTAAAGAACTAAATATTAAAATTAGAAATATAGACTCGATGAAAACTTTGTTGAGTGAATAAATTTTTTTTATCAAGTTATTATTATAATTATCAAAGTCTTACAGCTGCATATTTGTTAATTCTCGAAGTACCTTTTTAAATCCAAAAAAGGAAATTGCTTTATGCAATTTTTCCAATTAACGGTTTAAGTTTAAAAAAGTTAAATAACGACTAATATGTCGTTTATGTATTACCGAAAGAATAATAATTCAAGTTGTGAAGTTATCGATTTCTAGCGCTTGAGCGGTGAAGCTTTAAGCTTCAATGGGAAACCAGTAGATGCCTCGAGATGGACTTTCGAAGCTCAGGCCTTATTATACTCCAAAATGGCTAACGGGTGTTGACCTAATCTACAATCTTGATAATTAGTCTGAACATCTATCAGACAAACCCTTTATCTACCCAATCAAACCCTTTTGATTAATGATTTGTAAGCTCAGATTGATTGATAAGCTCAAATCTGCACACGCATGTTCTTACATACCGGCGTGTACAGAGATGTGCCTTCTTCCAGTCCACCGGAAATTTTAGCTTTTGTAATTTACAATAAACTACTGGCAGGCTAGAGAAACACCCACCACGGATGTTGGCAGTCCAGGGTCAAACCTAGCCTTTATTAATCCAGCCACCGAGTTTGGGTTCCAGGGAGTTTCAACAGCTAGGCCATACCATCAACTCAATGTTAAATCCATTTTTGCACATTTACATACGATTCAGTAAGGGTGTTGGAGTAATTGATAATCCTACATCACCCTCCTTCCGTATTATATGACTAGTCTAATTGAGGGTTGATGGGGAATTCAATATTCCGTCATCGGCTCACTCACACTAAACATTCACGCCAATAAATACTCTCAGTATCAACAGACGCTAGGGAAACAAAACTGTTATAACTATACCGGGGGATACTTGCTGCCGTGCTCAAATACCATTCTCTTGGGTGGCATTCCTACACCCTCTCTATAAGGAGCCAAGGAATTACATTATCCTTTTATCTAAGCTTTTAATATTTTTTTATGTTTTTATTTTCAAAAGGGCTCGCAATCAAAGAGGTTTCCTAATTATATAGATTGTTTTTTGGTGTTTAATAAAGTTCATTTCGCCTTTCAACGTGATTATTGTTAATTGAATATATTACGCACTTTCTATTATTTTTGTTATTGTAAAAAAATGGGCGAGTTCGCACGCCGTTTCAAATGCAAAACCGTAAACAAATTAAGGAAAATTTTCATTTCTTTAATTCACAAAGGGCTGCAACCTAACCATAAAGATGGCTAACTTACAATTAATTTTTATTGATTTAGTATCAAATGATAGTAGATTTAAGAAAAATTACAGGCTTGTTTTCATTTCTGTCCGGCCGTCCCTTATGCTAACCTTACCTAACCGTATTACCAACCCTAACCTTGCATAACGTAGTACGTCCGTTACCCTACATAACCTAGCATAATTCGTCCGTAACGCTAACCTTAACCACATCAATAACACCTCTATCTGATTTAACAAGTCTCTTACCTGGGGGACCGAGTGGTTAGCATGAGAGACTCTCACGCCGCGGTCGTGGGTTCGATTCCCACCGTCGCCTCTGGCCCTTTTTTCACAATAACCCCCCCCCTGGACTTTGACCACTCATATACGAATTGTCACATGTGCTTGTGTGCTTGTGTAGATCTATTTATCTACTTATTGCTCCTCTATTTTTATAACTCACTGGCTTCAGTTTGTTAATCAACCTTCACCGTCTTGCCAGTGGCTCCTTAGCATAGGATCTTGAATAGGCCTTTCCTCTACCATATCAACACCTGTATAGATTTATTTAGACCCTCACAAAAACTTAATACGTGTTCTGCGGTCTCCTCTCCATCCTGGCAGAATCTGAACAGTGTTACTTCTCTCTGCACTCCTGTTCGGTGCAAGTGCCATGTAGTCCAACAGAATCCTGGTTCTGTCGCGCTACAGTCCAGCAATTCCTTTGTAAGTCTTGCGGATGTCTCTTCTATAAATCTGTTCGCAAGCCTCATAGCTGGGGTTTTGTCCCATCCACCAGGATTTGGGAAGATCAATTTTTAGATGTATCCTTTTTTGTGGCAAGGTACTAAGCCGCAATAAGTTTCGGAGCCTAGAAAATCCATATTGGCTCTTTTTTTGACCAAAATGTGCAGTTTCTCATTGTTTCTATCTCACGAATGCCCAGGGCTTCCCAACTATTCTATTGCCAGGCTGAGGACTGACTTCGGCCAGGGCTTCGAACAATTTCAAACACTCTTTGCTTTAACCTCGCACGAAAATAGGTAAAAATTACTACCTTACCATTAAAGAAAATCTTCCTGGAATTTGTTCCTAGCCTTTTTACATTTCTCTGGCGAAATGTTCAATTGCTTTGATTTTACTAGGTGACCTAACCCGACGCTTACCGTAGAAACCAACCCTACCTAACCAAAACGCCCCTTAGCCAATCTAACCCTTTTGATCTATATGTAATTTTATTCTATTTATCATTTTTTTCCAACTTGTACCGTTATTAGTGGTTGGATCAAAATATTTTAACGGTATTTCTAATTTAAATAATCCAAACATCTAAATAATGTGTGGTGATTAGTGACCGTTAATCGATATTTATTTAGAAATCGTGAGATGCGGTCTGGCGTGATGTAGGTTTCAGAAAAACATTTTCTTTACCGTGCCAACGTTTCGAACTTTATTGAGATCATCTTCAGGGCCTGGGATTTACAAACATTGTTTACATATTACAATTACATTTTGGATGTGGAAAAGTGAATTTATACAATGCAAAATATATTTTATATATTCAATCAAAGTATTTCTACTCACTCGAAGTGTTTGTCTTCTGTGTAATTGTGTCATTCTTGCGTGTCGTGTCGAGAGTGCCAGTGAGATATTGATGTTGTATGTTTATATATGTTGGACTTTCAAGGGGTGGGGAAGGATGTCAGTATAGAAAAGACATTTTTGTATAAGGCGTCGGCTTCTTTGATGTGAAAGGAGCCGAAGAAGGGAAAAAATGTGTTGGTAATGGTTCGGCCAGATTATCCTTTCAGGATTATATAGAAAGGGATAAATAGGAAAAGAAAAACTGAATTGTTGGGAAATTAGACTAGATATTTGATGTGTGGAATGTAATGTGATGATAGGTATGTTATCTGAATTGAATGTGATTAATGATATTGGCGTAGCTGCGACTGAGTTTACATGTATCTGTTCTGTAATTGATGCTGTGCTTATCTCGGTTGATATAAACCATTTCTAAGAAATTACGTTTATATTTGTTTTATTCTGTATGTAATATTTTTGGATTTTTGAAGTCGAAATTGTGTTGGAGTTCAAAATGGTGGGTAGCGAGTGCTGTAGGATTTTGCTTAGGATTTTTGCAATCATAGATATGTTGCTTTAATCTTGTCGAGATATTGGGATTTAAGACCGATGTAAGTTGCCGCCAGACCGCATCTCACGATTTCTGATAATCGTTTCAAGTAAAATAATCAAATAAAAGAAAATCTTTCGTTCAAACTCAATTGACGTCTATGTTTTTAAACAAACAAGTGTTATATAATTAATTATGATATTATTTTAATTTTTTAAATTCACAATCTGTTTTATTATAAACTAAACCCGTTGTGTATTTACTTGGATATTGTCTTTGGACCCAATTATTACTAGGTTTATCCTTTCATTACTTTTTAATTAAAATCCTTGGCATGTAATCATTGCTGTTTTAATCGTGATATGGGTTTTAAAGCTAGATTTTATTTAAAAAAAAATATTTTTGAATTGGTTACAACCCCGCCGAATCCACCCATTCTGCCATCTGTTCCCAACCATAAGAAGCATCAGGAACGATGTCCAGCGCCGCTAGAGCTCGGGGGGGTTAAGTCGAAGGGAAAAATAGTCGTTTTGTAATAATAAGATCGAAATTTTTAAGTCTAATTTGTCGTTTTTAATTTTTTGGTTTTGAAAAGAAAAGACAAATCAATTCCGTTTTAAAAAGTAATCAATTTCTTATTTAAATGTTTTGCGTTTCGGGAATAGACTCCATCATCAGAACTACATTACTGAACGACATATGTATAACAGAGGATATTAGTATTTTAAAACATTTTATTATAAAACTTACCTTTTTAAAAATTATTAAATTTTTCATTATATATAGTTTTATAAACATGCGACCATTTTGCTTTTGTACTTTAAGTGTATTTATATAAATTTTTATATTATTGTTGAATATTTATTTTAAAAAAAGTTTACTTGCCGACAAGCCGGCAAGTCCAAGATGGAAAAAAGTTGTTTTAAATGCATAGTTTTATAATCTTTTTTTTTTTTTTTTTTTTTTTTTAAACTTTTTATTTGTTTTTTACAACTGCATTCTTCGACGCAACAAGTAAAACGGATAGTATTTACATATAAAATTATTAACGGTAGCGTGAAAGCTTGAACAATTACCATCCAGTGATGGTAGCCGTTAGTTAATCAATACGATGAGCGAGATGTACTCCATTGTAGGAGACCGATGTCAATTGTTAAGGTTGTCGCGGGGCCACCGACGCTTCAGTCTTCTGTTGGGATTATTAGGTAATGTGGTGGATGACAGGTTTTGGACGAAAGGGTTCGGATGATGGAGTAGTTTGGAATGGTACGTTTTGTAGCGGGATTGGGCTAGCTCGGTAACAAAAGGGACATTTAGGTCCGTATGGATGGTGTGATTATATATAACCACGTTAGCTTGCATATACAGGGTGTTCGGCTACTCGTGTTACAAACTTTGCCAGTAGATTCTACATCAAAATAGAACCAAAATTCCTACTTAACTATGGTCCGAATGATTATTTAGAGATCGTGAATGGATTTCTAACCCTATTCCTTCCTCACTCCTCCAACATCCAACGTATATAAGCAAAAACACACCAGCCCTCTCAACACGACACACACATCTACACAGAAAACAAATACTCTGATTGAGTCTAAAATTTCTATCATTGTATAAATTCATTTTTTCACATCTTACATGTATTTGTGTAATTTAAATAATGTTTATAAATCCCAGGCCCTGAAGATGATCTCAATAAAGCTTGAAACGTACCACGATAAAGAAAATGTTTTTCTAAACCTACGTCAGATCAGACCGCATCTCACGATTTCTAAATAATCAGCAATTAACGTCACTAACCACTCTATGGTCCGAATCTCAACAGTTTCGGACTTAATACCCTTTTTCTGATTTTTTAAGATTTCACGACTTGCTTCCAACAAGCAATGATAACTCCAAAACTAAAAAAAGGCTTTGGTCAAATCCGTTGATACCATTAAAAACTACGTTAAATTTCCTATAAGATGTCATCAATATTAAACTTGTAAACGTTGGTAAAATAAGCGTTTTAGTAGCCAGAACTTTGACAAATATTTTTTTGAAAGTTGAAGCATTTATTATGGTGATTCTCAACTACTATTTCAAAACCTACAGAAAAGCAAAGTTCAGAAAACGTACTCAATCATCCTTTTTAGTGGTGTACTTGCTTTTTTCATTAATTTTTCAAAGATGAAGAAATTGACGAAGGAAAAGAAAAACCGTGGTTGACGGATTGGTAAAGTGGAATGTTTTTTAAAAATACTTAAGGAAAATTTAAATGAATGAACTAAAAACTTTTTATATCGTAAAACTCTTTTATTTCAGGGAATAATAATACAATAATTCTTTAATCAAACTTGCAGTCGTGTTGGTAAATAAGTAAACACTTTACTATTTCGGTTTCGAACCCAAATTACAAAAAGTTTAATAAATTCATTCAAAATTTCTTTAAGTTTTTTTTTGTTAAATCTTTCCACCTTACCCATCAGTCAACCACGGTTTTCCTTTCTTTCATAAATTTCTTCATTTTTGAAAAAATAATTAAAAAGCAATTACACCACTAACATATTAAATTGAGTACGTATTTTGAAATTTGCTGGTCTCTAGGTTTGGAAATAGTAGTTTAGAATTAACCATAGTAAGTTTTTCCAAGTTCTAGGTACTGAAATGCTTTTTCCACCAAAGTTTACAAGTTTAGTGTAGATCTAATCTTATTGAGATTTTAACGTAGTTTTCAATGGTGTCAACGGAATTTTCCAAAACCTTTTAGTTTTGGAGCTATCATTATTTATTTGAAGTAAGGTCTTGAAATCTTAAAAAATCAGAAAAAGGAGAATAACTCCGAAACTGTTGGGATTCGGACTTAAATCAATTAGGACTTTTTAGTTCTACTTTTAATGTAGCATGTACTGGAAAAGTTTGTAACACGAATAGCCGTACACCCTGCATATGTATATGTATATATAGGGATCTAATGAATAATTAGATATTCCTTAATCTAAAATAAAAATTATAAAAAGTCTAAAATAAATACATACAGGACAATACAATATAATACAATAAGGGGGAATATAATAAGGTGAATCACAAAAAATGGTGAAAAAACCTAATTACAACAATATCCCTATTATATTCCGATATTTACAA
Source organism: Cimex lectularius (assembly GCF_000648675.2). Lineage (NCBI taxonomy): Eukaryota > Metazoa > Arthropoda > Insecta > Hemiptera > Cimicidae > Cimex > Cimex lectularius. The sequence continues at coordinate 1,079,436 of NW_019392697.1, forward strand.
AAATTGAAAAAAACTCATTTATTTCCAATTCATATATTTAGGCGCAAATAGTTAAAATAATATTAAGACATCTAAAAAACCTTCCTTAATGTAAAATAAAAATTATAAAAAGTCTAAAATAAATATAAAAAATTATGACAAAATGCACAAGTTAAAAAATACTAAAAATATACCAGAAAATTTGATTACTAGAAAAAACGTTTAACAGAGCACTAGTTATTTAGTGCATTTATAGTAGTAACTATAGAGAAAGTAAATTGATCAGTTTTAAAAGGTTAAACGAAAAATAATGATTGAAGCCAATTTGTATAGTACAACAATAAAAATAAATCTATTGACCAAATTACTTCTTTCAGTTGATTATTCATTTTTTGTAAGGTCTTGGTTGAAATAAAAAAGAAGTCAAAAGATAGGTCTAGTAACAGCAGCAATTTAGCCGAAAGTCGTGGGTTCGAATCCCGCTCGTGACACTAGCTTTTTCATTTCAACCGATACCTTACAAAAAAGAATAATTAATTGAAATAAAAACAAACATTAATTTATTATAATTACATAATGAGCAATCAGAACAAATCTGAAATTTGCTAAGCAGTGATAGAATTAAAACTTTCAATTATAATAAAATAGACCATAGTAAAAATTTAATTATATTGAATAGCTAATTTTTTCCGGAATTGGTTCCTCTTTAGATCTCAGGAATCAATTGACACTCTCAAAAGCCACCTTTTGTATGTAAGGGTGGAAGGTCGAGAGCGGTTTCCATTGCTGATGTGGGGCAAATTGCATTACTCCTGTTGTCCTTTATTACTTTCTCTACTAAAATTCCGAGTTCCACTTCATAATCGAAGATTTTTTCCCATATTCTTCATTCCTCACATTACTACTGTTCGTTTTCTTTATTCTGGCATCAACCAACTCAAGAAAATAGTTAATAACCTTATTCAGGACTTTCCAGAAATAGATAAATTTAGTGGTTGTTTACGAAACTCGAGATCATATCCCCTAGCTATTCAAAATAATTTAATTTTTACTATTATCTATTTAATTATAATTGGAAGTTTTAATTCTACCACAGCATAGCAGAATTTAAGATTTGTCCCGATTGCTTATTATGTAATTACAATAAATTAATGTTTATTTTCATTTTCCGCTATAAATTGGTTTTTAATAATTATTTTTCGTTTAATCTTTTATAATTGAATAATTTACTTTCTCTATTAACACAAATATAAATGCGCTAAATAAATACTACCATTTTAAGCGATTATTTTATAAATCTAATATTTTTGTGTAACTTTTTGACTTTTTATAATTTTTATTTTACGTTAAGGAAGTTTTTTTAGAAGTGTTAATATTATATTAAGAATTTGAGCCAAAATGTATGAGTTTGAAATGAATGAATTTGTTATTATTTTTTTAAATCCATTCATTCATTTGGATGGATCCCCCATAGGGACATTGGGTTGTAATCAGGTTTTTTTCACCATTTTTCGTTGTATATAGACAGGGTTACAGCTTGGGTGTTAAAAACTTTTGCCAGTAGACTCTACATTCAAAAAGGAACCAAAAAGTAACTATGGACCTAATCTCAACAGTTTTGGGGTTATTTCACTTTTTCAGATTTTTTAAGATTTCAAGACCTTGCTTCAAATTCAAAATGATAACTCCAAAACTAAAAGATTTTGAAAAAATCCGTGATAACACTGAAAATTATGTTATATTTCCAATAAGAAGTGATCAATACCAAAGTTGTAAGCACTGGTGAAATAAGCTAATAGGTTTTAGTAGCTAGAACTATGAAAAATATTTTTTTTCAAAGTTGAAAATTTACTGTGGTGGTTCTAAATTATTATTTCCAAACCTAGAGACCAACAAATTTCAGAAAACGTATTTAATTTAATGTCTTTTTTAGTGGTGTAATTCTTTTTTAATTACTTCTTTCAAAGACAAAGAAATTGATGATGATTTTTTAGAATTCTAATTTTTGTTGGATTTTTTTAATCTTTTATGACTTTTTATAACTTTTATTTTACGTTAAGGAAGGTTTTTAGAAGTATTAATATTATTTTAAGAAAGTCAGTCTCACGAGCGGGATTCGAACCCACGACCTTCGGCTTTTTTATCTCAACTTAAAACCTTGATTAATTGTATAATATTAATTGGTCAAGCGGACCACGAAAAATAGTGAATTATTTTAAGAATTTGAGCCAAAATGTGTGAATTTGAAATGAATGAATTTTTTATGGTTTTTAAATGTCGGAATATAATTGGGACATTTGATTTTAGTCAGGTTTTTTTCACTATTATATATATATATGAACCAAATAAACCAAAAAATTAGAATGCTACATAAAAAATCCATCGGCAAGTAAACTTTTCTTTTTTAATTATTAGATAAAAATAATACATTTTTTATGAATACACGTAAATTACTGATGCGAAATGGTTACATATTTGAAGAGAAACTACATATATTGAAAAATTTAATATAGTTTTTTTATATAAAATATAATCCTTATAATAAAACGTTGTAAAATACTAATATCCTTTGTTATACTTACATTAAAAATCAAGATACTGATGATGGGTAAATAAATTCCCGAAACGTCAAATTAAATTTTTAAATAAGAATGAATTTTCTTTTTTTTAATAATCACATGGAATTTTTTTTTAAAACCAAAACCATAAATTTTTTTTTGGATACCTAGTTGAGTTCTTTTCACTTGTGTATCTTATTTGTTTTTTCTTACTACTTTTTTACTATTGTAATTACTTTATAGATGACAATTTGATTATTTTATTAAGAGAATCTTTGCTCCCCTGTTTATTTTACTATTTTTTTTAAAATATAAAACGTTAAAAAGTAAATCAAATTAATCAAAATGACTCGTCAATTAAATATTGACAGTACCGTTGAAAAAAAAAAAGGGAAAAAATTAAGGGAAAAGTAAACGTACGGCCGGTTTACAAATTTCCACAGGGTTTGTTTTAACCCCGTTGTGGGGGGTTGGGGGTTGGCACGGGCCGAGGAAAAGGGTGAGTCGTGGAAAAGTGATTTCATTAAAAATGTAGGGGTGGGCGGGGTGCGCAGCTGGAGAGGGTTGCCAGCGGAGGATGGCCATTGGCCGGCGGGGCTCAGGCGCAGCCACGCTCCGACCGCCCAGCCACATGGGCGATGCCCCGATCAGCACAGTCGCCCCTTTTTCACTGTCACGGAACCATCCCCTTTACAACTCTCGGAACCAAAAACAGGTCCGTATTTTACAAAATTTATTTTTCTCAAATAACTCTTATTTGACCTAGCAAAAAGTTGGTGTGTAATAATTTTTTTAACCTTTTTTTTTAAACCCAAACTGTTTAAAAGAAAAATGTGAATTATTCTTTAAAATTGCCGTGTTTCTACTTTTACGGCAAATTATTTTCTTTTTTTTGGGGGGAGATTTCTGAGCTGAGAACTGTCAAAACGAACAAGCAGTTATGATCAACAGTTGTCCATCTTTGCCAGTTTTGTCTTCTGTCTTCTCTACCAGTAGTTTACTTACTAGTTACTGTTCTGTTTTATTAAAATTCTATCTATTAAAGCTGTTATCAGTTGAACAACATACTCACCCCACCTTTATCATTTCTAGTAGCTTTAGTTATTTTGTAATATTTTTAAGTTTGATATTGGCCATACAATCTAGGATATTTTTGAATTATGACATTTTTGTAAATTAAGCCCCATTTTTTTCCCATCCCTATTTCTTCGCTATAGCAATTTTGTGTCCTGCTTGCATATTATTCGCTCTTAAACCTCAGTTGTGTGCATTAGATGTATTGAGAATCAGGTTAAAAAAAATTAAAAAATAATAATCCATCTGTGTACCATATTTGGGCCCCTTTCTGAAACTTCAGACTACCTTTCTTCCAAAGGTCTTTAATATTTATGTCCACTTTGAAGGATTTGTCAAAGTTGATTATTTTTCTTACTTGGTCAGGTACCGTTCTAACCATCTCATTTAGGTAATTACGGTTTTTAGTTGAGATAAAAAAGTTAGTGTCACGAGCGGGATTCGAACCCACGACTTCCGGCTAGATACGCCGCTGCTCTACTACTTGAGCTATCGTGACCTCGATCCTCTCGGACACTAACTTTCCATCTCAACCCCACCTTTTGAATTTTCCCTCTTTTTTGCCATTTTTCAATCTCGTTTAGTTTACTTTTTTCCAGAATTTTTTGTTGGCTCCTCTTTAGATCTCAGGAGTCCATTAGAAACTCTCAAAAGCCGCCCAGCTAGCTATAGCTATTTTGTCACATTATTTTTTTTAAAGTTTGATATCGGCCAAAAAATCTAGTATATTTTTGAATTATGTCAATGAGAATTAGGTACAAAAAACACACATACACACAGACAGCCGCAAAAGTAAATTTTCTCAAGTAAGCCCCATAAAAACAAAACATTCCACAATATTGTGTCTGACATTGAAGCAAACAAGAAGCGCGAATTGAGATATTTATATGAAAATTGAGATAATATTGATAAGAAAAATACACGCGAAATGTAACTGAAAAAAACAAGAGTGTACCAACCACAATTTGGGTTGGAAATTTTTGAATTGGACCCTTGATATCCAAAATTTTAATTTTTCTCTATGTGTCTCGGCGACCACTAAGAAACCATAAATTTTTCTTTGTCCCATATTCCAGAACAGAATATGAACTAAATTATCCTCACTTATTCTGATGAAATAGATGTTTCCACGATTCCTTGTTTTCGGTTAAGGTCAAAACAGAACGTTTCCTTCCCAGGAATCTTTAAGTTGTGTGTTTTTGTTATTATTGTTATATAATAATCAAAAATTTCTTTGACTACTCCTCTTATAGACATATTCTGTTGGAGTTATAAATAAGTGTATAAATTGTGCCCTTTGATATTGTTTCGAGTTTTGCGGGTCTTTCTAGAACGGCGGGAAAATTGACAGTATTTCCTAAGAGCGCGAGAGAAAACAATGAACATGTCTATACCACTACCGAGTCTCACCGGCCTGGATAAGAGTTTACGCGAATTATATAGTGTATAACAAATTAAAGTTGAAACTAGAGAAAACAAAAAATAGCGAGCATAGACAGACGGTAATAGGAACGCCTAAAACTACAACAAACCCCCAAAAATAAAATAATAATCTGCCTTGTTCATCCTATTGCTTACTTTTCTAGCTGCTTTTGGTCGATATCAAAAGCCAAAAAACAATCACAGTAGCCACAGACAAACCGCTGCAGAAAGAAAAAACATTAAAAGGCAAAAACAACATTATAGACTCGGAAACGGCCAAAATAACAACAATAAATTCATTTAAAAAAAATAATATGCTACTACATCCTAATATCTTACTCACTAAATAACAATAAATTCCTCCGTAAAATCTCTGATGATAAAGAAAATGCATTAAAAAACAAAACCAGCGAGAAAGGACACGGAATCGACCAAAACTATAACCACAAACTCTTCTTCTCCAAGAAAAGAAAAACGTAATAATAATTGCTATGTTCATCTGATTCTTACTTGCTCGGTATCAAACATCAAAAAACTACCACTATAACCACGGACGACGGTTGAAGTTTGGAAAGATACATTAAAAAAAGAAAACTTGGACTACATCAAACGTCATTAAAGACTGACTAAATAACCACAGACAAACCTTTGAAGAATTGACAAAACAAGAAAAAACCCTGCGAATATGGGCACGGAAAGGACTAAAACTACAAAAAGAAATCTCTTTAAAAAATGATTTGCCATTATCATCCTATTTCTTACATTTCTAGCTGATTTGATAGACATCAAACGTCATTAAAGACTGACAGAATAACCACAGACAAACCGTTGAAGATAGAGAAAATTTATTTAAAAAAAAAATCCGCGAATACGGATATGGAAACGACCAAAACTACAAAAAGAAATCTCTTTAAAAAATGATTTACCATTATCATCCTATTTCTTACTTTCCTAGCTGATTTGATAGACATCAAACGCCATTAAAGACTGACAGAATAACCACAGACAAACCGTTGAAGATAGAAAAATGTATTACAAAAAAAAAAAAAATGAATAACTGGGAATATGGACACGGAAACGACCAAAACTACAAAAAAAAACTCCCTTTAAAAAATGATTTGCCATTATCATCCTATTTCTTACTTTTCTAGCTGGTTTGGTCGACATCAAACGTCATTAAAGACTGACGGAATAACCACAGACAAACCGTTGAAGACAGAGAAAATTTATTAAAAAAAAAAAATATCCGCGAATACGGGTACGGAAACGACCAAAACTACAAAAAAAAACTCCCTTTAAAAAATGATTTGCCATTATCATCCTATTTCTTACTTTTCTAGCTGGTTTGGTCGACATCAAACGTCATTAAAGACTGACAGAATAACCACAGACAAACCGTTGAAGACAGAGAAAATTTATTAAAAAAGAAATATCAGCGAATACGGGTAATTTGCGATTATTATCCTATTTCCTACTTTTTTAGCTGGTTTGGTCGACATCAAATGTTATTAAAGACTGGCAAAACAATCACAGACAAACCGTTGAAGACAGAGAAAATTTATTTAAAAAAAATATCCGCGAATACGGGTAATTTGCGATTATTATCCTATTTCCTACTTTTTTAGCTGGTTTGGTCGACATCAAATGTTTTAAAGACTGGTAAAACAATCACAGACAAACCGTTGAAGATAGAGAAAATGTATTAAAAGAAAAAAAAACCGATAAAAAACTGGGAATATGGACACGGGAACGACCAAAACTATAAAAAACTCTCCCTTTAAAAAATTATTTGCGATTATTATGCTATTTCCTACTTTTTTACCTGATTTGGTCGATATCAAAGAATGACCTCAATAACTACTGTCAAATCGCTGAAGATAAAGAAAATGCATTAAAAGATAAAACTACGGTCATAATTGGAAACGATCACAACTAGAATATTGAAAAGCGACAATAATTTAAAAATCTATGACAAACGAAAACTATCTTTATATAATTATAAATATTTTATAACAAAGTAAGGAAAAATAATTAGTACTTAAGAAATGAAAAAGTAAAGATAAGTTTTTGACTATGATTCGATTGTCATTTACTTTTTCTTTACACAATTCCTCGTAATCTTTTATGCATATTTATAATATTTTAATTTAAAAAAATACATAAAATATTAATAACCTATCATACTATTGTGTTGTAAAATTAATTATTTAATAATTGATGCCACGTAGTTGATGGGACTTTTACTTGTGGTATATAAACAATTTATTACACTTTTATTTATAGTTATTTAGTTTTTAAGGCATTTTATTTATTTCTGAAATCATAAAAAATTTACATATACAACAAGAGCTATAGAAATCCTGCGGAATTAAAAAAAAACCATGGAATGCTGAGATAAGCAAAGCAACCGAAAATCAGCAAGATGATGATCCTGTAGATTATTCTTTGGTTTTTATTTTTGTTTTCAAAATCTTAAAAATAACACAGACCATCCAATGAATTATTCGAAACGCGTTTGATAGAAAAGAAAAATCATCTAGGAAATCACGAAACTACAACTATTTTTTCATCTACTTCTTAAAAAACCACCATTAAAACAAATGTAATTAAAAAAAGGTGTGTACAAATAAATTCTTCACACTTTCCGTGTTTAACGATGGTTAAGTAGAATGTAACAAATTTCCCGTTAGACCGGTTTAAATCCAGTCGAGAGGGAGCATATATATACACACAGGAATTAGGGTGCAAACCACCCCTTCACGTCGTCGGCCCAATGAGGATTATCTTCAGTGATTATTTCCAATCAATTTAATCAAAAGCTTTCAATTAATTAATAATAAACCGCTGGTGTTGCCATCGATCCTCGGGGCGGATATTGAAATTGATTCCGGATCCCAATTTTGGGATAAACCCATTAATTATTACGGACTATCATCTCCCAAGGTAGATAAGGCGATCAGCTACCCGAGGAAAATAATTGATCAAATCTTCAATTGATTTGTTTACAAAAGCTTGTAAATAGTGAGTTTTTAAGTTTTTCTTTTTTATAACATATTCGCTTATTAAAAAGGACGGTCTTAAAATTCAAATGTCTCGATTTTTAGATATGTTTTTGGAGTAGAAAGTGCCTGAATAATATGAGTTTTAGGTTTTTTATTTTTTTAACAATAATTTAAAGAATTTACATATACAAACCTCCCACTGAAGTGGCGAAATTAAGAAACTCGTCTGAAGACAAAACCAGCGAGGCTGGACGGACCAGTATGATCAAAGGTCAACAAACCGGACACTTAATTTTAGAAAATTCTTCGGTTTATCAAGTAACCAGATCCAATCTCATTTTGGAAGCAGCTTGTAAATAGTGAGTTTTTAAGTTTGTCTTTTTAATAACATATTCGCTTATTAAAAAGGACGGTCTTAAAATTCAAACGTCTCGATTTTTAGATATGTTTTTGCAGAAGAAAGTGCCTGAATAATATGAGTTTTAGGTTTTTTATTTTTTTAACAATAATTTAAAGAATTTACATATACAAACCCCCCACTGAAGATGGCGAAATTAAGAAACTCGTCTGAAGACAAAACCAGCGAGGATGGACGGACCAGTATGATCAAAGGTCAACAAACCGGACACTTAATTTTGGAAAATTCTTCGGTTTATTAAGTAACCAGATCCAATCTCATTTTCGAAGCAGCTTACATTCTAAAGGAAATGATTAAAAATCACTATAGGTCTTGATTACAAACTTCAGGGCTCAAAGTGTTTGTTTTCTGTGTAAATCTGTCATTACTGTGTGTCGAGTTGAGAGTGTTCTGAAGATGATCTCAATAAAGATCGAAACGTTGACATGATAAAGAAAATGTTTTTCTAAAACCTACCGCATCTCACGATCTCCAAATAATCATTAACTAACGGTATTAATCTTTATGTAAGGTATTGGTTGAGATAAAAAAGTCAGTGTCACGAGCGGGATATGAACCCTCGGCTATTCCAGGGGGTTATTGTAATCAACACCTTACATAAAGATTAATTAATTGAAAGAAGTTGTTCGGTCAATCGGACCATAAACTCTAATGAATTTAATAATGACTAATGTTTTATAAACATTGAAATTTTTTGTTTATCGTGACTTTGGATATTTATAAGAGGATGAAGTGCCGTTTTTAATTTAAAAAAATATAAATAATAATAACTCACCACTTATTATTATGTATATATTTTTTTAATAAAAAAAAATATAAATAATACGACAGTCCAACTAAAGTATATAAACATTCAATATTCATATAATTCACTAGTTTTCGTGGTCCGCTTGACCAATTAATATTTTTCAATTAATTAAGGTTTTTAGTTGAGATAAAAAGTCAGTGTCACGAGCGGGTTTCGAACCCACGATTGAGCTATCGTGACCTCGATCCACTCGGACACCAACATCCCATCTCAACCTCACCTTTTGAATTTTCTCTCATTTTTGGCATTTTTCAAGTGAAGTTGGTGTCCGAGTGGATCGAGGTCACGATAGCTCAATCGTGGGTTCGAATCCGGCTCGTGATACTGAATTTTTTATCTCAACTAAAAACCTTAATTAATTGAAAGATATTAATTGGTCAAGCGGACCACGAAAACTAGTGAATTATATAAATCACGATAGCTCAAGTGGTAGAGCAGCGGCGTATCTAGCCGAAGGTTCGAATCCCGCTCGTGACATTGACTTTTTTTATCTCAACTAAAAACCTTAATTAATTGAAAGATTTTATATAATAACACATTGTCATTTTTCACAATATATTGTCATTATTTATTTAAAAAATCGTTATGCGAATTCCCGGAAATTAATTAATTAAGTAAGAAATGCTAAAATAACTAGCCAGAACTAATTTACTTTTAATTTATGGTAGACAGATCCTCTTGACGAATAATCTTTCTATTACCTGCAAAACGCATTAAGCAGTTTGCGATTGTGGTAATCATCCCCCTGTGTATGTCATACATTATTCAACCCTTTATCAAAATTCATACCAACCGAATTGGCGGAGGATGATTGTGTTACCTCTAGTTGTATTACCACGGGTAAATCAAGACCGCCTCGGAATCGAATATCCCTTAGTTAGAGAGTGAGTTTGTTTTCCATCTGTCATTGAATTTCTATGAGGTTGGAAATAGGGCACGTTCAACTGAATAATAAACAATATAAGAGTGCTCGTTTTACGATGTTTCACCGTATTGTCATAATTATCCACCATTTTTCGTCACATTGATCAAGAATTAGCGATCAGGGCTTAACCTGCGTCAAATCACGGTTTATCACATATATACGAAATAAGCCCATGGCGTGACTTGAATTTATAAATCAAACAAGGCTCTCAGCTTTTATTACTCAGATCGAAAGGGAGGTTTGTCATCATCAGACCGTGATGTTTGCAGAACGGCCTCGGGACAGAAGCCTAAACACTCTTTGATGCTTTTTCAACAATCGTTTAACACGGTCTAGTTTAATCTTTGATCTAATTCGCTTTATAATATCCACATGTCATTAATTAATGGCATAAAAACGTCCCTTTCGTGTCATGAGAATAGAACTGAAATTTTTATGAGTATAAAAAACCTATTTAACGCTTAAAATTTAACGGGTTTCCAGCTTCACATTTTCCTTGTATTTGCAGTTCTATCCTCTTAAATAGATAAAAGAAATTTTTAAACTTTATTAATCAAACATTTGCTCAGCCGTGTTTTTGGACTTGTGGATTACATGGCAGCATTCGCCTATGGCACCCCAGCTTCCTTTACAAATTAACACGCATCCTCCCTCACACCTACTACCTCATCCTGAAGTCCTTCCTCTCGTGTCGATGGTATAAAGTAAAAACTGGCACCGATTTTTCACCCGACATGTCAATCAAAGTCGGCATTCCACGAGGAAATATCCTTGGTCCAATCCTCTCCACCATATACACCGCTGACATACGTCACAACATACAATTAACCACCTATTCGGACGATTCAATCCTATCCTAACATCTGAACCTAATTTCTGACTGGTGCAATCGGCGGCGGATCAAGTTGAACGAGAAAAAAACCAACAGGTAACGTTTACGCTCAGCCGTCAGACCTGGCATCAGTGTACATAAATACCCAGGTCCTCTATCCGACCAAGCCCGCTACAATGGCTTTACTTAGATAGCAGACTTACATGGAACCCACATCCAAGTTTACAACGACAAGAACTTAACAGAAGAAGCCTTGGCCCGATTCTTTTACAATAAACACTGCTGACATTGGTTATTTGGAGATCGTGAGGTGTGGTCTGGGCACTCTCATTACGACACGGAAAACAAATACTTTGAGCTCTGAAGATGATCTCAATAAAGATCGAAACGTTGACACGATAAAGAAAATGTTTTTCTAAAACCTACGTCCCACCAGACCGCACCTCACGAACTACAACTAACGGTCACTAAACACCACACACTGCTGACATTCCTACTTCTCCAAAAACAGCCATCTCTGCTTGCTGACGACACGGCTATCCTCTCTTCTCACTCCAACCTATCCGTTGACAGATCATACCTGCAATGACACCTCACCAACATATCCAAACATGAACGGACGATTCATTCCTATTTGTACACTCCAATTCTATCCTAATATCTGAACCTAATGCCAAAAATAATGATTACGCTCAAACGTCAGATCTGGCACCAGTGCACGTAAGGATCAAGTTCCTCTATCCGACCAAGCCCGCTTCCTTGGGCTTTACATAGCAGACTTACATACCCACAAGATTAAAACGACAAGAACTTAACACAAAATATGAACTTCTCAGACATCTACTGGGACGAAAGTCAACACTAAGCATACGATAGCAAACCGCTTACAAAATACGTCAGACCGATTTGTTAGCTTTGGGTCTTAGTCTTGGGGTCGAACTGTAACACTCGGCCAAATCATCCAGCATTCAATACTTTAAACCCAAAGTTCTCCGCTTTATCCTCAACGCTCCCTTACTAGTCATCAACCTTTTGGACAAATGAGTTTTGTAAAAGATTAGTTTATTCTTAAGATTTAGGTGAGATGGTCGGTCGAGAAGTTTCAGCAAGAGTTTGTAATAGCGATTCCTGTCTTGTCGTTTCAGGTGAGTGGGTGGATTCCACGTGCAATCTTTTATCAAGTACATGAGCAGTCTGCATCAGAATGTCATTCAGTTGTAATGTAGGGCACTGTGTCTTTCTGTGCGAATGTGACTTGAGCAATTTGCTTTCGTTCACTTTGATTTTCCATTTACGATACCAGTCTTCTAAGAGGATGAGGTGTCATTGCAGATATGAGCAGCCAACGAAGTGATACAACGACGGCAAACAGAGATGACTGTTCTTGGAGAATTAGGAATGTCAGCAGTGTTTATTTTAAAAGAATCGGGCCAAGGTCTGTCTTATGTTAAGTCCTTGTCGTTTTAATCTTGTATGTGGGTTCCATGTAAGTCTGGTATCTAAGTAAAGCCATTGTTGTACCATCGGGATTGGTTGCATAGAGGACGTTGGGATTTATGTGAATTGATGCCGGTTGAGTGTAAACGTTATTTGTTGGCCTTTTGCCGTTCATTTTGATCCGCCGCCGATCGCACCAGTTAGAAATTTGATTCAGATGTTAGGATAGGATTGAATCGTCCGAATAGATGGTTAATTGTACGTCTGGACGTATGCCAGTAGTGTAGATGGTGTAGAGGATTGGACCTGAGCTACTTCCTCGTGGAACGCCAATTTTGATTGACGTGTTGGGTGAAAAATCGGTTCCGATTTTCCCTTTATATCATCAATACGAGAGGAAGGACTTCAGGATGAGATAGTAGGTGTGAGGGACTCCAGATTTTACTGGAATATAGGAGAAAAGAAATGTTCCCTGACAGACACGGCAGTACCAGAACTGATGGGACGGTGAGCATTTTGCATCCTCAAGAGTATTAATTTTTTAAGGAGTTTTTCAAGGATTACGCTAGAACGGAAAGGATGCTGAGGACTATATGACTAGTATGTCGGACTAGTTTGTTAGGTTTCGGGTTCATTCTTATTACATCGTATTATTCACTGAAGTGGGAAGTTGTCCAAAGAATTGATTTGTATATGGATGTAATGTAGTCCTTTTCTAGGCAAGTTGCGCAACACTTTAGGGATGATTACGTCGTGTCCTGGAACTTCGTTGGGCAAATTTTATGACGTACACCATGTCGAAAGGACTTAATGCGAGAGTAAAAGTAAATATTTACCCTTGGTAATTTGACGAATCGTACTAACTCATTTCTACATGAACAACCATCAATCCTTTTTTTTAGAAAGATGATAGTTCCTACTCACAGTAGGTTGTTTTCCAACGATCCGGATTTCGAGCTTTTAGCTCATCATCAGGTCGAAGGATTTCTACAACCACGCCTTTGCAATTCATGTCGAGAGATGTGGTTGTAGAAATCCTTCAACCTGATGAGCTAAGGGCTCGAAATCCGGATCGTTGGAAAACAACTTACGGAGTAGGAACTATCTTTTTTTTAAAAAGGATTGAACACCGCACTCACTCCATCATTCACCGTACCTTCTTCCGTATGTTGGTACTGTTTCCTTGGACTAGCCTGGATTCATATATAATACTGTCACAAAGCCAATATGAACTTAATAACTAGAGCTTTGGGGTTAAACTAAACTCATAATATCCTTAGAATTTAGACTCCACAGTCCAAGAAGAAGAAAAAAATCATGCTCTTTTCTACAAATCAAATTTCACAAATCACAACGACTTCAACATTCTTTTCGTCCATGACCTGGCAACAACCAGATAACTTAAATTCCACTCCACCCTTTCCAACCGGACTAATCCTCTTCTGACCCAGCCTCCTCCTCTCTTCCAAATAATCATATTATAAAACTAAAAAGGCATTGGTCACGCGACTACTTGATATAGTGTAAAAAGTGAGCAGTAACAATATTTGAGCTTTATCATGGCATGAAGGTACTCTCAGGTGAAAGAGGATACATGCCATGTCAAGGAAGTCAAGATGCAATTGTCGATTAAGGCGACGTGGTGGGTTTCTGAGATGGCCCGAGCAGTAGGGTTAGGACGGATAGAGAGGTTAAACTTTTCGAATCGGGAACGGATCAGTTCGTTGACAAAAGGAATGATGAGGTCGTTGTGAATAGTGAGGCCAGTGACGTGCAAAGAGCTTTGACGATTTGTCTGACCAATGGGATCAAGATTTGACGGCTTGTATCGGTCTGATTTCCGAGATTACTCACTCTGAAGCAGCGGTCTGTTAGATAAGATTTAAGAATAAGGTAATAAGACGTCGGTAGGAAGCTTTTGCGTTTATAAAGAATGCTAGGTGCCAGATGCTATCAAAACCTATGCTATCTATTTATTTTTTTAAGTAAAAAGCGAACAATATACAATGTTCAAGGGTCATATTTATACAGAAGTAATCGAGTCTGGCGGATTTGCAAAAGAAGCAATTAACTCTCCCCAGGGTGGCTGTTCTCCGGCGAGGAGAAGCCGTCATAAAAGATTCATGCTCCCGTTAGACAAGACGGATTGTCAACAATGGGATTAATCTACGTTTAGCCAACAGTCCTTTTGTTTCATCGGCCCTTTAAATAAACATTTTAATTCAATCCCCTTCCCATTGAAGGGCTTGCTGTTTAACTTGAGACACCTTTTGTCTTCCGGAAATTTACCGTCTCGAGGGCTTGATCCTTAAACTAACAAATAGTCTCCGGTGACCCCCACCGATCCACATAGAATCGCTTCAAAATCAATAACTTTTATTCTTGATTTATATAATAATATAAATGTATAAATATATGAATAGGCTAGTATTAACTTTATGAATTTTTTAATCGCATTTATTAAACACATGCGCTCAAAAAGCAATTATTTTAATCATTTTAACGAGGACTTGCGGTAACAGCTCACACGAACCCCTGCCATTATCTCATATCAGGTTTTCCAATTGTGTTATTATTGACTGCAGAAAATACGCCGGTCGGATTTAAAATCTGTTTTTATTTATTTAACAATATTTTCACTTATGATAATAAAATACAAAAATCGGTAAATCGCAGACGACTCATAAATAAAACATTCCACAATCCTTTTAGCAATTTGAAAATTCCTAGGCTTCTATTATTATCAAGCATAGACTAATAATGTTATATTTATTGAAAACAACTGTAAATTTCATAAACAAACACATAATATCATAAAGGCATTTTCAGCAATAGGTCGTAGGTTATTATTGTCAGTCTCTAACCTTGAGCACTGGGGCCAGCCAATATTGGTGTCTATCTTTCAACTTCCACTGGTTTTCGTTAAGTTTACGTTTTGTTTTTCCAAAGTTTTATTAACACTTTCTTGTCCAATGGAGCAACACCAAATTTAGCAAATTTGACAAAGCTTAGCTAATCCCATGAGTTTAGAGCGGGTGCAGTGTTTTTCCTTCTACGTCTCAGCCCGTGTATTGGCAACACTGATTTCTTGGGCGCCAATATAAAATCACTATTTCACTACTTTCGTGGTCCGCTTGACCAATGAATACATGACAATTAATTAAGGTTTTTAGTTGAGATGAAAACAAGTTAATGGCACGAGAGGGATTCGAACTCACGACCTTCGGCTAGATACGCCGCTGCTCTACCACCTGAGCGACCTCGATCCATTCGGACATCAACTCCCCATCTTAACCCCACCTTATGAGTTTTCCCTCCTTTTGCCATTTTTCAAATGTCGTGTAATCGGTTTGGATTCTCGACGACAATTGAAATGGCGACGGAGAGCCTTAGTGAAGTGTACTTCATTTCAATTCATTAAATTCACTACTTTCGTGGTCCGCTTGACCAATTAATACATGACAATTAATTAAGGTTTTTAGTTGAGATGAAAAAAAATTGAAAAATGGCAAAAGGAGGGAAAACTCATAAGGTGGGGTTGAGATGCGGAGTTGATGTCGAGTGGATCGAGGTCACGATAGCTCAGGTGGTAGAGCAGCGGCGTATCTAGCCGAAGGTCGTGGGTTCGAATCCCTCTCGTGCCATTAACTTTTTTTTATGTCAACTAAAAACCTTAATTAATTGTCATAAAATCACTATGTTGAAATTTCATGGCTCTTCAACCTACCGATAAATATTGTATAGATTTGATTTGATGACCAATCTATACTCTCTACAACTAATCTCACGGGATTTTCCGCAAATCTTTTAACGAAATTGCTACAGTTCGTCTAAGTTGTTCTAAGACATTAGGTCATATAGGGTTAAGGGCTTCAGGATTTATTTTTCCTATCCCAAGGAGTGGAAATTTCAGCACATGCCTTGGCACCAATGCTCTTTTTCTTCTTCTTACTGGTAAAAGCTGCACGGGCTTATTTCTAGTTTTGAATTGAAATTCTAGTCAGCAGTTATACTAACATTCTAGACCTTGAACGTCCAAGTAGTTCTGTCAATTTCTGCGATGGTCAGTTGATAAACTTTCTTTTTCGACATTCCTGTTGAGCTGAGAACTTAATTTTAATTAATTTTTAATTCACCACGTCATGGCACAAAAAAGGATCCGGGGTGATGAGTGCCCTAATCGAACTTTCCTTGGCCAATTTATAGGTCTCTTCTGCCCGTATAGCCTGATACCCAAACAAGGGTGGTTTTGTCTTTGTACCAAATGTCTGACTAGATCTTGATGTAATTTTAGACTTTACTACCAATGAGGTTAGGCTTGTAGTGCCACCCAACTGTCCTGGTAGATGGCTATTCTTTCATTGGCAATGCCCAGCCTTCTGACTTATCTCAGTGTTAAATAGCCCGTCTCCGCTTGAAAATTGAATTTTAACTTGAAAATAAATCACAAAACTTATGCGAATTTTAGTATTTTGTTTATTTACATAAATACCTCATGATTGATAATCTTAAAGGCATCAATGGTATGAAGGCATTAACTGGGATACCTTTCTCCCATGTGCCTCCGGAGTATGCAATGCGTGCATCCTATCATTCTAAGACTAACATGGGCTAGACTAAGCAGTTTCGACGTTAGTTGCTGCGATGGTCCTCTGATGTGCCTTTTTGCATGCATCTCTCCTGGAATACAACCCATTGAACCAAAGCATTAACCGATTATGTGAAGGATCTAATGCCGATACGATCGAATTTTCCTTGGTCAATTTATTGGTCTGCTCTACCCTGTCCTGGTACCTAAACAATGTTGTTTTCCCTAATCTCTAACAGAACCTTAATGCAATCTCAAAAGCTCTGGAATTGTCTAAGAACGAAGTAGGTAGCTTTTAGTATGGTCTGATGGTCGTCCCTCTGTACAGTGTTCAATAGCCAGTCCGTTTGTACATCCCTCTGACCTGGAATTTCCTGTTGAACTGTTGTACCGAGGATATATTCTAAATCTGTGGATGGATCTGGGTTCTGGCAATTTGGTACGCAGGCCTGAAGGTGACCTGACCGAACTGGCATTGGTCTATTTATCGGCCACTTCTTGCCCATTTGCCTTAATCCTCTTAAACCTTTCCGTAGCAACGGTTGAAATTAAACGCTACAAACTGAAGAACGACAGATTTACTGATAACATAAAGTTATAATCATTGAATACTGCCCATTACTCTTATGGAAAAACTAAAGACATGTCTATTTTGACTTTTCTATCAACTTTACTAATGCTGAGGTCAAAAGAAAAACAGACTTTTCCTCTTTTCCTTCCAAAGCCTGCATATCTTCCAATGTGAAGTTCACGATTAATCATCTACCTTCTTGAAAAGCTCCCTGATTCCACCTGATAACCTCACAGATGCTTAAATCTATTTCCACCAAAAATGGTCTAGTCTTCCTAATTTATATTTTAACGTCGTACTCCGTTTTATTTTCCTACCCTTTGAAAAGTCTCAGTTATAAAACTAATTCCTAAATAATATTTATGAAAGATATTGGTTGAGATAAAAAATTCAGTGCCACGAGCGGGATTCGAACCCACGATCTTCGGCTAAATACGCCTTGTCGCCGAGAATCAAACAGATTACACGACATTTGAAAAATGGCAAAAAGGAGGGAAAATTCGAGAGGTAAGGATGAGATTGAAGTTGGTGTCCGAGCGGATCGAAGTCACGAAAGCTCAAGTGGTAGAGTACCGGCGTATTTGGCCGAAGGTCGTGGGTTCAAATCCCGCTCGTGGCACTGACTTTTTTATCTCAACCAATACCTTTCATAAATATTAATTAATTTAAAAAAGTTAATTGGTCAATCGGACCACGAACTGTAATGGATTTACTAATTCCTAAACTAAACCTCTTCACTTACTTATCCATTCCTGGTATCTTTGGGTAACATGCTTTCTAGAATCCCTGTCTATTTTTTCCCAACCATCAAATTTGGATTAGATTTCGGCCCTTCACAGTACAACTATATATATTACACAGGGCGGGCGATCAGGACCCGAGGGGTTAAAAGCCTGAGTAGGCCCGTACCCCATCTTCACAGTACAACAGCGTTATTGTAGACGGCATCGTCTCTTCTTTTCAGCTTAAAGCTGCGCCTGATTCCTTGATGCGTTTGATTAAATATGGTCCGATTGACTGCTCGTGGGCATCTTGCCCTATTTATTCTTAAATCCCATTTTTCCCATACTTTCTAGTTTGTCAGGACACTTTCTCTCTTTCTCTCTCTCTCTCTCTCTCACTCTCTCTCTCATATCGTTCCTGTTAATGCTGGTTGCTGGTGCCTGTTAAGGTAGTTTCCTAATCTTATCTGAATTCCACTTGGATTATTTACACAAATACTAGTATTTGGTCTTAGAGTGTACCAGATTTTTTAAACTTATGTTCCCGTGGTATTTTACTTGTTTCTGGTAGATCTCTAGTGAACAGCGAGCATAGGATAGGCCCTAATTCGCTGCCTTGTGGAACCGCAGCTTAAATCAGTTTGAATTCCTAATATTCTCGTTTAATTCAGAAAAACCTGCAATCAAGATTATATTCCATCTGTTTTGAGTAGTGTTTTATATCCTGGAGGGGAGTCATTTATGAGTCCATACCAGACATTTAGAAAAGTACACCGACGCGTTCTTCAGTTGGGGGTCAGGAGTATAAGCAGGGTAAGACATGAAACCACTTTAATTAAATGAGAATTGTCTTATTTTACCTGAAAAATATTGTTTAATTTTTATGCCGTTGATTTTAAAAGTGGGGTAGTGTTATTTAACCTAGATCCTCCGACCTCCGAAGAAATCCCCAGGCCAAAGTTAAAACTGTCAAGACCGTCGAATTCGCAGGAAAAGACGGGCGCAATTAAGACTTAAAAGATTAAACCGGGAACTTTTGTGTGTCGGCCGTTGTTCGTTCGGTAGGATGAGTTGAATAGAGGACCGGCCCTTGAATCATCCAGAGCAAAGGAATGTACAAAAGCTAGTAGGCTGTCTATTAAGCTCAAACCCCGGGGATGATCCCCCTAAGTGTAACAAGTGGGGGCTTCAATTAAGTTAATACCACAATTACAACCCCTCGCCCTTTCCGGGGCCGGCTTTGCCATCTCCGCCCTGTAAACATATTAATTGTTACGTAATCTGTTTCAACGGGGAGGCATACAACCCCGCTCAGTCGGCGAATCATTTATTTATAAGAGAGCCCGAGGCGAAAAATGCTTTTTTAATTATTACTTTTAGTCTGTTTGTCAAATAATCCCTTGTTCAAGCCACAAAAGGGTTTTCGTATAATAACGAAAGGTATAATAACTCTCGTAGAAAATCATCCGATTATTAATGAAAGAGAAGGCTCTTGTTATAATGATTTTTCTCTCGTCCAGCCATATTTTTATGCCGTTTCTTCCAAAAATCTGACTCATGGATTTGTACCATATGTGTACATTTTTCATTCAAGAACTGTGAGAGAATTTGACCGCAAAAATGGACAAGATTGCTAATTTTATGAGACCCAGACAGAGGAAGACTTCGGTCGCTACAATGTCGTACTTAGTATTGCAAAAGTAACACATAAAACACTCTTCTGCCAGATCGATATAATTATTTTACAAGGCGAAAATATGTTTTCACTAACATATAAAAAATATGAATGAACACAGATGGACATTAGTGTTAATGTAAAAAAATAATGTATTTAAAAAACTTAAAAAAAAACTTTGATATTAGTGTGAAAATGAACCGAAAACCTATATAAACAGAGAACAAGAGGGAGTGTGAGAGGGAGAGAGAGAGAGAGAAAGGAAGGAAGAAAAGGAAGAGGAAGTGTGTGAGAGAGAAAGAGAATGAAAGAATCAGGTTGTATTGTACGTATCAGATTTACGTTTAATTTGACCACACATTCATCAAAGACAACGGTACAAGACAAAGAGAGAGGGAGGAATATAGAGTGAGGGATGGAGAGAGAAGGAGAGGAAGAGAGGGAGAAGAAGGAAGAGAGATTGTGATAAATCGAAAGGGATAGAGATACATACTGCATACATACAAGGGAGAGAGTTGCAGAATTTAAGCACCCAGAAAAACCGAAAACAATTCAGGAGGGAGAGAGAGAGAGAGAGAGAGAGAGAGAAGAGAGAAGAGAGAATGAGAGGGAGAGGAAGAAAAAGAGGGAGGGGAGGGAAAGACACAAAGATAGAGTGAGATAAGGAGAAAGAGAGAGAGAGTGTGAGAAGGAAGAGAGAATGAGATAAAGTGAAAGGGACAGATACATAAAATGAATGCGTCTTTATTTAGATTCCAAGAATTCGAGTACTCAGAAAACTGAATAACAAAATTCAGAAAAGAGAGCGAGAGAGAGAGAATGAGTGAAAGGGAGGGAGGGAGCGTGAGAGGGAGGGACGGAGAGAGAGAGAAGAGAGAGAGGGAGAGAGAGAGAGAGTGAAAGAGCAAAAATTTAATCTTCATTTTGAGATGACTATTAATAGTAAAATATCTCTGTCCCAGACACCCGACTTATTAGTAATTAATTTAAACGCTACTAACCAACATTATAGTGCTTTGTTTTTCTTTATACTTTCATTTGCTATTTAAAAGTTAATTTGCCTTTAATAGGTAGTAACTTTCCTTAGTTGTCCTTGATGTCAAAAATTTTCAGCAGTAGTATTTATTATTTAATGCACGAAAAAATCTAGATAATTCATACTTCGTATCTCATGTGATTTCAATTCAAATTATGCTACTACTGATGTAAAAGGCCTGAAAGGCTATATTTTAACATTATATTTTTTTTAAATTATAAAGAACACAATATTATTTATGGACTTAATCGGTGAATAAGAAAACCAAGTTTTCTGTTGCGTAAATATTTTTGCCTGCTTATCAGGCCGCCCCTAAATAATCCTTTATTAATGACAATTCCGTTAGCCATTTTTTAATTATGGCCGTTTAAATCAGATATTTCGATAACGACTTCTTAAAAATCGAAAAGATTTTCGGGGTCAAAAAATCGATAAATTTAAATTCAAATGCAAATTTATATTTAAGGGTCTCGAGAGGTGCTGAAACGAAGGGAAACGATTTTTTCACCATACAAGAAGTGGCAGCAGATACTAGTTCGATATTTTGGAGTGTAGAGCCACCAAAAAAAGTCCAAATCTATGACACACCAACCTGGTCGTCCTCTTGTAAGACAAATAATCAAAATAATACCACCATTTCGAAAATTCTATTTCAATAGATTTTCCCTCGGAGGGTGCGGATTGGTGCTTTGCTGTCGTTGGGGGCGGCTCGGCCACGTAGCGTGTTTGCGTGTTATTCTCTCCTTGAACCAGTCAAAACACAAAATCCACACTTTAGTTAATAACCACTCGAAACGGTCCCCGCTCTGCACGCCAACAGGTTTCTCTTTCCAACTCCTGTTTTTATTGATTGTCAACAGGTACCGAGAACACTAGTACATTCACCTTACAAATACGAAATATCCTTTTAAGAAAAAGTGATAAAAAAAGAACATGTGTGTGAAGAAAGAAAAAAGAATATGAAAGAAAACTAGAAAAAGAACGAATGAGTCCATCAGAGGCAACATTATTGTTTCAATTTAGAGTTATTTGTTTAAAAATAGAAGAGAAAGAGTTAAGGATAGGGATAAAATAGGTAGTCACAGATCCTCCTACACATGGTTCCAGGCTACTTTTCCATGAGCTTATTAATCATCCTTAGGCCGTCGATCAAGTACCAAGCCATTTGCCAGTACTTCTCTTCGGTACGTATTTGTTCTCAGGCAGCAATGCTAAGTCAGAATACTTTAATGGTCAAAAAATCACGTGTTCACTTTATTTTCAAACGTCTTAAAGGGTTAACGTGAGTGGAAAGGTGTTCGGTACTTGCTAAATGTTGCAAAAGATGGTTCTGACCAATCCATCGATGTGGATGTTGATAGTAGGCATTGGGACATCAAGCACTTTCCAAAGTGTCCTGGATTGGCAATATTGCTATGTTGGAGGATTTGAACGCATCCATTGTTCAAAGGCGTAAGCATAAGAATTAGATTTGACCTAGGGTCAAGGTATCTGGTGCAATAGGTAGGGGTTATAGGCATTATACTTTAGACTGTTGATCAAGTTCAATAGCCTGAACAGTTCTTTTGTGTAGGAGACAGCGGTAGGTGTCCTGGAACTGTCGAGTTTAGCCTAATCCCAGAATTGAGGATTGTAAGTTTCGATTAGGTGTCACAATATCTGGTGAGCAATGAGTAGGTATTATAGGGTTAGAATGGAGATAGAAGTATTGGTAACATAGATTGTTGTTACTCGACATAAATAAGACTCATTGTGTTCTAGTTAGTCTTCTTTGTACTGTTGAACAACTGCCAAAGACTGGCAAGTAGTAGCTTTGAGTAAGTGCTTGTGGTTTTTCCTCACCAAGCAAAAGAAATGTCTAGATAGACATTCATAGTAGTGCAGATGTTCTCCACGTTCTCTTCCTAGGCTTTTGTCTTTTCAGACAACGGCACCAAGTCCGTATAACTTAAGACTTAAGACAATCAAGTGCTCAGTTCCTTTTTAGAGGTCTTAAAGTGTTATCGTGGGTTGAAAGTGGACAGTGGAATTTATCGTTCTTACTAGATCTTGAACAAAATGGTTTTGACGAATGGTAATCTTATGTGTATAAAATAGCGCAGCAGGAATTTTCTTAAGTATCTAGATTGTAGGGTTGTTGTTCTGAACTGCAGAAATCTCAAATCCAAATCTACCGACAAGCTACCTGGTAAGAATTGTTAGACATTATAGAGATAGAAGAGGTGCTCACAGAGCCTGTTGCACCTCTACTTACAAATACAGTCTCTCTGCTTAATCAACTTTAGTCTGTTGATCAAGTTCCTTTGTCTTGCTTGTAGTATTTTTACAGTCGTGACAGGTGATTTTTTCTAATACCTAGAAACAGAAATCTGCGCCTAGATAGACAATAACTAATAAAAATTACCAGTGACCTCCACTTAGCAATGGACCAACGGAAAGTTACTATACTTGTCCTTCTTGATTTTTCTAAAGCCTTCGATTCTGTCCCTCACTCTCCTATCCTCTCTAGACTCGAATCTTTTTCCTTCTCCGCCAGCACCATCCGTTGGATCCACTTCTACCTTACCAATCGCCACCAAGCTGTCTCCCTTCCCAATGGCCTTACCTTCTCCTTCCTCCCACTAAAATCTGGGGTGCCTCAAGGCTCTAGCATCTCTCCTATCCTTTTATCCATTTATATCAATGATCTGCCCGACTCCATCCAGTCCTATAACTATCACCTATATGCCGATGACTCCCAAATATACATATCCTTCCACCCTTCCACTCGGCCATTCTCAAGATCCAAAAAGACCTAAACTCCATCAACGGATGGGCCCATAAAAATCCCCTAGTCCTCAATCGGTCCAAATCCACTGCCATAATTATCGGGTCCAGGCAACTCCTCAATTCCCTCCCCAGCATCCCACCTCTCATGCTAAATAACCATCCCAACCCCTTCTGCTCTTCGGTTAAAAACCTAGGAGTAGTCTTTGACCAAAACCTTTCCTGGCATTCTCACATTTCCCAAATTTCCCGCCATTCCATTGCCTTCCTCAGCCTGTTTCGTCGGTCCTCGCTTCTCTTACCTTTCTCCACCCGCAAACTCCTTTTATCTTCCTTATATTTCCATTTCTTCGATTATAGCTGTTTGGCATACGGTGGTCTCTCGGAGGGGGAGAACGCGTGATGGAAACGTATTATGAATTGTTGCGTAAGATTTGTGTACGGCACCCCACGGGGATCCCGGCTGTCGGGGTTGTATTCTTAACTTTCCCCTCCTTCCGTGCACAGTATTTCCTAGGTTGCTTTCTTTTCCAGTCCATCCACACTCGTCGTCCTCCTTACATTTTCCAATCCCTCCAATTCAACTCCTCACATCTCACTCGTAAGACCCGCTCATCCCCAATCGATCTTATCCTTCCGCAACATACCCATACCTTCGAAAGATCTTTTCTGACCCGAGTCCCTAAACTCTAGTACTCCCTTGCCCTTTCTATTCGTCACGCTGTCTCCTTTTCCTCCTTTAAATCCCACCTGTATAATCACCTCCTCTCCCGGCAAGCAGAGAACTCACGTTAACGTTTGTTATTTTTGTTTAATATTCTCGTAATTTTTTCTTCTGTCCTGCTTTTTTGGTATACATTGTGCCAAGATTTCTATCTTTTTTTTTAACTTTTAACTTCATTGAAGGAACTTCTTTTATTTATTTCATGTAAATTATTCTTAGGGGACACCAGTCCCAGAATAAAGTTATTTTTCTTCTTCTTCAATAACAGTAGTACAGAATGTACTCTGAAGTCTCTTCCTTTTTTTGGCAAAATCAGCACAATATTTCTTCTGCTTGGTACACACTCCTTTCTGGTAATAATCTTACTTATGCAATCGGATCGTCATGCGTGTGTTTTGCGTATGCTCTTATCCTTGGGTGTTGATCCGCCAATATGCTTAATCCGTTTTTCAATGCTCTTTTTACAATTATCTTGTTTACCAACTCACAATGAGGTTCGGGCATGGAAGTATTCATACAGGCTTCACTCTCGGCCGCTATGTCATCCCGCTCCTGAGAGACTTCCACCAAGAATTCCATGGAACTTCAGGCACAATTTCACCTCACGGTTAAAGTGCCATACTGTCACAGAATATGGCTTCTTTCATTGGATTCCAAGCCTTTTTTATTTCTCTGACAATGTTCAATAGCTGGATTTCTGACTGCGGAGATTTATAACCAGTTCAGTCTTTGGATGTTATCCTATGCCCTTTTCGTTTGTTGAACGTATTTTTTTGGTTCAGTTTTTCCTTTGTTGTTTTACTTACACATTACTTCGTATTTGTTGTTAAATGTGAATTTAAGGATTGTGACATCATGGCATATCTAATTTGAAGCAGTCTGCCCTCAGGGTTTGACAGTTAGTTAAATTGGCCAATCAATTTAATGTTGTCCATGAAGAATGTATTAACGTATCTTCTCCAATCGAAGTGGAAACCGAAAATACAAAGAAAATAATCTTGCATTCATTATCAATTTTATCAAATTCAAATGATGGGTGTCTTAAATCTGCATCTGTGATTTGACTGGTCTATTATTTCCGAATATAATGAAAGGAAAGTTTATGATTGATGACTTTATTATGAGTGTAAACGACATCATGAAGAAAGGGGTTATGATAATGCCAGTTTTTAAGGGAATGACCTGATTTCGTTGAAACTGGCGTCGGAGCGGACCGAGACAAATGACTTTTATCGAATTAAGAATCATGACAATTCTCATCAGATCGTAAAGTAGTTAGGGCCCGGGGTTGACGAGGGTTGGGAAGCACATGTCGGGGGCGGACTATTAATTACCACGATCCTCCTCCGCCAGATGCACCCACTCCTGGGAGTTGTCCACGCCTCACGGAGCACGTAAATTAAAAATCACGGAATCTCCATCTGGGATTTAATTCGAAAACAGTCTCCCTGTAATCGGATTTGCTCTCGGCCGAGTTTTGATAAAATTGCCATATTTATTAACCGCCCTCTCTTTTCTAGCTTTTCCTCGCCGGAATAATGCCTCTTTCCAGGGGTTCGCCCTCCACTTTATTTTCTCGTTATGAGGGGACGATTCTCTGGTAATTGTTTTTCTCGTCGCCCTCGATTTTTATCAGTTTTGTATAACCATGTTTTTCCCCAGATTACTTGTGCTTTTATCATCTCTGTCATGGCATGTCCAATATGAGTTTAGTCTGTAACATCTCAGGTTTATTTTATTAAGTTAGTTAGTTCGTTACTAGCCGTCCAATTTGCTGGTTGTTCATGTAAGAGTCAAACATTGAGATATATAAAAGCACTTAAATTTAAATCTTTTGGCTTAAATTTCTCACCGAGTAACGTAGTTAATAGAAAAACCTCTTGAAGAAACACAAATTTGTTTTCTTATCTTCCTTCATGTCTCACAAGCTTTGACAAGGTCATGAAAGACTCATCAATAAACTAAAAGCAATGCTACCAAAGCAGAATGTACATATTATCAGGTTCCTACCTAACTGACTGACTCTTTAGAGTCAAACAAGAAGATTAACATTCAAAATTAAAAACAATAAATGCAGGAGTGCCACAAGGTAGCACATTAGGTCCACCTCTTTACTTCTACGTTACTTTACTTTTGCTTTAATATTTTAATCAAGATAAATAAACAAACCACAGGGGAAGATGGTGTATCCTAGGTACATTATAAAATTTAATAAATTTTTAAAATTGCTTGTTTTGTCAGATACGTCCTTATAGGACTTATGTAAGTTAAAAGCGATGTTACCATACCAGAATGTAGATTGACCGACATTTCTAAGTCAAACAAGAAGACCCTTAGAATTAAAAACAATAAATGCAGGAGTGCCACAGGGTAGGATACTAGGTCCACTGCTATACTTTTTATACACCAGTGATTTTCCGAAAATAAATGGAGTAAAACTTGCAACATTTGCAGACGACACAGCGTTGAAATCAGTAGAACCGATTTTCAACCATTCAACCGAAATCCTTCAAAAGGTTCGTAATAAGATAAACGAATGGAAAATTGAAAATCAAGTTCAATCAGCTGCAATACATATAAACAGTACGTATAAACTTCCCAAGCAAAAAAGTGGACCTTGATCCATCTCTCACAATCGATGGAACTATTATATGATACAGCGATATAGCTAAATATCTTGGAATGACCTTAGACGCCGAGCTGAGATGGAAAGAACACGTGAAGAAACAAAAATGTCAGAAATAGGTTTTTTTTTTCCTTATACGTTAGTACATCTAGCCATTCCTGTTAGTGGGTCCCGCGGACATTCCACAGCCCGACCCCGCCGAGACCGAACGCCACGAGCGCCGACCGGGAAGGACGCCCAAGCCTCTTCTCTGTATAAGGTCCTTCTACCCTTCCTTTACTTTGTCACAGATCGTTCCAGGGTCCACCCAGCCAGCGCACCGCCCGCCCAGCCAGGCACGGCCCAGCCGCCGCCTGCCCACGTCCACTTGATCCAATATTACTATTCTTTCCTTCTTTATTAAAATTTGTTTAAACATCTATGTCATTTTTTTCGATAAATGTAAAAATGGGATCCAGGTTTTCAATGTTCTTGATATACCTTAAAATTAAGTTAACTGAGGTGGGTAGTGGCACTTTATTTTTCACCAGTGTTTTGTAAACATCTTGTAAACATAAATATCTTCTCTTCCTTGAAGTTTTAGTGGGCAGGCCAAAAGAACATGATTCGCGTCTGCCACTGTAGAATTGTCACATGAACATTTGCCATTTGAGAAGATTCCCATTTTGTGGAGGTGGGATGGAAGACGGTGATGGTTAAACCTAAGCCTAAATGTACAAGTGAAAAACTTTCTCGGTCGTCTCACGGTAAAAAACCATGCTGCAGACTGGATCGTTGGCTGTATGTTAAAATACCAGAAGCCCTTAGGATTACTTGCCTCTGTGTATTCCTTTTGCCATTTTTTCCTCAGAATCGTTTTGTTATGAAAGGTGATATCCGACACCGAGATCTCTTCAGTACAACTTCCCGAAACTGCAGCCTCTTTTGCCAGTAAATCGACCTGATTGTTAAATTTATTATCATTGTGACCCTTCGCCCAGATCAAGTGAATAATGACACGTTTACTCGCAGACATCATACTGTGTTTTATCTCTGTGGTGATGGGATCTTGAGGACAATCCGTATTTTTTAAGGCTGATAAAACACTCCAACTATCCGACAAAATTATAGCATAGGTTGGGTTGAGATTTATTACATACTTAACTGCTTCCCTTATAGCTATGGCTTCGGCGGAAAAGATAGAGCAAAAGGAGGGTAGCTTTAACTTAGTTGAGTTCTTGTTACTTATGTCGAGGAATGCTGCACCAACTCCATTTTTCGATTTTGAACCATCCGTATAAACCACTGTGGCTAGAGGGCTATGTCCGGTTTCATAACAATCTATTACATATTCTCTTTCTCCTATCAGATCTTGTTGGCCTATTATGATATTGGGTGAATAAAGGGAGGTGCGCCAATTAAGCGTAGGGTTGGCGGTCCGAATTTGTCTACCCAGGGCGATGTGTTTTATTTGCATATGTTCCAGCAAAGGGGAGTGTCTTATGGATGCATTGTGTACACCACCAAAGGATGTATAGGCAAGGTTATCCAATCCTGCAGCTTCAGGGTGTGAAGGATCGTGCAACCGAGAAGTTAAGAATTTAATTGTTAGCCGTCTTCTTCTAAGATGTAAAGGTCCAATATTAGCCTCCACTTTCAGGGAGTTTGTAGGCGTAGAAGACAAAGCCCCCAGACAAAGTCTTAGTGCTCTGTGTTGTATAATGTCTAATCAGAAATAGGTTTAAGGTAAGTATATTAATTGATAAACCCCGACTCTAACCTTAATATAGAAAGTCAAATAATATTATACAAACAAGTCCTAAAGCCTACGAGGACATATGGTATTCAACTATTGGGTTGTACCAAACACATCAGTATCAAAATGATACAATACGTTGCATTTTATGTGTTAATGTAGTATGTTGTTTATTCAGTTGTTGATGTTTACTATGGCGACTATATGTGTATGATGTTACGTTTTGCCATGATTTACGGGAAGGAAACTTTTATTTGCTCAAACGTGGCTTTGTGAAATTGATGCTGGCAGGGATGCAAATACCTGAGATCTGGTTTCGTGGGATCTTCGGCCTAAATAAAAAATTGGGTATGATGGTAGAATGGATTCCACCTTGGAATGAAGGCTAATTTGGCTTATTTTTCATTTTCTTTTTATTTCACTGGCTTGGCAATCATAATTATTATATTGCGCTACTGTGGGTATTGGTAGGACTCAAGATAGCTTTATAATTGTTTATGAGAAATATTTGACCTTTAAGGGCAGGTCGATCAAGGAGGAACCAGAAGCTTTCCTGGTTGATATAACGGTGGCGTTATTGTCCTCAGTAGGAGGTTATAGAATAGGATATTCCTGAAATAGAATAGGAAGAGGCGACAGTTGCAGTACTAACTTTTTTCGCTATTTTGTCAGAAGCGTTTGGGCATTGCTTCCTTCACCTTGTGACATTTTACATCAATGGTAGTTAAGTTACCGACATAAGACCTACAAGACCTAAGAAATTCAAGGGACCGCTTTGGTCGAGAGGTTACGCTCTGGGTTTGAATCTTAGCCCGTGGCTTTTTAATTGAGAAAAATATGAAAAATGCATTGCAAATTAGTTCAATATTTTCATAATTTAATACAGAACAACGTCTGTTGTGTGAAACTCGATATTTAGAAATGTGTTTATTAATTGATTTCTGTTTGTTCAAGATGTCAGTGTCGGTCAGACTGGCTTCGCCACCGCAGTCGCAGCACGTCTCCCAGATGCAGGGCAAACCGAATCAGGTATTTCATCACTAAATAGTCGAGAAACGTTCCTTTTTGACGAGCAGAGATTTTGGATCGCAGGTGGGAACGGTGGTCCTTTACGGCGTGCCGATAGTCTCACTGGTGATGGAGAACCAGGAAAGGCTCTGCCTCGCTCAGATCAGCAACACCCTGTTAAAGGCGTTCTCTTACAACGAGATTCACAACCGTCGCGTCGCGCTGGGCATCACATGCGTGCAGTGTACGCCAGTTCAGCTCGAGATGTTACGCAGAGCTGGCGCGATGCCGGTATCCTCAAGAAGATGCGGTAAGTAACAACTCACTCTTTTTCTCAAAAATATATTTTTGTACAAATAATCTTTGGTGGACCTACGATGTTTCAAAATTTACCAAGAGTAGTCTCTCCAGTCTACTTTTCCCTCACGTTTTGCGAGGCAATCAGCTAATTGCCCAGATGATTTTACGAAATGATAGTAATTCCTTTTCAATAAATCATGGAGGGAGAAAAAGAAAGAAAATACTTAGCTTGGCTAATCTAGCAAGGTATCTGAACTTGAAAAAGTCAACCAGGACACAAGGAGTCCCATAGCAGTGAATGGTTCCTTGGGCTCTATACAGCTTTGGTATACTGCGCCATCTAAAAGCTATCGAATCCCTAATCTGTACCTATAGTTTGTTAATTGTTCTCGATTCGTCACGGTGGTAGAGGTTATTGTCCACTGTGGAAGTGTAATACGGTATGACACTAGGTTTTGGTTTCCTCTGCCTCCTTGCGGAATCATATATTTCCAAGATGACTATTTAGTAGTGCAGAAACCTTCCTCTTTAAAATTTGAAGACTCTACCATAAGTTTTGACTCGTGGCCACTGGCGGAACTCTCTTTTAAACTGTCAGCTAACTACAAAAAACTCTGGGAAAAGGTTCTGGTCTTTATTTTTCCATGCATTAAAATTGACCTCAATAAACCCCTGTTAAGAGTTTTCATCAAAAGAGGTTTGCTTTTAAAGAGCCCGATTGACAAGACGGAGGTCTTCATCTGTCCTGGTAGGAACCAGATAATTGTTTAAAATTCCAAACAGTTACAAAAAAGAAGCAATTGCCGAATGGTCTTCATATGGTAAAACAGCTCAGGACAGAAACAGGCAAAAATATCTTGCTTAAAATTACAATGCACTTTATGCATCATTGCAGGTCGTCTAACATAGATTATACAAAGCTCTTAAAAATATTTGGAAGAAGGCGACCTGTGAGGTTCTGCCAAGAAGAATAAAAACTTGGGTGCATATTTATAACTGTGAATTCTTGACAAGGAAAATGTTTCTACTAACAAGCAAACAAAAGCTGAATCCAATAAATATAACTGACGAACAACTACCAAGGTTATTGAAGATAATAAAAAGCTTAACGTGAAAAAATGGAATTAAGAACATATACCTGGTGGAATAACATCTCAGCTCAGAAACAGGCAAACCACTTCATTAAGAAAATCTTGCCTAAACTTACTACGGACCTGATGTTTCTAGGCCGAACAAAACTCAGGACCACCTGGTCTGCTAAACGGACATCGCTGACTCAATTGGCACTTTATTTGGGAGTGGCCGAAAACAGCCAAAAAGAAAACATGGCGAGGAAAAGGTTACGTTAAGGTTAGGTTGAAGGTTTACTAACGGGCAAAGGAAAGCGGAATCCAGTCAATATGACTGAGGAGCATATAATATCAGTGGAAGTAAATATCAAGCGAAAAGTGAGGTATAACCCATGCGTAGAGCAGCTCAATAGTTCCATTTTGATAGATCAGTTTAACTAGATCAAAGTAGGTAGTTGGATCTTGCCGAGTATCTATCTGTTTTTCAGCCTTTTCCTATTATCAATTTTTATTATCTTTAATTTTATTATTCAAAATGTTTTTCATAATGCTTTAATAATAACCTTTATTGTTTTGACGTCAAGGTATGATAACACGTCGCGAAGCTGAGAGGCTTTGTAAGTCTTTCTTGGGAGACAACACTCCTCCGAGGCTGCCTGAGGATTTCGCCTTTGCTGTTCATCACGACTGCGCTTGGGGCTGTAGAGGCGCTTTCCTCCCTTCTAGATATAATTCATCAAGAGCAAAATGTATCAAGTGCTCCACTTGTGGCCTCTTCTTCTCTCCCAACAAGTTCATATTCCATTCGCACAGAAGCGGCCCAGGGGCGAAGTACGTCCAGCCGGACGCAGCCAACTTCAACTCTTGGCGGCGGCACATGCGTTTAAGCGGTTCTCCACCTGAAGAGGTAATTAATAATGGAGTTGGAGGCGGAACGGATGAGCAGGAATTGTTTCAGGTGGTGCACGCCTGGGAAGACGTAAAGGCAATGTTCAACGGCGGTACGAGAAAGCGGATGTTGACCGGGACCGGACAAAAGAACTCGAGGAGACGATCCGACTCACCGCCTCCGACTTCTCCGGCCCCGGCCGCCCCCAGAGTCCCGCCCCTGGTGATGGATTACGTCTGGAAAACACCCCTTTACCCAATGTGGCTTCCCCCCGCCCCGCTCCTTTTACCGCCTCCACCGGGAGCTGATGCAAAATCCGGCCATTACGGATCTTCGGCTTTTACACCGGTCTTTCCGGGTCCGACGAGCAGAAGCGGAGATTCAGACAGTGAGGGCACTGTAGACATCGAGACCTGCCCAGAAGAAGACGTCAAACCACTCTGGAGCCCAATCTCACCGGTGAGTTTGTCTTAAAATTAACCCTTACTTCAAGAACCAAAGATTACCGTTCAGTCAAAACAGTTCACAGTAATAACACAATAGCCAAATAACACATATATTATCATATACCGAATGATGCTCAACCAAAAGCAATAAATAAGGACATCCAGTAATATTTCATCAACATTCACTCGCCCACGCTAATTTAATAAAACAGATATGGATTAATGATTGCGCATTAGGAAAATACCAATTCACTTATATATAAATCCAATAACACAACTAAATCCAACAAGCAAATAGGCATAGAAATGAACAAAAAGTCAATTAATAACGTATGATATTCATAATAAATAGTGATCAATTATAGGGATTTGTGAAAATTTTTTATTAATAAGAGCTTCGATTGCTTTATCAGCACATCCCACCTAGTAACTCTTTATAGAGTCTGTACCATTTCAAATTGTCTATAAAATTTTCTCTCAGTCGACCAGTAATGCATTGAAATCAAAAGGAAGAGCTTTTCTTTCACAGCAGCACAAGATATGGCTTGACAATCTCTTCTGCTACGAAGTCCTTAACAGGGTGTGTGTAATACGGAACAGTATCGAATAAATTGTATCAAATTGGAATTCCTTGGTTTATGCTGAACCGGCATTGAGTCACATATCGGGTCCGTCTTCACTCACTGGATTGTTGAACTACTCTACTACTATATATTGTAACAATTTAAGCATTAAAGTCCTCATAAATATTGGCGTGTACCGCCTTGTACTCTTTCTCCAAGTGGACAACAAGAAATATTCAATTAAAATCTACCGGATTGTTGGTGCGCGTTGTGCCCTACAAAATGTTTATTTAAATTGTTACGCAGAGAAAACAGACTTAACGTTTTTTTTAAAACTTTATTTAAAAGATTTGAGATAGAGTGATAGAGAGATAGATAAATGGATAGAGAGATAGAGATAGAGATAGATAGATACATAGATAATGAGAGATGGAAAAATAAGAGAGAGAGAGAGAGAGAGAGAGAGAGAGAGAGAGAGAGAGAGAGAGAGATCACTAGGGAGAAAGATAAATAAAGAGCAAAATAGAGAGAGGGATAGAGAGATAGATTGATTGAGAGAAAGAGAGAGGGGGTGAGATTTAGAGAGATAAATAAATAGATAGTTAGAGAGAGAAAAAATAAGAGAAAGAGAGAGAGAGAGAGAGAGAGAGAGAGAGAGTGATACAGACAGCTAGGGAGAAGGATAGATAAAAAGCAAAATAGAGAGAGGGAGAGAGACCTAGAGAGATAGATAGATAGATAGCGAGAAAGNAGAGAGAGAGAGAGAGAGAGAGAGAGAGAGAGAGAGAGAGAGAGCGAGCTAGGGAGAAAGATAGAAAGCAAAAGAGAGAGAGGGAGTGAGGGAGATAGATAAGTAGATAGTGGAGAGAGAAAGAATGAGAGAGAGCGAGGGAGAAAGATAGTGAGCCAAAGAGAGAGAGAGAGAGTGAGAGAGAAAAAGAGAGAGTAAGAGAGAGTGAGGAGGGATTTAACATTTAGTTTACGATATACTTGTGTTAGAAATACCTTTAATTTTTAGTGCAAACAGTGCAACCAATTGGTTATTCCAATCGAATCATTTTCATTGCCAAATAATTTTTATATTAATGGATAAAATTAAATCACTCACCAAAAATATGTTCATAGGTATTCAACCGCTTTCCTGCTTGTTTTCATGTCAATATTTTTATTTTTCTATTTTTCTTTCGAGGTTTTCATCTCACACATCTTTTCTCTTTTACTCTTTTATTATCTATTTATTTTTTACACTCAACCCTCTCGCATTAATTATGTCTTTAGGCCAGGCTGTTTATTTTAATTTATCAAACATTAACAAGAGCTTTATGTCTTTGTTCAAGTTGCCATCAAAAACATTAAAGTGTATGAAATTTGACATTATTCGTAAAAATCTGCGACAAACATAGGAAAAACGTCGGTTCTATCTGCTTACGCGTACAACGACATAAATCAGTCAATAATGGAAACAACTTTTTTACGAAATAATAAATAAAATCGAGTCCTAAATAAGGCCATATGCGCGCTGGATCTGATCAACGAAGAAAATAATTGATCTAATCAACATCGGCATATTTCGGCCCCGCGTGTAATTATTTCTCTCAGTCGGGTGCTGAATAATTGATCAGAAAGGGAATTAAATCGTGATTTTCGTGACTCGTGTAAAATCAGATCCGAAACGGTGTTTTAATATTTTACTTCGGCTCTTCCACATTCGCGTGCTGTGCCGCTTTAACGAACCTTTTTAATTCACAACTTTCTTTCTGGCCATGGAGCTTAGTATTTGAATTAAATTGGACAAGGATCAATTTTCGTTCTTTAGAGCAAGTTAAAAAAATTGCAGTAATGATTCGAATAGAATAACTAACAAATTCATGATATTCCTTCTAATTGTATACTAACCAATAGACTAACGTTTAGGGCAGCTGGGAGAATTTGTTTTTAGTTTGCAACATTTATTTTTTTTATATTTTCCAGTTGAATTTAAATAATAACAAAGGTTAGTTGTTGTGCTTACTTCAAACTTTAGAGCCAGTATTGCTGCCATTTAATCTTTAAATTTTGATGTCCGCAGTGATGAATTGGCAGTTTGGTCTTTTCTACGTTTTTGTCTGTCACCATCTTCACTTGGATAGAGTTTGAACCAAAATTATTATTTAAAACGATCATAATAAAACGAGTAAAAGCTAAAATGATCATAAACACCCAAAATACAAAATCACCTTTGCCCTGATATTTCCCCTCTCAAAGATACCATACCTGAGGGCCTGGACATGTCCTACAATCAGTTCTGACGTCCTCGGCTAGCCCTTCTTTCTCCATTGGCATCTTGGGTACTGAACCCAACCGATAGTTTGGTAAACCTGATAGAGAGCTAAAGAGAGAAAGAGAGACCTAGAGAGGGATTGATTGATTAAACGTTTCGTTTAATCACGGAAAGTTAGGTGTCGTGGACCTTTCTTCCAGGGAGACGGAAATAAATAGATAGATAGATGGATAGATAGATAGATAGATAGATAGAGAGATAGATAGATAGATAGATAGAGAGAGAGAGAGAGAGAGAGAGAGAGAGANATTGAGGTAGTGCCACCGAATTGGTTTCGTAAGGCGAAGGATACGAACAGTAACGAAACTCAGATCTGAATTTCTGGTTCTATGTTGATGACTGTCTGTTTTTGTCCTTTGCATCTTTAAAAGAAGAAAGATGTGATCATTTTCTTCATGTCCCCCATCTTTAATAATACTTGCGATGTGACCCACTTATAAATATAATATAATATGATATAATATATTATAAAATAATATAATATATTATCATTATTTAATAAACAATTTGGAAGCTTGCTGAGTTGTTTTTATTTTATTTGACCATTTAATTCAAAATAAGTAACATTTTGTATAATTTCACTGCATATTTTAAATAACGATAACCATCCACAATGTGATAATATTATAAACATGATTTCTAAAACTATAAATAAAATAAGTGCTTGATGGTTTTTACGCAAATGTTTCTATGATAAATTAATCATTCAATATTAAACGGAACCAGAAGATGTATTGTGATGTATATATTTTATATATATAAAGAGGGATAGAGATGTATAGAAAGAAAAATAGATAGATAAATAGAGATAGAGATAGAGCGAGAGGAGAGAGAGAGAGAGAGAGAGAGAGAGAGAGAGAGAGAGAGAGAGAGAGAGAGAAATAGAGGTAGTGCCAACGAATTGGTTTTGTAAGGCGAAGGCTACCAACAGTTACGAAACTCAGATCTGAATTGCTGGTTTAGCCTATGTTGATGGCCGTCTTTGTTTTGTATTTTTGCCTCCTTTTCATCTTTAAACCTGTGATTTTCCGAAAATAGATGGAGTAAAAATTGCAACGTTTTCAATCTTTACAAACAAAAAAGTGGACCATGTTCCGTCGCTCACAATCGATCGAACTGCTATACCATACAGCGATACAGCTAAATATCTGGGAATGACCTTAGATGCCAAGCTGAGATGGAAAGAACACGTGAAGAAAAAAAAGGACAGAAATAGGTTTAAGGTATTTTTATTTTATTTTATTTATTTATTTATTTACGGATCGAAATTCACTATAAAAAAGACATTTTACAATAACAAAAAATATAAATGATATATGTAAAAATACAAATAATGTATATAAAAAGAATAAGGACGGATATACATAGTAATAATATAAATGGTAAATATAAATAATATATATAAAAATACAATTAAAGAGTAAAAACTGAACAACAAAAATGAAAGACATAATTACTAACCAAATAAGGCAGAGGAAACAAAATAAAGCTGAAAGGCAATTGAAACTACAATAATTACGTACATATTTAATGAAAATAATGCTCTTTGTAAATGTATAATAAGACTAGAGTGCAAGAATTAGTTGAACCAATAAATGAAATAAATTGTAATAATTTTGTACAGTATGAAATATAAAAGCATTCAACTAAATATATATAAATAGAGATAGAGATGTACAGAAAGAAAAATAGATAGATAAATAGAGATAGAGCGAGAGAGAGAGAGAAAAAGAGAGAAAGAGAGAGAGAGAGAGAGAGAGGAGAGAGAGAGAGAGAGAGAATTGAGGTAGTGCTATCGAATTGGTTTCGTAAGGCGAAGGATACCTACAGTTACGAAATTCAGATTTGAATTTCTGGTTTAGCCTATGTCGGTGACCGTTTATGTTTTGTATTTTTGTCTCCTTTCCATATTTAAATGAAGAAAATAAAATTAAAGAAAAAGAAAATAATTAAACAGGTGTGGTCAACACGACGCGCAAGAATGGCACAATTACGCAGAAGACAAACACTTTGAGCCCTGAAGATGATCTCAATAAAGATCG
Organism: Cimex lectularius; assembly: GCF_000648675.2. Lineage (NCBI taxonomy): Eukaryota > Metazoa > Arthropoda > Insecta > Hemiptera > Cimicidae > Cimex > Cimex lectularius. The sequence goes on from NW_019392697.1 coordinate 1,116,972, forward strand.
AAACGTTGGCACGATAAAGAAATGTTTTTCTAAAACCTACATCACACCAGACCGCATCTAACGATTTCTGAATAATTATCGATTAACGATCACTCATCACCACACATTCAATATTAAATGGAGCCAGAAGAGAGATTGAAGAATACGTTATTTTACGTTATTTTCACACGTATATTTAATGTTTATAAATATCAGATTAACCTGAAGGAATACAGTGTTTTTACAAGTAGATTTGGAAAAAGTGGCAAATTAAAACAGGGCGTCTGTCGTGAAAACTGGGGTCCTGCCGGACAATGGATGTGCCGACCGCCCTCTGAACAATGGTCGGTCCATTGTTCGTCTCGGTCCTGACATTTCCACGGTCAGAGGGGTAAGGAAGAGGCAAAGGTCTCCCTGACATTTCCAATACAGACTTTGTCTAAGAATGAAGCCATGATTAACTTTTACCGAGCTTTTACTTAGTCCTTCCCACCGCCCCAACCCTGCCCTTGTACTTAAAGTTTACCGCCCAACGTCGTTTCCACCCGGCTGCCTCCCTCGTTATATTCTTATCAATCTTATGCTTAACCGTCATACTCATTCCCTTGTGTTGTTTTTCCAAAACCAAAGGCGTTAATCACCGCTTCCATTTACTCGGAAATAATTATCAATCAGAACTTTTGTTTGTTAAAATTATTTTTTATTAAAAAAAAGCCAGATTTTGAAAAAATCAGTGATGCACAAAACAAATTAGAAAAGAGGGAGAAAACGATAATAAAAAGTATTATATGAGAGAGAAAGGAAGGATTAGAGATAGAAAAGAGAGAATTTTTAGGGGCAGCTCCTCCAGCATTTATTTCAAAATCCCTCAGTTTATGCTACGTATGTTGTATGTCATACATGTATGTGTTCAGTTTCAAAACTCTGTGAAATATGGAAAACGTACGCTTTTAATATTAAGGTTAGGGGTTGTATCTCAATTATAGTATCATAACAATGGTCCATATTTTTAAGAAAAGTTGACTACTTCATAAACAAAATATATTTTTTAACGGATTTTCCATCTTCTTAGTCTACGTTTCTAGACGCCTTCTAACAACCCAGCCAACTTTACAGAGTAGTAGAGATAGGATAAATAGCGAGAGAACGGAGAGTGGAGGAGTGGATTTGAGAAGGGAAGAGAATAGATAAATATATTGATAGACTATAGATAGTTAGATACGTAGGTAGGCAAAAAAATGTAGATAGAAAGAGGGTGAGCGAGAGAGGGTGACAGAAATGAGTGTGAGGAGTGAGTTAGTTAGAGAAAGGGAAGAGAAGTATATAGATAAGGTGATAGACTTATAGATAGATAAATAGGTCAATCGATAGATAGAAAAAACGATGGGCAGTAGAGATAGAGGTAATTGGATAGATAGATAGGAAGAGAGAGAGAAAAGGAGAGAAAGAGAGAGAGAGAGAGAGAGAGAGAGAGAGAGAGAGAGAAGCACAAAATGAAGATAACTAGATAAAAAAAGATTGAGAGAGAAAACTTTAACAAAAATTTTGTATAGGTAGATATGACTTTACATTAATTACCATTGTTGATGTTTGTGTGGTGATTAGTGACCGTTAGTGATGATTATTCGAAAATCGTGAGATGTCTGGTGTGATGTAGATTTCAGAAAAACATTTTCTTTATCGTGTCAACGTTTCGATCTATTGAATTAAGGTTTTAAGTTGAGATAAAAAAGCCAGTGTCACGATCGGGATTCGAGTAGTCTAGCTCAAGTAGTGGAGTAGCGGCACTAGTCGAAGGTCGTGGGTTCGAATCCCGCTCGTGACATTGACTTTTTTTATCTCAACTAAAAACTTTAATTAATTGAATGATATTAATTGGTCAAGCGGACCACGAAAAATAGTGAATTTAATGAATTAAAATGAAGTAGAAATGATAAATGATGGAGTGAGTGTGGTGTTCAATCCTTTTTAAAAAGATAGTTCCTACTCACAGTAAGTTGTTTTGCAACGATCCGGATTTCGAGCCTTTTAGCTCATCATCAGGTTGAAGGACTTCTACAACCACGTCTCTCGACATGAATTGCCAAAGTGAACCCGCTGATACCTCCGCCAACGCGACGTTCCAATTAGCAGCTGATTTTTTTAATGGCGCTCAATTTGAACGTGCGAAACGCGGAAATTATAACACAAATAAATATTATACTAGTAAATACTTAATATTATTAAATTACTATAAAAATAATAACAATTAAAATAATTAGTTTAATTATTTGGATGTTTGATATTATTTATGTACATATTTAAAATGGGAGGTAGATCAAAATCTGTTATATTATTAATGCATTTATCACCATGTTCAATTTTACATTTTTTAATTTCAAATTTCTCAAACCAATCTAATTCTTTCCCTTTGTTGAAACTATGTAACACTCTTGTATTTAGATTTGAATTGAAATTATGTTTTGTTTCTTTATTAAATTCCGAAAATTTGCTCGATTTAGGCAAGTGTTCTTTTACTCTTGTTTTTATTTCTCTACCGCTTTGTCCTATATATTTAATATCACAATCATTACAATTGAGTTGGTAAACCCCGCTTTTTGTCAAGTTGTCTACTTTGCCTTTAGGTTTTGAGAGGATGTTTTTAAGTGAACTCGTACTTCTAAAAGCTATTCTAAAACCTTCTTGTTTAAAAATTTTACTAACTGTTTCCGATAATTCACCAATGTATGGCAAACAACGGAAACTTGATGATTCATTTGCGGTGGGGTGGCTGAGTCTTATTGTTGATTCATTTAAAGTTAATGTTTTTATTCTTTTAACTAGCAACCTATCAATAAATATTTCTTGATACCGTTGTTTTTTTTTTATAAGGCTTTAATAGTTTTTAATTCTTTTAATTCTTTCTATCTTTTTAAAAAGGATTAAAATGAAGTATACTTCATCACTAAAGCTCTCCGTGGCCATTTCATTTGTCCCCGAGAATCAAATAGGTTACACGACATTTGAAAAATTGTGGCGGATACACAGAGGAAGGAATCAGTTAGCTGCGGGGTTTTCTTCTTTAGCCTGATTCAGCCTGTAGTTTCACTGTTTCTATTATTAACAATGGTACGTCTTAATATGTTTATTCATGCCTGAAAGGACTGTGAAAAAAGGTTGAAAGTTATTCGCTCTGGGTGGGTACCGTGATAAAAAAAAAGAGGGGAACCGCTAAGTTTAATAGGTTAGTATATTAAAGGGGGAACGTTGTATGCAGAGTGTTGGATAACCTTTCAGTATGATTGCGTTATTCAGTTTGCCGTCGGTCGCGAACAATAACAGAAAATAGAACGTGGCCTAAAGTAATTATGCTCGGATTAAACATGGCCGGCATGTTTTGTTTGTCGAACCGGTTTAAGTTAATGTCGCTCCACCCTGACGTGATGGAAAACATATTCTCTTGTAAAAAAGGGGTGGAAAAAACTTATTTATACTAATACAAAAACGATTTATTATTTTATGCCTGTTATAAAAATCAATGTCAACCTTGTTAACAAAAACAATGTTTTTACATGTTCCATTTAAATAATAGATATATTGTGCATCCTAATGGAGGTTTGATTGGGTGGGCTTTTTTGTAAGCCAATCATGAGAAATATCGGCCCGTCTCGTCGATATATGGTGGAATCAGTCTTTTTCTTTCCTTAATGAAATTACCAACCCCCGCCGGCGCGCATCCCCTTTATCAAACAACCCCCACGAATTTCCCGCCTGTCGAAATCAAATTAACGCCGCCTCATTGTCCGAACCGATTATCGCCGCAATCAGAGTAAATATTTGCTCCCGATTTTTTTGTCCGATATCGACATAACGTGTTTTTCAATGTATGACAGTTTTTAGAGATAGGTGTACGTAATCCTTTTTGTCAATTAATGCATACACGGAGGAAATCACAATCCAATACAACAGTCGCATCGTATTAATGTGTAATAAACTTATAGAAATACGTATATTCAACAAATTTATCTGTTGTCTTTTATATTTGTATATAGAATTTTATATAGTTGTGTTTTATATAGTCTATATAGGATTCGCTGTATTGCACTCTCTCTCTCTCTCTCTCTCTCTCTCTCTCTCTCTCTTTCTCTCTCTCTCAATCTACTTCTATCTTTACTTTATGCTCCTTGTTGCCTCACTATCGTTTTCTCCATCGAAAGATCACCTAAATAGGAGTGATATTGACTTTTTAACTCTCTAGCAAAGATTGATGAAATATCTTTCATCATGTACAAGTGGGTCACATTGGAATCACATTATTAATAGGTTCACTATTTTTCGTGGTCCACTTGACCAATTAATATCATGAATTTGGGTTTAAAGTTTAAAGTTTTAGGGGGCATTAACGTTTTTAGTTCTGATAAAAAAAGTCAATGTCACGAGCGGGATTCGAACCCACAACCTTCGGCTGGATACGCCGCTACTCTGCCACTTGAGCTTTCGTGACTTCGTTCCGCTCGGATACCAACTTACCATCTCATCCTTACCTCTCGAATTTTCCCTCCTTTTTGCCATTTTTCAAATGTCGTGTAATCTATTTGATTTTTATTTCTCTGACATTTAATCTTGATATCGATGCCAAAAGGATATTAGCACAAAACCAGATTATCTGGCTGGAAATTCTCAAGAATTTGGCTCCAAAAAATGGCCATGCTACTACAGCTCTTCATGTATAGTACATGTACGCTCTGCATTATGAACTGAGAGTAAAATATGGTATGGCTATATGGATGAATTTTCTTTCTTTCTCGGTTTTCTGCTACATGTTCCTTTGACCAAGTCTTGGCTGCATTCTAACACTCGTCTCTATAACCTGACAGTAACTCTCATTTTTATCGAAGAATTTGCATTGTTGATCCGATTGTACTTTTTCCACGGTGGTGTTGACCAAAAATAATTTTTCTATAGATATGTTTTTTGCTATTAATTCCTTTGATTTGTTCTTTATCTTTCTTTTCAAATTTCGCAAAGAGGTACTTATACAGTCTGAGTCCAGTGAATATCATTTCCTTGCAATGACTTCTTTTCTAAGATGCTATTTCATAGTGGACCAAACCTGAATGGTTAGAGCGTCTGGGTGCTGGGTTCAAACCCCGGTATAGCCCAATGTATTTTATTTGATATTAATTTGAAAAAATGTATAGTAAGTGGTTTGACACCTGGTCTGCGCCTCCAACGGGTAGTTGGGCGTTAATACCTCCTACGTACGACAGAAATTACTTTACTTACTCCTTGATAGTATGGTTGGTTTGGATAACCCTTTTCTGCCAGCGTCATCCGGTTCTTCATTTGTCTCTACATGTCCAATAGAAAGAGGCTGTATTTGGCATACCTAATATATTTAATTTGACGTTATAATTCGCCATCTTCAACCTGATGATATCTGAGTTTAGTGCTCAGATGGATGATTGCCTACTTGATATAGTTCAGTCTGAATTGAGTACATTTCCAACTGCATGGACTCCGGTTTGAAAGATGTGTGCCCATGAGTGTTAATTACTTAATTTCGTGGCCAAATTCTCTTTTTGTACCTTCTCAGGTTACAGATTCATCGGTATACCAATTTTTACAATCAATTTATGTTTAGTGGTCTAATTTACAATTTCTTATTTCAATTAATTGTTCTTTTTATGTAAGATCTTGGTTGAGATGAAAAAGTTGGTGCCACGAATGGGATTCGAACTCACGACCTTCGGCTCAATACGCCGCTCTCTAACCACTTGAGCTATCGTGTCTTCGATCCACTCGGACACTAACTTCCTATCTCAACCCCACCATTTTGAATTTTCCCTCCTTTTTGCCATTTTTAATTTCAACTAAAAACTTTAATTAATTGAAAGATATTAATTGGTCAAGCGGGCCACGAAATCTAGTGAATTTAGTACATTATTTGGAAAGCTGGTTTTTGTTTTCCTCAGATTATGTTAACATTTTTTAAGTTCTATATCATTGTAAGTGAGAAAAATAATGATGAAGTCAATAAAATCTGGTTGAACGTTTTATTTTATTTCTCCATTTTTTATTTAACTACGGGGTCAAAAGTATGCTATTAAGTATAGTTTATAAGCTACTAAAATGTTATTTAATTATTAAATAATTGTTTTAACTATTTAAAAAAAAATCAATTTGGATTCGTTTTAGGCAACTTTTAAAACCCTTAAAAACGAATTTTCATTGCAATAAAAATATATAAATATTTTCGAAATTGTATTAAATAAGAGAAGATAAGTAAAAGGTATTTCCTTAAACAGCAAATACTCTGTAAAATATGTCCAAACATTTCATTTTTGGAAGAATTAATTTGGGTCCATTTTTAGCACGGTTTTTAAAAACCTCAAACGCACATTTTTTTATCAAGACAATATATATATATATATATATATATATATATATACTGGATTCGCCGGAGGCAAATTCATAACCCCCTTGAAATTAATCAAAAGTCAACTGTAGTACATTATTTGGAAAGCTGGATTTTTCTTCTCTCAGGTTATTTGAACAATGTTTAAGTTTTATGTAAGTAAGAAAAATAAGGATGAAGTCAACAAAATCTGGTCAAACTCACTAGTTTTCGTGGTCCGCTTGACCAATTAATATCTTTCAATTAATTAAGGTTTTTAGTTGAGATGAAAAGTTAGCGTCACGGGCGGGATTCGAACCCACGACCTTCGGCTAGATACGCCGCTACTCCATCACTTGAGCTAGACTACTCGAATCCCGCTCGTGACACAGCGGCGTATCTATGGGTTCGAATCCCGCTCGTGACGCTGACTTTTTTATCTCAAGTAAAAACCTTAATATCTGATCAAACGTTTTATTTTATTTATACATTTTTTATTTAACTACGGAGGTCAAACGTATTTTCTTGTATTACGTGAAAGTTTATAAGCTACTAAAAGCCTTTAAAGCTGTCAGTGGATCAGTTATGATTTTCGACATAAAATCTTGGCCATTTTGCAAGGCGAAAATGTTTATAATAAAAATTACTTTTTAACTTTCTTAAAAAATTTTTATCCAGAGTTATTTTGTGATGGGAAAAATGAATATAATATTTTTTCTTGCTAAAAAGTATTTTAACATAGTTTCCTATTCCTCTAGACCAAAGGTTATGTACTTAATAGGTAACTGGTATAACTATCGTTGAAAATGCTACTTTTTTTAAAAATCTCATTGTATTTGAGTAGCACCTGCCTATTGGTTGTTGATATGATTATCAAAAATCATATTTGGCAGCTTGTCATATTGTGGTATTGTAGATATTAAAATTGTCCAGTAGGAAAAGCCAAAAGAAGATTGGTTCAAAGTTGATCAGGAAAACGGTCTGTTCGATTTAAATAGAACTCGGGCTTTTGTAAAAAGGGTTACAAAGTTTCGTGAAGTTTCTGAAATGAATGCTATCATCGAATAAATTTATGTTCATTAATTCAAAAATGTGCAGCTTGAAATTAACAATGTTTAGGCTCCGTCAGAAGAGCAACAAGCGGACGTTTAAGCCGTGTACTCGACCCTCTCGCAGTCGAAAAGGATAAACGAGGGGGGAGCCCGGGCTCCCTTGGGACCTCTAGGAAAAAAGGACACAGCTGCGAGATTTGCTTGAAGAGGGGTGGGAGAATTATCCGTGACGGGACCAGACCTGAATATCTTAATCCGACCTTGATTAACATCCTGGCCGATGTCCTGGATGCCACCGGTAAATACCACTTCCGCCGGCCCTTTACTGCCCTCCAGGGACGAAGATCTGCAATTGGACTTTGACTAACGCCCTTCTGGCCCCTGGCTGAGTTACTGAGCCTAATTTATATTGAGATTCCTTGAGACTAATTTTACCGTTTCTTTTCGACTTTTATTGGAAGAACCTGTGAGGTTGTTTGTCCGCCTTTTAAAGACCTCTTATTTACATAAGATTCAGCAATTAACGACAGTTTATGGAGTTGGTTGATCTGCTAGTGGATAAAATCATGTTGAACAACCGTGATCGCATTTCTTTGTTTTTTTCCCATATTTACATGCGTTTAGGCTACATGCCATCCTCACTAAGGAACTTTGCTAAAAGATGATTATTTAGAGATCGTGAGGTCTGATGTGATGTAGGTTTGATGATGATGATAATGAAACTAGGAAGCGGGTTTTGTGCTCCCCAGACCTTCTGGCATATTGACTTTCCTGTTCCCTAGTTCAGGGCAATAGACTCAATCATTCTTCTCAGAATCATTATGTCATTGATTGTTGCTGCTACAATTGCATTCCCTAGGTATTTTTCTGTTTGGTAGGTTATGTCTCCATTGATCCGTTGCTTCGCATTCGAAGATGATATGGGTGGCTGCTTCCTCCTCGTCATTGCCTAATCTGCTGATGGGATCATCATTAAACATGCCCATATTGTGTAGATATTTTCTTAGATGCCAATGACCTGTATAAAGTCCTATCATTCCTCTGAGTCTATCCCTCTCCAGTTGCAGCAGTGAGCTTGCCATTCGTGGTGAGGGTGGTTTTAACACAAGGTTACAGTGCCTAAGGCCGTTAGGGTTTATCCACTTCTCCTGGTCACAAATAGGTCATTTACATATTTACAAATTAATTTTATTACATCTGGGATTTGAGTTAGCACACATGCCGATAGTCGTCTGGTAAATGAAAAACATAGATGATATGAAAGCTAAAAATGTATGGAAACGACCAAAACTACAGGTTCATCAACTCGCAGACACAAAGAGTAGTATGGTATGATAAGGATACTAGGAAGCGGGGTTAGTGCTCCCTGGGCACTGCAGCCTTCTGGTTTATTTTACCTTCCTAGTTCCCTAGTTCAGTGCAATAGACTCAATCCTTCTCCTTAGAAGTATCGGGTCATTGACTGTTGCCGCTATACTTTGATTCCCTAATTTTTTTCCATATGTTAGGTTAAATCTCCATTGAGGTGTTGCTTCGCATTCGAAGGTGATGTGGGCGGCTCCTCCTCCTCATTACACAACCTGCAGATGGGATCCTCGTTATATATGCCCATGTTGTGTAGGTGTTTTCTCGGATGCCAGTGACCGTTTAGTAGTCCTACCACTCCTCTGAGTCTAGCCCTCTCCAGTTGCAGCAGTGAGTTTGCCAGTCTTGGTGAGGGTTGTTTGGCGTTAGAGTTTATCCAATTCTCCTTTTGTTTTATTTGGATCCATTCTGCGAAGGATTCTTGTATTTGTTTTTGTTATCCCATGTATAATTTCGGGGCCTATTTATGAACTTACAGATCTTCCTCTGGCCAGTGTGTCTGCTTTCTCATTACCCAAAATTCCTTTTTGCCTTGGAACCGAATATATCAACATGTTGTTGTTTCCCCAGCTTTTGGAGATTTTGGATGCATTCACTGACTAATTTTGATGTGATTTTCTTTACATGCTAATGCTTTAGTGGCTGCTTGGCTATCAGATCTTATGAGCATTTTTTTTGCAATTTAACCTCTTTCAAGATTTTCTACGGCTCAAACGTTGACGGCATGTATTTCTGCTTGAAAGATCGAAGAGTACTTCCCTAAAGAGTTTGACTGGTCATATCTTGTGATTGTACAAAAAAAAAGCAACACCCGATCTGGTATATCGTGCCAACGTTTCGATCTTTATTGAGATCATCGTCAGCCCCAGGGATTTATAAACATTGTTTAAATTATACAAATACATGTAAAATGTGAATTCATTTATACAATGATGTACACAACATAGAAATTTTAGGTTTAATCAAAGTATTTGTACTCACTCAAAGTCTCTGTTTTCTGTGTAGATGTGTCCACGGTTGAGTGTCGAGTTGAGAGTGTTAGTGAGATATTAATGGTTTTTATTTGGATGTATGTTTGATTTTGAAGGAATGGGGAAAGATGTAGGGATAGAAATTCATTTTTCTATGAGGAGTCAGCTTCTTTTAGGTGAAAGGGACCGACAATGGTAAAAAGGGGTAATGGTTTGTCGTTGTGGCCTAGTTAGGTTTTCAGGATTATTATAGACGGGATTCTTAGGAAAAGGAGAGATAAATTGGTGGGTTTTTAGACCATGTAGAAATGTTTGATGTGTGGAGTGAAATGATTGTTTTATATGTTGTATTGACATGTTGACCAAAGAGGGGGACCAACATGTACTCTATGTCCAGGCATAGCATTCTGCCACAAAAGAGGATACATGTTAAAATAGATCCTTTATGAGTCCGAAACTTCGTGGAACAATACCACAGGGTACATCCAAAAATTGTTCCTTCCAAATCCTGATGGAATAACACCCCAGTAATGAGGCTTGTGAAGATATTGATAGAAGAGCCATCCGCAAAACTTACAAAGGAGTACTGGAAGGCAACCGCATCCGAACCGAGATTTTGGTTGTACTCCTGACAGGGCACTGCCACATAAGAAAGCACATGCACCTATAGGAGTACACACAGAAGAAACACTGTGTAGATACTGCCAGGAAGAGGAAGAAACAACAGAACACATTTTATGTTTCTGTGAAGGTCTATGTAGGTGCAGGTGCTTGAAACTAGGACTGAAAAATACAAGCTAGATACACTAAGGAGCCGCTGGAAAGGCCATGGAAGTTGATTAACAACCTAAGCTGACCAGTGAGTTATAAAAAACAGGAAGCATAATAGATCTCAGGTCGAGGTGCAGTAGGCTTGAGGCCCCCTCTTTTATCCCTCTCCTACATGTTGTATTATATGTGTTGCGTTATTATTAAATTCGATTTATGATATTAGCGTAGCTGCGACTGAGTTTACATGTGTCAGTTCGGAAATTGATGCTGTTTACCTCTGTTGATCTAGACAATTGTTAAAAAGTAGCCAGTGCTGTACGATTTTGTTTGTGTTTTTTGCAATCATAGATATTTTGTCTAACCCTCTTATTGGGATGTAATTCCGAAAGTTGCCGGACAATATATACAATTGATTTTGTAAATCAAATCAGACTTATTTGTCTGAAGTGGGATCTTTAATTTTGGAAAAAAACAGTGTGAATAGTTTTATAGTTTTTGGAGGCTATTTTAAACTTATCAGGAGAGAGAAATGTCCAAAGATTGCTCCACTTTTTCAGTTGTTGACATGTGGTTGTATAACATAAAATCCAGAAAAGGGGTGGATTGATAATATGTCTTGCATGTGTGTGTCAATAAGCGCATTCTGAATTGTGACCCGTCTTTCGTTAAAGCAACGGCTCAATGGAGATATAACCTAGCATACAGGAAAAACATTGGGAATGAAATTGTAGCAGGAACAATCAATGACTTCTGAGAAGAAGGATTGAGTCGATTGTACTAAACTAGGGAGCCAAGAAGGTTGAAGGCCGGAAGGCTTAGTGCCTGGGGAGAACAAACCTCGATTCCAAGTATCCTCATCATCAACATCATCCCATTCTGTCTCACTAGAGGGATACATCAGTGGGTATATATTACGCAGGGTTGGCGACCAAGACCCGTAGACTCGTACCCCATCCTTAAAAGGTCCGGGACTTGGTCGGCTCACGAGTCCTGCATAAACCTCTTGGGCCATTTAATCTCGGGGAGTGATTTAGGGATGTCCTCTCCTTTAAAGATTTCAAATCTGGATCTAGCATACCTATCACACTCTGCGAGGTTTGCCGTTTCTTCATTTATTTCGAAAAAACGGCAAAAGGGATCTGGTAGAATACCCATTACGGAGAGGTGTCTTCTCAGTGGGCAGTGGCCTCCTAATTCACTTCCTTGGGATAGAGAATAGCCATTTCGATTCTGCTGTTTTAATCACCTTGACAAACTGTTTCGATTGCCTGTGTCCGGGTAATACTCCTTAGGTTTCATACCCCAGTTTTTAATACTCTCTTTCCTGTGCTCATAGAGGCCACCGGTTGTGGCCCGACAAACGCAGTATTAGAGCCTTCTTTGGCCAGGCTATCTACCTCTTCATTCCCATGGTGTCCTTTATGTGCTGGTATCCAAATAAGGGTTACCTTGTTCCCAAACCTGGAAGAGATCCTATTGATAAGATCTACGGTTTCCTCCACCAGTCTTGAGGTTGACAAACCTTCTTGTAATGACCTACGACTGGAGACAACTTCAGTGGGTGCAATATGAGATCACAATAAGGGCTTAAAACATAAACGTTGGACCATTTTGCCAGTGCACAAGATGTGTCATTGACCTCGCGGTTCTCCTTCTTAAAAATGGAAAACTTCAGCTCTTTCTTCAGCCGTTAAATCTACCCACATCCATCGGTACACCATCAACAAAACGAAAGTTTAAGTTAAAACTTTCATCTTTAGTCGTGTATGCTTCAGCATAACGGTTCTTAGTCAAAACGCCACTAAGCCTGTCATAACTGCACGGGCTGGTGGCGTAACTCAGAAATGTCCGATCCTATAAAAATTGTCCTTTCAGTAAAAGTTGTATAAAACAAGTTCTAAAATCTAACTGTACAATAAAAATATGGGATTCTCGTTTAAAATAAGTTTGTATAATTTCCCAGCTAAATGAGAAGGTTAAACCTGTTACCAACACGTGATTTCTAGCCAAAAATAACTTGGGGTTTGCATAAATTAACCGTTTTCATATTAACAGGTGGACTTTAGAAGTTGATATATTCTATATATTAAAGATGAGATGATGAAGAAGAACAACTTGGAAAAAAGGATCTTCAGTGAAGTCACAAAAGAACGACAATTCTTTAAGTTTTTGCCGAGCTTTAGACGATTATATCATCATCATGGCCTATTTATTTTAAGAAAATATCGCAGTTAGAACATATTGTATAATTTAAAAAATAAAATTTAAAAAACAATTATATTTTTCTTACTTTAACTCGATGAATGTTGAAATATATGTGTGGTAACCGTTTGTTGATCATTATTCAGAAATCGTGAGATGCGGTCTGGTGAGATGTAGGTTTCGGAAAAACATTGTCTTTATCGTGCCAACGTTTCGATCTTTATTGAGATTATCTTCAGAGCTCGAAGTGGGCACTCTCAACACGACACGCAAGAATGGAACAATTACGCAGAAAACAAACACTTTGAGCCCTGAAGATGATCTCAATAAAGGTCGAAACGTCGCACCTAAAAGAAAATGTTTTTCTGACACCTACATCTCACCAGACCGTATCTCATGATTTCTGAATAATCGTTGAAATATATCTTGAGAAGAAGAAACTGCATTTGTAATAAGATTATTTAAAATTAGGTGAGGCTCAATATCTAAACATTAACTCTATGGAATTAATTAAAAACAATAAAAACAATATAATATAAAATTTTAAAAAACAACGTGGTCGTATAGATTACCTCGCTTAAAATATACATATACGTAAATGCCTCTTTTTTTAAAGTAATTTTAATTTTTTTTGTCACAATATGTTCTATCTGCGATATTTTCCTAAAATAAATAGGCCCTGATGATGACGATATAATCCCCGAAAGCCCGACAAAAACTTAAAGAATTGTTGTTCTGTTGTGACCTCACCGAAGATCCTATTTTCCAAGTTGACACCCTATATATATTTGCCATACCAACACTCAACCACAGAACTGAAACCAAATTTTCAAATTCAACCGTTCCAAAAATAAAGTATTTTTTGGTTTCCAGAGCATTCATGTCTTTAAAAGAATTCTGTAATAATGAACTCTAGAAAAAATAATTTTTGTACCTATGTCTACTTTTGTAATACCGTCTCTCGGTTTCTACCATAAATTACTGCTATGAAAGAATTGTTAATGTGTCAACTGAGGGGATTTATTTGCAATAATATGTACAAAGGGCCTTAGTCATATGAGAGGTTTTGTTGAAAAAGGATTTATTCAATTTATTAATGAGGAAAAGGACATAGTGTAGTTAAAAAAAAGTTCAATACTGCATGTTTTAATGATTTTTTGATCATTTTTCATTATAATAATTTCTAATAGTTTTAAATAAATGTTAATAGCATGAGACGTGTGCACGGGTCTCGTGAGTCCTTTTTGTTTGCATTCCGAATATCAATCACCCTTTGTCAACCCTGCTCTTAGATGAATAATCGATAACCTTAAATGTACTGCGGTAAATTAACTGACGGAAGAACAAAATGCCGAGACTTCGGAAGGAAATTGTTATTCGTTAAAATGAAATCATAACAAGGAACAGTGCGGTTTTCAGCTGGACAATACTAATGGGACTTGAACGGGCGGTCGGAGAGTAGATCTAATATTACGTGCTCCAGACATTTTCTACACTCTCAGTGTAATATTCCATACAGACTAAGATGAAATAAATTGATACATAGATATACATATTTACAAAGACAAAGAGAAAGACAGAAAGTGAGAAGGAAATAGAGATTGAGAGAAATAAAAGAGATGAGAGAAGAATAAAGAAAGAGAAGAGAATGGGAAAAATAGCAAGAAAATGATTGAAAGATACTTGAATTGTTCCAAATAGTGATGGATCTAAGGTATCGTCATACCTCTAATTAATTATTGCAATTGTTTAGTTTTCGACAAAACAAGAGGGTACATTAATAAAATGACACCCTGTACGGACAAATAAAGTTTCCTAAGATACAGAATAAGAACACTTACAAAACGCAGATCTGAATTACGGATTTAGCAGCAGATGACTGACAATGGTTTCATATTCGTGAAGAAGTTTTCATCGTTACAATATGAGAGAGGAGAGAAAGAGAGAGAGAGAGAGAGAGAGAGAGAGATGATGATGATGATGATGATGATGATGAACGCTTTACTTCATTCAATCACACAAAATTTGGTCTCATGGACAATTCTTGCATCTAATGTGAAATACAATCTTTACTAAGTTTACTCTATTTCTAATTTATTAAACATTCATTACTTCGAATAACCTGATTTATGTGGTCAATAGATAGATAGATAAAGGAAAAAAACATAGGGAGGTAGGGAAAAATTGCGGTATCGTTTGCGTAAGTGGTGAGGTGGTGGTGACGGTACGACAGCAGTTTAAATGATATAAAGTACAGGACCGAGAATGCTCCCTTGTTGGACGCCGGCTTGTATTGGGGTAAAATAGATTTAAAACAAATAAACAATAGAGATAAATCATAGAGAAAAAAATTAGGGAAATCTGGGTAGACAAAATGATAGATGGTGTGGGGCCGAGATAAACACTGATAGTGAGTGAGAGAAAAAGAGGAAAATATAGATAGTGAGAAAGAGAAAGAGGGATAAAAATAAAAATAAATAGATAGATTTATCAGAGAGAGACGTGACGATAAAGATAAAACACACATAAACAAGATCAACGAGAAAAAAGTACAGATAGATCTGATTATACACACAGATAGATTGAGATTGAGAGATAGTGAAAATTAAAATAGAAAAATAATAAAGAGAGAGAGAGAGAGAGAGAGAGAGAGAGAGAGAGAGAGTAATAACCTCCCGGAATCAGAGTTGTCCCCAGTGTTACCCTATTTTACGTTCTTAAAAACAAATGATAAAAATGGGAGATCAGAGATGAAGCCTGAGAGAGAAATCGAGAGAGAGAGAGAGAGAAAGAGAGAGAGAAAAAAAAAGAGAGATAGATAGATAGATAGATAGATAGATAGATAGAGAGAGAGAGAGAGAGAGAGAGAGAGAGAAGAGAATGTGACGGAGGTACAGAAAGTATAAATGAGATAAAACAGCGACTATAGATAAGCTGAGAAAAGTAATAAGAAAAAACAGTGTGAAAAAGACAGAGTAAGATAAATAAACAGAAACAAAAAAGAAAAAAAAGAAGTAGTGAGTGAGTGAGAGAGAGAGAGAGAGAGAGAGAGAGAGAGAGAGAGAGAGTGAGCTGTATAGATAGATAGATAGATAGATAGATAGATGGAGAGAGAGAGGGAGAGAGAGAGAGAGAGAGAGAAAATCAAAAAGTGATTTTATGAAGTGCAAAAAAATCGTAATTAAAAGGTGAAATCTGCTTAAATCTTATAACTTCGCGGTTTCCAGCCATGTATGAGACTTGATGAATTTCAGCGATTTTTAAAAATAAATAACGTTTACCTTGCCACCATTCACCACAACTTCACGTTCATTGAAGTGATTTGTCTCTTCTATTGACTAACTCTGCTTGAATTTCCTATCAAAATAAATGCGCTTCGGGCAATTGAAAAGAAAATATTTTGGTTCAGAGTGGATAAATCTGTGCCAAAATCATTCTTGTCACTTTATGAACCTCATAAAGCTGAATCTGACTGAGCTACTCAACCTCCAACGGGGTTTATTATTTAAATTATAAGCAATGACCTGAGGAGGACAGAAATGTCTACCTGGGCAATATTTTTAATTGGGCAGATTGATGATACTTTAGTTAATTATACTCAGCACTCTTGAAGAGTGACATTTGCGTTGTGATGTGTAATAAAGTAATTATGTCAGACTTTTTTTTAAATAATTCCGCTTGTGCAGATTCAGTTGCTGTATTATTAATCATGAACTGTATCTAAATTTATTTGCACGGTTGAAAGGGAACAAAATCCACTGAAAAGGAAGAGGAAAATAAATAATTGCCAACACATTCGTCTCATTTGACGGTTTCATTTAAACTTCCCAACAAGGACCATATTTTTAACCACTTATGATTTCTATTGGGAGGAAAGCCTTCAAAGCGTAGCCCAGTTAATGTTGAAGGGAAAGTAAATAAATAACATAGGTTGGAGAAAATAATCAGGTTTTTGTGCCGTTCGGAGTTTACCCGTGTTAATTAGTTAGGCGAATTAAAGATGAAAAGGTCGGTTGCCTGGCTCTGAGCCGTTTTTCGATATGACGGTGAAAAGAGGAAAGCACAGAGGATAATTGGCAAAGGAGGCAGAGCGAAGATCAAAGATACGACAGAGGAAGCTGAAACGTCGAGGCCGAAATCGATTCTCTCTAAAAAGATTGGGAATAAAGTTTCGACGGTTGGCCTGACAAAAGTTGAACATTTGCCCTTATTCATTTTATTCGTGGATATCCTCGTCCGGCTATTGTAGGAAACTCAAAACGAATACGGCTGTATTTATGTACAGAAACATCCAGGATGGTCTTTGGTTCTATCTGATACAACAGAATTCATATCCAAGTGGCGATGATGTATGGTTACTATGGAATATCCATCCACTATGTCCTTTTGCTCTGACTTGTTCAAAAATATTCATATCCATCCAAATCCTGATGGTAGTCATCGCTATGGATATACCGAGAAGGATACTGGGTGTTCATTGGTTCTAGCTGACTTAACAAAAAAGGTCACTATAGATGTATCATGATTCATTTAGGATGTTCTTTGGCTCAACTTGGATAATTGAGTTGAGAACTTCAAGTATTCTCGTTTAGGTCTCGATGGATACCACAGTTATGGGTTTACTAAGATCCTCGATCTATACAGATGTCCTAATGGTGTTTTTCACAACGAATACACCCAGAAACATCCATGATGAACATTTACTCTAGATCATCCAACAGTACAATTATCAATCAGGGCTATGATTTCTCTAGCATTATCTTTGATATTCTTTAGCTCAACAAAATTTATATCCATCGTTCGATGGAGGTCACTACTGTGGATTTAACATGAAGCATAGTGGTCGTTCTTTGATTCTAGCAGATTCAACAAAATCCATATCCAATTTTCATCGTCACTACTGTGGATATATCAGGAACCATCTAGGATGTTTTATGATTTATTTTGTTCAACATATTCTCGCATAGGTTTCGATGGAAACCACAGTTATGGTTTTACTAAGGTCCTCAAACTATATCAACACCCCAGGTTTCTCCCACGGATATACCAAGAAACATACACGATGAACTTTTACTCTAGCTTGTCCAACAGAATTCTTATCCTGGTCTTATAGAGGTCACTGTATCGGACATACCATGTACCCAACCAGGACGTTCTTTTGCTCTAATTGATCAACAAAATTTATATCTAAGTCCTTATGCTATGATTTGTTCAGCAGTACGTTTGATGATCTTTGCCTCCCGGGTCAACAAAATTCATGTCCACCTCTTGATGGAGGTCACTGCTGTGGATATACAAAGAAGCATCTTGATTGTTCTTTGGTTTTAGCTGATTCGACAAAATTCATGTCCACCTCTCGACGGAGGTCACTGCTGTGGACATACAAAGAAGCATCCTGATTGTTCTTTGGTTTTAGCTGATTCGACAAAATTCATATTCAACTCCCAATAAAGGTCACTACTATAGATACATGAAATTATATAGATATTCACTCAGGATGTTCTTTGGCTCAGCTTTTTCAACAATATCCGAATCAACTTCCTGTTGAAAGTCTCGACTATACCAAGAAGCATCCAGCCAATGCTCTAGTTTGATTAAAAGTATCCAAATCCAATTCCCTTGGATGCCTTCATGGGTGCCACTGCTATGCCTAGCATCATCTGGTTGTTCTTTGGCTCTAACGCATTCTATCGTATCCATATCTAGGTTCCGTTGAAGATCACTAATATAGATATACCAGGAATCATCCAGGATGGTCTTTAGTTCTGGCATGTTCAACATTATCCTGTATCCAAATCCAAGTCCCGATGAAGATTACGCTGGTATTGCTAACGAAATACCAAGAACTATCCAGTATGTCTTTGGCTCTAACGTTTTCAACAAAATTCATATGTAATCTAACATCTCGGATGATCATTGGTTCTATCTTGTATAACCAGATCCCGAATGAAGTTATATTACAGATGTACCGTGGAACCTCCGTTCGATGTTCTTTTGCGCTAACTTGTTCAACCGTAACGATAGTATGGAGCCACCGCTGTGATTTATCTAGTAGTCTCCGGGGTATTCTTTGGTTCTAGCCTATAAAAAAATTCTTTTCGAAGTACCAATGCAGGTCACTGTCACGAGCGATCTAAGATACATCAAAGTAGGTTTTAGGCTCTAGTTAATCTAACAATATTCATATCCGGGTCATGATGGTCAGTGCTATGAATATACCAACAACGATGTACCTTTTTCCTTCGTTGTTCAACACAATTCATATTTAGATCCTGAGGGAGGTCTCTAATAGAAATATACATACCAAGAAATAATCACGATGAACTTTTTCTCTATCTTGTCAAACAGTATCCATATCCAGATCTCCATTGATGGTATGTTATGGATGTACCATGGAATATTGCTCTTTTGCACCGTAAACAAGTCTGGATGGAGCTCACAGATATGCTTTTTCGAACAGTCTCTAGGGTGTTATTTTGCTCTTGGTTCAACAAATTTCAAATGCCACTTCCGGTGAAGATAACTGCTATGATTTGTACAGCACTATCCTGGATGTTCTTTGGTTCTAGCCTACTAAAAAAAATTCCTTTCGAAGTACCAATGCAGGTCACTGTCATGGGCGACCTAAGATATAGGTAGGTTTTACGCTCTAGTTTATCTAACATTATCCATATCCAGGTCATGGTGGAGGTCAGTGCTATGGATATGCCAACAACGATGTACGTTGTTTAACAAAATCTTATCTAGATCCTGATGGAGGTCTCTAATAGAAAAATGTGTACCAAGAAACATTTACGATGAACTTTTTCCCTATTTTGTCAAACAGTATCCATATCCATAGCTCGATTGATGGTACGTTATGGATGTACCGTGCTATATTGTTCTTTTGCGGCATAAACAAATCTGGATTTAGCTCACTGATATGGTTTGTCTGCCAATCTGCAGGGTGTTTTTGGAACTTGCTTATTCAACCAATTTCATATTAAATTTCCGATGGAGGTCACTGTTATGATTTACCCTTATTGATAAGATTACGATAGTATTCATGTCCGGTCCTCATCGACGCCACGGTTATGGGTGTGCCAAGGATCTATTTTTCCCAGTATGTTTTTTTCGTAGTTTTGGATGGTTATTGGATATTATTCTAAGTGACAAGGCCTGGATATCATAAGTTCATACAATTTCTTTCAATCAAATAATTTCTAGTGAAGACTGGCGTGAAGTGTGCTAAGATAATTTGCAGTTTTTACAATAGAATTCGTTGATCATGCATGAATATATACAGGTTTCTCCACACTTTTTTTTCCAATTCCTGATTTCATTTACCAATGCCTGCAGTCTTTCTGTTGCTTTATTGCCTACAGTGAAAATGGCATTGTTATCTGAATATTTTGCTTACGTTTTACTTTCTAGATTATCTGATATTAATAATGATAAGATTGGTGGTTTTATTGAACATTTAATGGAACAAATGGATGATCAATTGTCCATCTCTCTGCACAAGTTTAAAGGTTTTTTTTATACACAATATTCTTCTACGGACAAAAAGAAATTTTGACCAGTTGGACTGGTCTCCCCTTTGTAATTAGCCTGAGTTGATTTTGAAAAGGTTATAAGCTCCCGAAAAGAGGCCCATCCTCCCGCCTCAGTTTGCTTTTTGAAAAGTCGGCCCGGGTAAACCTCCGGGGTTTATAATTGGCAAAGGAAACTCTGTTAACAGGTTGAATTATGGAGAGGCGGAGCCGCGATTAATTTTAAAACCGATTCCCGAGATCCGCCATTGTCGTCGTGGAGACGCGGCGAGGGATCCCGGAACGTATTATTATATAATAGCGTTTAATTGAACCCCCTCCGCCCCGGGGCGCAGCCGGGCGCACAATGCCTTCAAAATAGGCCTGTGTAATCAACTAATTGTCTGCACGCAGAGTCCATTGTTGATGTGGATCAGTTTTGTGCCATGGAAAAGGATTACCGACGTTATTATCAAGGAAAGGGGTGGAAATTATTTTTCGAATATACAAACCCGGATTAAATGGTGGGTGACTGAAACCTGAGTAAAATGTTTCAACCTCAATATACTAACGCATATTTTACATATTAATATTAAGCAAAGTCGTACTGAAAATATTGAGTTGTAAGATATAACATAATATAACGTAACTTTGCATACATCGATCGATCTGCTTCATTTCGTATCGTTCATGAATCCAGACACTAAAATTTCCATCGCAGTATTACACTTATCGATTTAATTTTACCTAGAAACTAAAAACCCCAACCTTTGGCAATATTTTGAAAAACAAACCCAGCACTGAAGATGACGAAAAGTTTATAAGCTTTGGACAGACCAAAATATCTACGATAGGCATATCGAAAATGGTCGGTAGTGGCCAATTTTCATATAAAAAAACTACTCATAAAATCATAAAGGTAAATATATTGTAAATGATGTGGAATTTGGTCGATAAACTGTGTCAGAAATTGATTATATCAGGTTCGCTTTGTTTTTATTTTTTTTCGTGTATCTTTTGTGTATATTTTTAAAAACAGTCAAATCCTTAATTAGTTATGAAATTGATTATGTCAGGTCCGCTTCGTTTCGAGTTTTTTTGTGTTCGTAATATGCCAAGTTTTATCGGTTTATTTCACATTCATTTTTCATCTAAAAAATTTTTGCATTTTTTGACGTTTCGATGTTTAAAAACAGTCAAATCCTTAATTAGTTATGAAATCGATTATATCAGGTCCGCTTCGTTTCGTTTTTTTTTTTGTGTGTAATATGCCACGTTTTATCGGTTTAGTTCAGATTCATTGTTAATTATAAAAAAATATTTGCATTTTTTGACAAGTTTCGACTTTTTCAAAACTGTCAAATCCTTAATTAATTAGGAAATAGATTATATCAGGTTCGTTTAGTTTTCATTTGTTCGTGTACCTTTTTGTACATTTTTAAAAACAGTCAAATCCTTAATGAGTTATGAAATCGATATGTCAGGTTCGCTTCGTTTGGAGTTTTTTTGTGTGCGTAATATGCCACGTTTTATCGGCGGTAGCCGCCGAGTGGTTAAGGCGTCAGACTCTCGGCTAGTAGATCCCGCGGTCGTGGGTTCGATCCCCACCGTCGCCTCTGGATTTTTTCTGACGCCTAAGGGGACCGGTGGCCGCAATTGAAAGAAATTGACACATCGCTCATCAATGGAAGGAGCGGGATCGGATCTCAGCGACCGTGAATTTTGGTCTCAACCCCCTCCAAAAATGAGTTTCTTCGATGGAAGAACACCGGCACACCGGGGGCTCAAATTCACACTTGTGTTGCGAGCCCCCCTCCCAAAAAAATGGAGCCAGGGATAAAGTAACTCCTCCAGTTCCTGGTATCCATTGAAAAAAAAACCCCTCAAGATTCCGTGAAACCTCAACAGTACAAAGTATTATGCAAAGGTTCTTTCAAACCATGATCAAATCAACATACAAGTAAACACAAACTACTGTAATTTCTAAAAACCGAGAATAACTATTTCCGATATACCTATATATAGGTTCCTTACGACAAATCTTTAAGGAACATTCTACGCAGGGTAGCGAAAAAGGCTATAAAATCAAGGACATCACGAATAATTTGTTATTTTTGGTAATCTGTTGTTTGGTACACTGTTTTTCCTTCTTAACTTGCTGATGTTGAATTACATATGGATTCCTATGGTGCATGAAGTATAAAATAGTGGTTTTATGACGGCATATATATGAATAGATAAAAAATATTGATTTATAGTTTGTTTGTCTTATAGGTTATTTTCCATTTAATTGATTAGCCCGACGCACAGGTGCGACGATTGTTATTAAACTCGCCGTGATAAGTAGTTCTGGCAGGGGCGGAAGCGTGCTGTTTTGACTACAGGGTGCTGCCCGGTGACCCGTGTCCCCGGCCATCTGGGACCCCCTGGGAAGAATCGACTTCTCTCCTTTCTCTCCTCCGGCTTTTGTTCGTTTAACGAGCTTCTTATTTCGCTGCGAAAGGCCGTTCGAGGAGAGACCATATGTCTGGAATTTTGTCGTCGCACTTTAATAATATTATTAACCCTGATGTAACTGATGTAAAATTGCAAAGCTGGAAGAAAATGCTAGGGCTAATTCCACTGTAAAAGAATAAACATCTTTGTACATCTATATGAAAGTATACCAATGAATCTAGGTTGCAAATAGCTTCAAGGTTATATGATCCAAAAATTAACTTAAATTAACTATTCACAGGCTTGTTAGATATCAAGCCGTAATCAAAGCACTGAATAAGCAGCCCCCGGTTAGGCCATTTTGCAGCACTGGGATCCATAGAATCCGTTACCGTATAAGAATTATCGCAAGGAGGTAGTGAGGAGAGAATGGGAATCACTCGTTGAAACTGCAGAATGAAACAATAACAAAGAGACAGATTGAGAAAAAATGATAAAAGATTATACTTTTTATGTAAGGTCTTGGTTGAGATGAAAAAGTTGTTGTCACGAGCGGGATTCGAACCCACGACCTTCGGGTGAATACGCCGCTACTCTACCACTTCGATCCGCTCGGACACTAACTTCCCATCTCAACCTCACCTCTAGAATTTTCCCTCCATTTTGCCATTTTTCAATCGGACCACGAACTGTAATGGAGTATATACAATTTTATAATTAGATAAATAAGTTCGACCGTAAATAACTATATATCCACAAATAAATAAATAATAAATAACTCAATAATTAAATTATGAATAGTAAATAAATACAATCAAAGATCAAACGACTAAAGTACTAACTAGCTATAATCCGTTTTGGCTGGTATTAACCAATAGGACGACATAGTGAAATTTGAGACTCTTTAATCACCAGAAAGAATTTATTTGCCGTCCCATGAACCATTTCAGCAATGCAGGTAGCGTTCATGATCTCATGGTACGTGGTAATTTTTAAACTTCTAGTTTGTTGTGAGAAGAATTTGTTCTGAACAACCTGGAGTTCGTTCAAGATGGTCTTACAAGTGTGGCTCTAATATGGAGAGGCATGAAGTAATGTAGGTTTAAACTTACTTAAAACGTACCATGTTGTAAACCAACAGTTTGTTGTTTACACTGAAGCCTTCTCTCCTAAGCAGCGGGAAAAGGATTCTGATGGCAGCTTTGCTTTGGCCCAATATATTTTTAATATGGTCGCTGAAGTTTAGTCTCGAGTCCATTTCAACACCCAGGTAAGTGATTCTCTTGGACCACTCAAAATGAATTCCTTCCATAGTTATTTTGTGGCAGACTACGAGCCTATTACGTTTTACGAGAGCGCATTTATTCGGTGAGATCGTCATTTGATCTGCCAGAGATAGTATTCTCCAAGAAGACCAGTACAGTGCGATGTCATCTGCATGACATGATATGACTGACAGGATCTAAGCTTGGGCAGAGTGTTGATGAAAAGCGTGGAACCCAAATTTGACCCCCCGGGCACTCCGGCTTTCTAACCACTAGAGCTATAGTGACTTTGGTCCACTGGGACACCAGCTCATCTCAACCTACCACCGTTCCAATTTATTATTATTATTATTATTATTACGTATCATGCAGAGTAATCCGAAACGTTGGTTTAATTCCTGACGTTTAGTCGTGTCTTGGTTCCCTCCTTGAATCGAGATAGAACCCATGGTAGCGGACATTCAGTTTTTGGATGGGAGTATCTTTGAGGAATAATTTTATCAGGGGTGATTATTTCCTTTTAAGGTTTGTATATCTGCGACGGAACCTTATTACATATTTTTGTTTAGGTAAATTCAAAACGCTTTTAGTTCCAGCAGATTTTCTTTATTTATGGAAAACGTCTTTCACTCACCTTCTGAGCATCATCAGCCTTCTTTATAGAAAACAATAGAGAAAAACACTGTTATTTTTTTCTGTTTTTTCTTTTGTTTTGTTTAAAGAAAGCTGATGATGTTTACAAGGTGAGTGAAAGGCGTCTTCCACAAATAAAATCTGCCGTACTACAAGCGTTTTTGACTTTACCTAAACAGTACATACTCCATATTTGCTTAGTGGCCATTATTGACAATATTAATTATTATATTTATCTAAGGTTTTTGGCTGAGATAAAAAATTAGTGTCACGAGCGGGATTCGAACCCACGACCTTCGGTTCAATACGCCGCTGCTCTACAACTTGAGCTTTCGA
This sequence comes from Cimex lectularius, assembly GCF_000648675.2. Classification (NCBI taxonomy): domain Eukaryota; kingdom Metazoa; phylum Arthropoda; class Insecta; order Hemiptera; family Cimicidae; genus Cimex; species Cimex lectularius. The sequence goes on from NW_019392697.1 coordinate 1,141,869, forward strand.
ACCTCTCCCCGTGGCCACTTCATAAGTCGTTGAGAATCGAATCCAGATTATACATTTGAAAATATGGCAAAAAGAGGGAAAATTCGAACGGTTGTAGGTTGAGGTGAGTTGGGGATCGAAGTCACGATAGCTCAAGTGGTTAAAGCAGCGATATATTGAGCCGAAGGTCGTGAGTTCGAATCCCATTCGTGGCACTTTTTCATCTCAACCATGATCTTACATAAAAAGAATAATTAATTGAAATAAGTAATTTGGTCAATTAGACCACAAAACATAAATGGATTGTAAAAATTGGTATAACCTATTGGTATACCGATGAATCTGTAGCCTGGGAAGGTACAAAAAGACAATTTGGCCACGAAATTAAGTAATCAACACTCATGGGCACACATCTTTCAAACCGGAGTCCATGCAGTTGGAAATGTACTCAATTCAGACTGAACTATATCAAGTAGGCAATCATCCATCTGAGCACTAAACTCAGATATCATCAGGTTGAAGATGGCGAATTATAACGTCAAATTAAATATATTAGGTATGCCAAATACAGCCTCTTTCTATTGGACATGTAGAGACAAATGAAGAGCCGGATGACGCTGGCAGAAAAGGGTTATCCAAACCAACCATACTATCAAGGAGTAAGTAAAGTAATTTCTGTCGTACGTAGGAGGTATTAACGCCCAACTACCCGTTGGAGGCGCAGACCAGGTGTCAAACCACTTACTATACATTTTTTCAAATTAATATCAAATAAAATACATTGGGCTATACCGGGGTTTGAACCCAGCACCCAGACGCTCTAACCATTCAGGTTTGGTCCACTATGAAATAGCATCTTAGAAAAGAAGTCATTGCAAGGAAATGATATTCACTGGACTCAGACTGTATAAGTACCTCTTTGCGAAATTTGAAAAGAAAGATAAAGAACAAATCAAAGGAATTAATAGCAAAAAACATATCTATAGAAAAATTATTTTTGGTCAACACCACCGTGGAAAAAGTACAATCGGATCAACAATGCAAATTCTTCGATAAAAATGAGAGTTACTGTCAGGTTATAGAGACGAGTGTTAGAATGCGGCCAAGACTTGGTCAAAAGAACATGTAGCAGAAAACCGCAGAAAGAAAGAAAATTCATCCATATAGCCATACCATATTTTACTCTCGGTTTATAATGCAGAGCTTACGTGTAATATACATGAAGAGCTGTAGTACCATGGCTATTATTTGGAGCCAAATTCTTGAGAATTTCCGGCCAGATTATCTTGTTTTGTGCTAATATCCTTTTTGGCATTGATAACAAGATTAAATGTCAGACAAATAGAGCATTGATCAATCAACCTTCCTTTCCTCGTCCATTTCTCATCCCCTTTCATATACTTCCAGGGTTAACAAAGTTGGCGCCATTTTTTAGCTCGCGGACCACTATGCTGCACTGCATGACGAAGAGGATTGATGGATCATACTTTTGAGGAGCCATAGGTTTCCTTTTCTTAGTGCATTCCTCAACATCTTTCATATACTCCGGAGTTAGCACCGTTGGCTCCAATCTTTTAGCTCGTGGCACCACTATCTTGCGTTAGGTGATAAGTTCGATTAGTAGATCCAATTTTTAGAAGACGCGGATTTCCTTTTTTATCCATTCCTGTTCCTCTTTCATATACTTCCAGGGTTAACAAAGTTGGCTCCATTTTTTTAAACTCGCGGACCACTATCCTGCATTGGATGACAAGGTGGATTGGTGGATCCTACTTTTGAGGAGCCATAGAGTGCCTTTTTTAAACGCACTCAACAACGTCTTTCATCTGCTCCAGAGTTAGCACAGTTGGCTCCAATCTTTTAGCTCGTGGACCACTATCTTGCTCTGGATGACGAAGTGGATTGGTGGATCATACTTTTGAGGAGCCAAAGAGTGTCTTTTCTTATTGCATTCATCAACGTCTTGCTTATAGTCCAGAGTTACCAGTGTTGGCTCCAATCTTTCAGCTCATGGACCACTCTTCCGACCACTCACTATGTTCGATTAGTGGATCCAATTTTTCGATGCCCGGATTTCCTTTTGTGATCCATTCCTTTTCCTTTTTCATATACTTCCAGGGTTAACAACGTTGGCTCCATTTTTTTAGCTCGCGGACCACTATGCTGCACTGCTTGACGAAGTGGATTTGTGGATCCTACTTTTTAGGAGCCATAGATTTCCTTTTTGGACTTACACTGTTTCGAGTTCCGCTGATGGTTTTCCTGGAAGATTTTCCTTTAATAAGATGCAGATTATCGGGGTACCAATTGAGAATAATTATTGTTTAATATTAAGCTTCAGTTATGTAGAGGAAATAATAAATAATAATAATAATAATAAAATAAAAATTAATCTGTCTGCTTTTGTAAACGAGTGAAGCAAAATTATTTATTAAAAGAAACAGCTTTGCTTGAAATAAAACCTTCAATCGAAGAGGCTAATTAAATTAAGCTTGGCTCGAGCTAGTATGGGAATTAATTAACATAAAAAGGGTTGAGTTAGATTTGAACAATTGTCTATTTTATTGTCGCATAACAGCCCACTCCTCTTGATTACCTCATTATCGATTTACCGAGTAACACTCGAGCATGAATCAGTTTTTTACACGACTCCTGTGAATCAATCCGTCGTCAGAATGTGCATTTTCACCCGTTGAACGTATTCGGTAATGTTTGTCCACATGATGAATATAAAAGGCCGGTTTAAAAAAGCCTAAAGGGGGCGGGAAGATGTTCACCCCTCTTAAACATCTCTATTTCACGGGCAGTCTCACTCATATGGGCTTTTCGCAGAATGTCTGTTATTTGTAGGGGCGGAAACTCCCGAGATTTGTTGTAAACGAACTCCTTTAACTCAGCCAACTTTGCGAATAAAACACATCCCTGCCAACTGAGGATTCATGGCTCGGGGTCAAAATCGAGTTTGCCCTTTTTTTCAATTTTCCCGGATCGTGCCTAGAGAAAAGGAGACGGCTGTCCTCCAAGGCTATAACTTTTCGGCCAAAGTTAAACCTTTAAAGTGAAAAACTTTCTCATATTTCCTTTTGTTAAAAATCCTGGGTGTTTTCTTTCCAGAAAGACGAAGGCAGTTCTAAACCTCCGGAGAAAAAGGAATCGACCTCGCCCGCTATAGCTGAAGGTGAGGATCACACGAAAACTGCAAGTAACAAAGATCTCATTTGTTTTAACATTAAGTTTCAGAAGGAAAAATCAAGGGCCTCGACTGGGTCGCACATTTCCCTTTGGACGCTCCTCAGCTCTATCGTGAGCACATGGCAAGACAGCTTCATTTTATGAGAGGTAAGCACATCCAACAGAATTATATTTCACACAAAGTCAATTTTCCCTCTGATTTAACAAATCAGCCCTTCATTATTTTCGTTAAAACACATGCGACAAGTGTTGTTAACACAAGATATTTTTTCCTTGGGTTGGCTGTATTTAAAACTATATATACTTTAAAAAATATACTGGAGCTTAACAAGTTAAGCTATAATGTACGGTGTACAACATACTGCGTCCTTTGATAACTACTGCATCGCCCGTTCTGTACCTATAGCACACAAGTAAATAAAGAAATGTGTAGAGATTAGTGACCGTTAATCGATAGTTATTCAGATATCGTGAGATGCGGTCGGGTGTGATGTAGGTTTCAGAAAAACATGAAACAGCAAAATCTCACTGGCACTCTCAACACGACACACAAGGATGGCACAATTACACAGAAGACAAACACTTTGAGTGAGTAGAAATACTTTGTTTGAATATAAAATATATTTTGCATTGTATAAATTCACTTATCCACATCCTAAATGTATTTGTTAAATGTAAACATTGTTTGTAAATCCCAGGCCCTGAAGATGATCTCAATAAAAGATCGAAACGTTGGCAAGATAAAGAAAATGTTTTTCTGAAACCTACATCACATCCGACCGCATCTCACGATATCTGAATAACTAAATAAAGAAACTTTAACTTTAACTTAACTTTCTTCTTGTACATGTTGTACATCACAAAACACTTCCTCCTGCGGGCAAACGTGGTTTGTTAGTAGACGTGTTGATGTCTCTTTGGAAGGACTGCTGGAAGGCAACCGCAACCGATCAGGATTCTGGTTGGACTCCTGACAGGACATGCTTTCCCGTATACTCGGTCGTCCTTAAAAGGAGGTTCTTTAACGTCCGCACCTAGCCTATTCGGCCTTATCGGACGTTTTGATTCTCCAGATGAGGGCTGACGCACCACCACATACGACAGAATGGTGTTACTGCAGCAGCATTGGTGTTGAGGCAGCTTAGCTCCGAAGGCCTAAGACAACCTCGCTCCCCGCTTGCACATTCCGATTCGGGTCCGCATTAAGCATTATACCGTATGCCGCGCACTCCCTACATAGAGAAGGCCACTCTATCTCCCAGATTATTGGGGCTTCTCTAGTGTAGAAATTACCGGATCCGCTCCGGCCGCGGTTTCGTTTAAAGTGGAATAGCTAACCACCCCCTAGAGGAGTACCGTCTACGGTAAAAGCCGCCAATCGAGATCAGCTTACACCTGCGTGCAAAGCATATTCGAATAGGAGTTGATAATAAACATTGGTAGGACATGCTAGGTTCTTCGGTCAGAAATCGAGGCAATTGAACCCTGTGCCTCAGAAATACAAAGACTTGGAATGCAGTCAATGAAGATGGCCATACTCTTTAACAGACAGGCAACAGTCAAAGTGTTAACGTTATGAGTCTGCAGTTGCGTAGGATCTGATCTTCGCCTGGGTTCCCTGGCACACAGCAGTATTAATACTGGGCAAAAGAGAAATCAGTTTAAATACTTTTTGCCTTAAACCCTACAGTAGCTTAGTACTTTGCTACAAAAAGGGACACATTGACAAAAAAGTATCCTTAATCAATTCCTTTTTCAAATCCTGGTGGATCAATACTCCAGCGTTGAGGTTCATATATGACCTCTCGCTAAACTTACAAAAGTATTCACCTGCCCAACCAAAATTAAATTCGGGTTCTGGGTACTCTCCTTACTACACCCACGTTCCCAAATAAGACGTGTGTATCGGATAGTGCAGAAGAAACATTAGGCAGATTATACCGAGAAGAGGAAGAGATAGAGAAGCAAATTCATTGTTACCGTGATGATCTACCAAGGAATTCATCAGCTAGGTGAGGAAAAACCGCAAGCAATTCCCTACACCTGGGTAAGAGCCTAAACCTGATTAGTGGGCTCTAACAAAAGTAAAGGTCTATCTATATTGATGCAAAAGCTAGGTAATTATTTCTTCTATCTCTAGCAGGCCTCCCTCCCGCTCACTTCAAATGTTCACCATCGATCTGAACCACCGTAAATACCATCTTGTGTACACACCCCTGGGACGGAAATGGGATGACATTCATGGATGGACGATACGCGAAACTCATAGAAGAATGAACCAGGATTTTTGTAAGTTCTCCTGACTAGGTACAGTCACTTGAGAAGGCATGTGTATCGGAAGCGGCCGAAGAAACATTGAACAAATTTTGCAAAGAGAAAAATATGAAGGGACTCAGTCTTACTGTGATGGTCTATTCAGGCGTTGATTTCTGCTACTAGATGAAGAAGCTTCTAAGGGATGAAGAGTCTGAAGTTTAGAAATTTCGTTTCATTATGGTCTTTCTATTCTGTCTTTAGATCTCACAGACCAAAATAAGCAGATCAAAATTATCATAATAGGCATATACTGACTATATGTTCATCATCCGGCTAAGAGGAAATATCACAGTTTAATGGTTCTATTGTTTTCTCGCTGTTCTTGCACAAATATGAAATTGTTGAATGAAGGAACGAAAAAAAAACGGAAATTGTTGTCGCAACTTATACTATAAAGACGTGATTGATGGAAACTTAGCTTTCCAATGTCTACATGTTCACCGTTATCGACTGACTGAATAGTTAACGATTGGTAAATTGGACCAAAGGTAACTGTACAGAAAGGATTTTACCCGGCCATGGCATGGCTACGGCCACGAGACGTTCGAGGGTGGTCGGAAAGGGTTGGAGTCGGCACCACTAATGAAGCACTCCGTTCAATGGGCGGCTTCAATGCTTGTAATTACACCCTCCTTCCTCCGCGCCCGTGTAAGCACAGACTAGTTTTGCCAACGGGTCCAGTTAATTGGAGAGTGATTAAGTCCCCGGGGATCCTGGCTTAACGCCCCCGAGTGCGCGCCTCTTCAGAGTGCACGTTAAACCGCGCACATGAAAGGGGCTGTTAGCGGCAACTGGCTAAGCCCCACGGTGGTAATTCTGTTCGGACTGATTTATTTAGGGCCATTGAATTGAGCCTACGACAGAATTAACACAAACACAAATGACCTTCTTAATTTACCGTTTATCAAAGGGGAAAAATGGCAAAATGGACTATTTTGGTTCAATTTAAATAGTTATTTCATGAAAAGAGGCACTAATTAGAACAGTTAATATTGAGAAATTACAGTTAAATAACTGTCATGTTTTTAAATTAATTTTTGAACCTTGTGTAAATTTCTTGATTGTTGTTACCTGACATTTTCCTATCTCGTAAAAAATGAAGGATGGATGAGCCAAACTATCATGCAGTCACCATCCAACTTTTCTGAATAATTGTGTTTTTGCATGCAGTGGATGATTGACTTTTTACACCGATGGGGGTCTATGGTTAAGCGATCTATTTTTTCACAAATGCCATGAACACTCATGAAACGCCATATTTTTTTCTGGCAGCGAATCAGAAAATTTGAAAGTTTTAATTTTTTAAATTTTTCTGATTAACTTGAGCAAGAACTTGGTTGGAAGCAAATATGCACAAAACGTGTGTGGTGTTTAGTGACCGTTAGTTAATTATTATTTGGAGATCGTGAAATGCAGTCTGATGACGTAGATTTTAGAAAAAACATTTTCTTTATCGTGCCAACGTTTCGATCTTCATTGAGATCATCTTCAGGGTTCAAAGTGTTTGTTTTCTGTATAGATGTGTCATTCTTGTGTGTCGTGTTGAGAGATGTTGACTCCCAACACGACACACAATAATGAAACATCTACACGGAAAACAAACACTTTGGGCTCTGAAGATGATCTCAATAAAGATCGAAACGTTGGTACGATAAAGAAAATCCTTTTCTAAACTCTACGTCACACCAGACCGCACCTCACGATCTTCAAATAATCAACGCACAAAACATTGGTTGAGTCGGTTGTCATCCAACTATGGTGGAAGGTTTTGGTGTCATTAAGTAAGATCTGTTTAGAAACTTTACTAAACCAATATCTGATGGTTTCGAGTAATGGGGGAAATCTATATCTATTTATCAATCAATCTATTTATCTATCTATCTATCTATCTATCTATGTCATTTTATTTGTTACTTTTTTTCGTACTTTAGAGTTTTATTGCTTTCTGAGCCTCTCCCACTTTTTCCGTTTTTTCTTTATTCCTTTATCTTTGTTTTTTAATTCAAGGTGGCCCCCGCTCACACACACTTCACCCTCTTTCTTTTTCTTCTCCTCTTTCTCCATATCTCTATCTCTCTGACTCTTTATCCATCTGTTTATCGACATGAATTTTTCTGCCTCTTTCTTTCTCGCTCTCTCTCTCTCTCTCTCTCTCTCTCTCTCTCTCACTCACTTTTTCTCCTTATCTATCTCTATATCCCTATCTCTCTATCTTTCTGCCTATTTCTCCATCCATCTCCATATGTCTATCCCTCTTTCTTTCTACCTATCTGACTCTTTATCTATCTGTTTATCGACATCAATTTTACTCTGTCTTTTGTTAATATTATATTGGTCTTTCTTTCTTTTGTACAATTCCTACCGCCATTCCTTTTCTCTCTCTCTCTCTATCTCTTTCTTTCTCGCTCTCTCTGTTTCTTTCTTTTTCTCGCTCGCTCTCTCTCTTTCTCTTTCTCTTTCTCTTTCTCTCTCTCTCTCTCTCTCTCTCTCTGCCTGTGTGTCTCTCTCTCTTTCTTTCTCTCTCCATCTGCCTGTACATCTCGTTCTCTCTATCTTTCTATCCATCTCTCCATCTATCTATTTGACTTTTCATATTTTTATCGACTTCACTTTTTCTCTGTAGTTTTTAATTGGCCTTTCTTTATTTCGTACCCTTCCTCCCACCCTTTCTTTTCTCTCCCTCGCATTCTTTCTCTCTCTCTCCTCTCTACTTCTTTTTCGCCTCATCTATCTGTATATCCTTATCTTTCTATCTATTTCTCCATCTATCTCCATATATCTATCTCTGTATCTTTCCATCTATCTCACTCTTTATTCTCCTTTTTATCAACATCAATTTTTCTCTGTCTTTTTTTAATATTATTGGTTTTTCTTTCCCACGCTTTCTCCCTCCTTCTCTCTCTTCTCTCTCTTTCTTTCTTTCTCATCTACTCTCGTTCTCTCTCTCCTTCTCTTTCTCTCTATCTATCTCTCTATGTGTTTATGTATCTACCTATATATTTCGTTCTCCCTTATCTCACTTTTTTGTCTAGATTCGCTCTCTTTATAATCTTTTTTTCTGTTTCAGTGTTACAAAAATGACTTAAAATTTTATAAAATCTGTTATTTTACTTGAAAATAGATAAATTGAAAAATACTTAATATAATAGGCATTTTTACTCAAGAGCTCACAAAACGACAGTATTAATATGATTGGTTTGTACATCAGAATTGACTCAGAAATTATTTTATTTTAATGGTATGATATATAATTTAATTACAAGATGGTCGATCATTCGTTTGAAAATTAACTGCGTTGTATTGATAAGTTGGTGTCATACAGTCAGAGAAAGTTTAAAGCAAATGTTCCAAATAAAACGTAAAATTTACCTTATTTAAAAAGTAAAACGTTGGGGGTCCTAGCATTATTGATTAGGGGGCGAAAAAAAGTCGTTCGCTTCCGGCTTATCATGTTTTTCCCTCGTTCAAACGTGAGGTATAAAAGGAAAGAGACCAAAAATAAGAGCAATCTTTTTAAACTTACCTTTTTAGTGTATGAAATTCTCTCTTCCAATTAATACTGAGCGGGCTTAGAACTTTATAAAAGAGGATTATGGACGTCAATAGGCTGTATTTTCTAGTTAGTCATCCTCCGGCCCTTGCTCTGACGAATTTTGCATTTAACCCCATGCGGAAAAAGTGAGAAAGATTTTTCATTTCCTTTAGGCGGCCATGGTTTGGAATTTTTCGGCCAAAAAAGATGAGATCGAATTAACGAATTCCTATAAACAAATAAACGAACTACAAAGAAAGAAATGCCGGGAGTTGTACAAGGATTGATTCACCGATTCATATCGGATTTGTTGTCCCGTGACGGCAAAGTTCCGTCATACGGTCAATTATATTTTATAGACTCTTCCAAAGCTGTAGATGTGCGTTCGGGACGGGCAGAAAATGAAAACCAGCCCGTGCAATTTTGACAGCCCTTAGTGGCATTTTGACTAAGAAGCGTTATGCTGAAGCATACACGACTGCAGCTGAAACGATTAAAGATGAAAATTTTAACTTGAACTTGCGTTTTGTTGATGGTGTGTAGATTTAACATACAGCTGAAGAAAGAGCTGAAGTTTTCCATTTTTCAGAAGGAGAACCGCGAGGTCAATGACACATCTTGTGCACTTTCGGCAAAATGGTCCAAAGTTAATGTTTTAAGCCCTTATTGTGATGCCATATTGTACCCACTGATCTTGTCTCTAGTCTTAGGTCATTATAAGAAGGTTTGTCAACCTCAAGATTGGTGAAGGAAACCGTAGATCTTATAGGTATAACAAGGTAACCCTTATTTGGATACCAGCACATAAAGGACACCGTGGTAATGAAAAGGCGGATAGCCTGGCCAAAGAAGGTTCTAATAATAACCTTCAAAGGTTTAAGGCTGCCTGTTCCTATGTCCGTTTCCGGACTTATACAGGATGGTCGTGCAACCATGTACCCCTGCAAACCATGCCCAACCCTCACGTGATCAGGCGTTAGCCACGGCTGCAGCCATGCCCAGGATGGACCACGGGTAGGTGCCTGGTCGGGATATGACGTGAGGGTCGCACCTTACAAATATCTTACGTGCTAATGAGGGGTGCCCAATCTCCCCGTACACTGAACCCCGCCCAGGAGAGAAAGAGAGTGGGCACTCCTCGTACATACTAATACTATATATACAATATACAATAAACTACAATATGTTTATATATACAATTAAATCTAATTTATCACTCACTGATACTAAGATTAACACTTACACTGACACTTATTCGTCACTGTTGGGTGGTGTTGGCCATCCTTTTCTTGTCATCACCTGATACACAAAGCGTTTGGTGGCCGCGAATATGTCGGGCCATAACCGGTATTCTATGAGCACAGTAAAAGAGAGTATTAATAACTGGGGCATGAAACAATTCCTTAAGGAGTGGGATTTATCCCCCGGACACATGCAATCGAAAGAATTTGTTAAGGCGATCAAACCAGCAGAATCGAAATGGCTGTTCTCTATCGCAAGGAAGTGGAGGTCACTGCCCACTGAGAAGACACCTCTTCCTAATGGGTATCCTACCAGATCCCTTTCGCCGTTTTTGCGAAATAAAAGAATAAACGGCAAGGTACTACCTCGCAGAGTGTGATAGGTATGCTAGGTCTAGATTTGAAATCTTTGAAGGAGAGGACATCACTAAATCACTCCCCGAGATTAAATGTTTCAAAATCTTGGTGTTTGTGAACAGGTCCAAGAGATTTATGCAGGACACGTGAGCCGACCAAGTCCCGGGCCTTTTAGGGATGGGGTACGAGTCTACCCAGGCATTTAACCCCTCGGGTCTAGGTCGCCCACCCTGCCAAATATATACCCACTGATCTATCCCTCTAGTGAGACAGAATGGGATGATGTTGATGATGAGGATACTAGGAATCTGGGTTTGTTCTCCCCAGGCACTACATCTTCTGGCCTGCAACCTTCTTAGCTCCCTAGTTTAGTACAATCGACTCAATCCTTCTTCTCAGAACTCATTACCTGTTCCTGCTACAATTTCATTCCCAATGTTTTTTTCTGTATGCTAGGTTACATCTCCATTTGACCGTTGCTTCGCATTCGAAGATGATATGGGTGGCTATTTCTTTCTCCATATTTCATAACCTGCAAACGAGTTATATATGCCCATGTTATGTAGATATTTTCTCAGATGCCAGTGACCGGTCCCATCACTCTACTGAATCCGCTCCTCTCCAACTAGACAAGATAGGACTCAAAATGATCCATAAAGACATAAAACAAAACCGTTATGACCCACTAACCATGTTACAGTTTGCTTGCTGTCGACTTGCTATTCTATATGCATTTATGATTCCGACTATACAATAGGGCTATTCCCTAACAGGCCAGTAGTTTATTATAAATCTCAAACAGCATTCAGGACGCGAAAATGAATTAGAACAAATTGTCCTTCTATTTTCCAAAAAAGATGGTAATTTAATTAATTTTAAGGTTTGGTTTTTATTACAATCGGATATTTCTTAATAAGGTATATGGAAACAATTGATTATGACCCTTTTGGAAGGGGGCTTGTTTAAATCTCCTACCTATCTCCGTGAAAACCGTTTTGTGTACACAAACGAGAAATTGGTTTTCAGCTAATGGATTTTTCATAAATTAAACATAAGCTCTTTATACAACGGATAAAAACGGCTTTTTATATTTTCGTTCATCGGCTCAAAAGATTTGCCGGATTTTCTTAAATAACAATTTACCTGGATTGTGATAAATAAGTGCTTGATTATAGGTAAATTTTTTCCCTAAAGGCAAATGGTATTTTCCTTTGGCTCCATAGAGAGCGTACAGGGGTGCAAAACGATCTGAGAATTGTACTTTATCACTGGTCAGTTTGGTAAGATTGAATTTATTAGCGAGAATGTATAACTAAGATGTCGTAATATCCAGTTGTTCATTTCCTTGGTGGAGAAATCCGTACTTAAAATGTCTTTTATATTGCAACAAAAATATAAAATGGGATACCAGCATATTTGACAAAATTTTGAGTGCACACGGTGAAAAGCAGTGGTCTTGAGTATGACGGGTGGAAGGCTCTAGGGTGAATCGGAGTAGGGAAAGAAGTGTCTCAACCGACAAAGAATAGGCCATACACGGTTAAACTACAACCAAGAAATATGGAAATACGTTCCTCCAGGCTTTATGATCTTACAGTAAGTGACGTGGTGACAAAATAAAGAATAATCGTCCCTGAATGTATTATATAAGATTATTTATCCTATGTTCTGTCAAGTCTAGGTGTGTATTTTAGAATTAAATTTAATGTTCTAATATTTTAAGTTATTTATATTTTTAAGAGGAGTTAATATCTTCTGATATAATTACAAAAATGTAAAATAAAACGTGTTTTTTGATCGTCAAAATTATTTTTTATCTGTACACTCGTGATCATGAACGTTTTAGGCAACTTAGAAGAATAATTGGCTCAGATTGTATTTATTAGCTAGAATGTGTAGAATGAGAGGGCCCATGTATTGAGTACATATCGAACCGCAGGGGTGATTGAGAAAATCGACCCAATCGTCAGGAGCGCAAGGTATGCTGTAACATGATGGAAAGGGAAGTGATCAGTTGGTCCCATATAGAGCTAGTAGGAAGTCCATCCGATACAACCTAGACTTGAAACTAGCACAGGCATAGTCTACTATTTCGATTTTTAAATTTTGTTGTGCAGAATCGTTTTATCTGATCAATTTTCACTTGGAATTGAATGTATTTATTAGTGAGAATATACATATGAGAAGACATATGGCGAAATATCGAGTACTCCATATCCTTATATATATATANACACATGGTGGGCGACCAAGAACCGAGGGGTTAAATGGGTTAAATGCCTGGGTAGACTCGTACACCATCCCTAAAAGGTCCAGTTCTTTGTCGGCTCACGTGTCCTGCATAAACCTCTTGGACCTATTCACAAACCCCAAGATTTTGGACCATTTAATCTCGGGGAGTGATTTAGTGATGTCCTCTCCTTCAAAGATTTCAAATCTAGACCTAGCATACCTATCACACTCTGCGAGGTTGCCGTTTCTTCTTTTATTTCGCAAAAACGGCAAAAAGGATCTGGTAGAATACCCTTAATAATTGGCCATTAACCTCAATAGTTGTAAGATTTTCGAGTGACCTATGTTATTGCACTTATGATTACAGCTGCCTTCGCTAATTAATCTATAGCAGCTGATTAGTGCTCTGATCTTAGCCTCAAGCCTGTAGAGGTGTGGTATTGGTTATAATTTCAAGTGCTAGGGTGGGTGTAGTTGAACATGCTCCTGCATTATCAAACAGCCAAGTCTTTTAAGTGAACTTAATTTGTTACTGTTCCCTTTATTTTTTAGACCTTTCTAAAAGCTGCGAACAATAATCTAGGTAGAATAATTGCAGTATATAGACATTTGGCTACCCATGGTTTGCGACCCCATGTTTTACCGACAATTCTCCTACATTGTACCATAGATATTGTGCCTTTCCTGTATATGTTATTAATATGACCTTTCCAATCAAGTTTCCTGTCAAGCGTCACACCAAGGAATTTGATTGAATCCACTAACTTTAATTCTATGCCCTGACTACATATCCTTACTTTATAAAAAAAGGGTATTACTTACTTTATAACAAAATATATGTTTTTAGGAAATATCTATTATATTGCAACAAAAGTTTTTGGCCGAATCCATAGAAGCTAGTTAGTACGAAGGGCATAATCGGACTGGCTCAGAGGAATAGAGTAGCTTAAGAATTCTATTGAGATTGACCGGCATTTTAATAACTGCTTCAGCTTGCTTGATGTGTCCTACACGATGGAATACGGTCTCTGTTCGTTGGTTCCATATAGTAAGCTAGTAAGAACGACATCCGACATGACCTACAATAGATCGCATTGTGACTGTCTAGGTCCATTGATAACTATATTTGCAACTAAATCTTTAAAACTTCTATTGTGTATAGTCGTTTCATCTGATCAATTTTCACGAGGGATTGAATGTATTTATTAGCGAGAATGTATAGTATGAGAGACATATGGCGAAATATCGAGTACTCCATATCCTTACTTTATAAAAAAAGGGTATTACTTACTTTATAAACAAATATATGTTTATAGGAAATATCTATTATATTGCAACAAAGTTTTGGGCCGAATCGATAGAAGCTAACGAGTACGAAGGGCATAACCGGTCTGGCTCAGAGAAATAGAGAGCAAAGAATGCTATTGAGATTAACCTGTACTTTATTAAATTCTTCAGCTTGTTTGATTAGTAGGAACGATATATGACCTATAATTTATCACATTGCGGCCGCCTGAGTCCATTGATAACTATATTTGTAACTAACTTTTTAAAACTTCTATTGTGTATACTCGTTCTATTTGATCAATTTTCACGTGGGATTGAATGTATTTATTAGCGAGAATGTCTAGTGTCGGAGGTCTATGGCGGATCATTGAGTACTCCATCTCCTTACTGTAGAACAGTGAGAAAATGTATATATATATACAGGGTGAATTGCTACTCGTGCTACAAACTTCTCCAGTAGATTCTTCACCCTAAAATGAACAAAAAAGTTCATATTGTCCATGGTCCGATTCTCAACCATTTCAGAGTAATTTCGCTTTTTATCGATTTTGAAAGATATCACGTCCTGGCGTCGGAAAATCGTGATATCTTTTAATCTAAACATTTCTCTGAAAATCTAATAGCACCGTTGAAATTCCCGTTAATTTTTCAATAAGAAGATGACGGTGGCAAAATGTTTGGGCTAATTTTTTGTGTTTTATTTCAGCCAGAACTACAAAAAGAGTGGAAAATTGTGTAAATCGGAAAGTGTATAAAGTAATCCAGAGTTTCTAATTTTAGTCTCAGAAGGCAGCAAATTTGAGGAAAACTACCTGATTTAATAACGCTTCCAACGCACTCGTCATTTTCTTATTTAGTGGTTGTGAGACCAAGATGTTGATGACAAAAAGAGAAAAAATGGTGGTTCAAGGATTGCTAATGTTTGAGAGTGACTTGCTACTCGTGCTACAAACTTCACCAGTAGATTCTTGACCCTAAAATGAACAAAAAAGTTCATATTGACCATGGTCCGATTCTCAACCATTTCAGAGTAATTTCGCTTTTTATCGATTTTGAAAGATATCACGTCCTGGCGTCGGAAAATCGTGATATCTTTTAATCTAAACATTTCTCTTAAAATCTATAAGCACCGTTGAAATCCCCGTTAATTTTTCAATAAGAAGATGAAGGTGGCAAAACGTTTGGGTCTTTCTTCCTTGACCTTCTAGCTGTTTGTAAACTTCTTAAGCATTACATACTAAATGGGCATTAAATTAAATTAAAAAATTTCAATGGAATTATGATTTTGATTCTCTCTAAAAATTAACGGGGATTTCAACGGTGCTTATAGATTTTAAGAGAAATGTTTAGATTAAAAGATATCACGATTTTCCGACGCCAGGACGTGATATCTTTCAAAATCGATAAAAAGCGAAATTACTCTGAAATGGTTGAGAATCGGACCATGGACAATATGAACTTTTTTGTTCATTTTAGGGTGAAGAATCTACTGGAGAAGTTTGTAGCACGAGTAGCAATTCACCCTGTATATATATATAAAACAAAATATGGCCATATCAACAAAAAATTTGGTCAGAAGCACATGTGCATAATCGAAAAAGCTCTGAAGATAAGAATAGTAGAAAAAGAAGAGATTAAACGGTAATCTAATAACTGCTACATGTTGAAATACGATGTCTATGGGTTGGTTCATTATAAAAAGATAGTCGGAATGACATCCGTTTTCAAAATGAAAGTAACTATGTAAAACTTCTATATCAGATCATGCTTAAGTAGATTGAATGTACTTATTAGCGAGAATTAAAAGTGTGAGAAGGCCGTTTGAGTCCAACTCTGGGTCGAAAAGTATTGCACATAGTTAACATACCAGACCGTCAAAACCTCTTTCAGGCTCTTTATCATCGTCAGTGAAGACAACATTGATAACCAGGACTTGAAAATTTAAATTGACGGAAGCAAAATTGAAGACCAGGTTGGCTGTACCTTCATTACAACTGCAACAAGACCTGTACCGGAGTGGAGGTCATAGCTACCGCTCGTTTTATCAATCGGTATCCTCAGGATAAGCCATATCAGTATCCCCTGACTTATTCACCTCTCTAGACAGTTTTTCATCACTAGTTTTCTAGATGTACAGGTGCTTCTTGTCCAATCCCCTTGCCCGGCGTAGTGTCAATTTATTTGTTACTATTCTTTATGAAAGGGTGTAAAAAATAGTCAAATTACTATTTGGCTATAAAAACATAAAAAGTCGAATTTAAATCAACGAATAGTTCGGAAAAAGTAGGTTAGCGGTATTTTTACTGTTGCGGTACTGTTTTTTGTCGGCTTTGTCCTTGATCTTTGATGCTGCATTGATTTGACACAAAAATGGAAATACAGTCCGAAAAGAATAACGAAAAAGTCACCAAAATAGTTGTTGAATAGAAAATGCCCTAATGATTGCCTTCCGATGGGGGTTGTCCTTCCCCTCGGTCGTCGCCAATTAAGGGACATCGCAAACGTCCAGGTCACCTTTCAGCACGGATTGTACAAAGGGTGACCGTAAAGAGGGAACTCACGATACATCCTCTTACGGTTCGTTAATGCTGGAAGTGCGGAAAGGCAATGGGGAGACGATCGGGCACGGGGTGGGACTCCGACGCCATTCCAAACATCCATCAACCCCCAATTAACTCTACAAATGCAGTTGCCATCCGGTATCGAGGCTCTATTGAAAGGCGAAGAAAGGGGGCGAAACCGCTTTTGCCGAGCTTTTTCCCTCTCCCATGTAAATGTAAGCTCCTTAGCTCCCTTTACGCGCCTCCTCTTTTTAAACGTACGTTTTTCCAAAGAGGCATCTTTAAGGAAACCTCTTTTTATCGCTGAAGAGTTAATTCCGGGTAATGGGACCTTTTCATTTCCTTTTCCACGCTGTGGGCGACGGAGCTTAACCGGCTCATCCGTTTTATCAAGTCGACTAAAAGGATCTCGCAAATTGAAAAGCCACCCTTTACCAGACCAATCAGCAGATTCGGAGAACGTGCATAGAGAATAGAACGAAATTATACATTTAAAAAGTACTTATTTATTAAGAAACTCCAAAAGCTGTGGATAAAGCCACAACCATCAAAATAATTCAAATAAAAAATTCATTATTAATAATACTTTATATTACTCTTTGTAACCTACGGATTATTAATCTGATAGAACAAAGCTCAACAAAAACTAGCTACCCAAACATTAGGCTGCATACAAGAGGGGCAATGAGAACAACCCCTAGGAATGCATTAGAAACTGCTAAACCTACTTCCACTGGAAATATATACAAGGAGAGGTTAGGAAAAGCTCATTTAGGCTCCAGAAACAATCAAATTGGATAGGAACTAAAAAATTCGGGCATACAACCATAATTAACAAAATCAGACACCCAGTCTTTGAAATGGGGACTGACTATATGATCCGGAAAACATTCTTTACAACATCCTATAAAGCCTCAACGGACTATAAAGGACAGGAAGAACTTAGGAGAGCTCTGTACAAGCCCAAAACATGAGCAATCAAACTCATTAGGGAAGTACACGTCGGTCTTTCAAGCAGAACTACATGCCATCAACGCTTGTGCCCGGAATTTTGAAAGAGGTCACATTGGCAGAAAACCCCTCATAAGATCTGATAGCCAAACAGCCATTAAAGCATTAGCATGTAAAAGAACCACATCAAAATTGTTCAGGGAATGCATCCAAAATCTCCAAAACCTGGGGAAACACAACAACCTGATGATACCTTGGATGTCAGAGCTCAGAGGAATTTTGGGTGATGAGAAAGCAGACAGACTGGCCAAAGGAGGATCTGCAAAACTTAGGCCCTGACCTATACTTGAAACTAGAAAAGGCATCGAGTGGAGAAGTTGCTGAATTAGAAATCATCACTTAATCGCTCACCTTATTGGGTCCGTCTTCACTCGCGGGTTTCTTGAAGATGGCCCAATGCCGAAATTGACCCTCTGTTGATTCCACCACGTGGCATAACAAAAATTATACGTACATTTATTTGTCCTCTCATTTCTTTATTAATCCAATTATTTTTCGTTTTGTAAACGTATTTATTATCCCTAGGATCGTAGAATTCATACATTGAACTTTTACGTTGTAGAGAATGTTCTTTTGTCAGTTGATTCCAATTCATACATAATATTGCAAAATTTTCTCATTGTGATTATTTTTTTACAGAACAAAACATTTTTAACTTATTTGAAAGAGTTTTGTTTTTTGTTGATTTTCAGAACTGGTCTCACCGAGCAGCACTGGAGAAACAAGTGCGGGCGCTTTTCGCCCAGTCACAAGATCGCCGGATTCAACCGTACCAAATTTATCAGGTAATCTTGAAAAAAAGTTCCATTTATTTTTAGTGGTCTAATGTACGTATTTCAATTAATTGTTCTTTTCATGTATGGTCTTGGTTGACATAAAAAAGGTAGAGTACCGAGCGAGATTTTAACCCACGACTTCGATCCATTCGGACACCAGCTTCCCTTCTAAACCTACAACCTTTGAAAAAATCGCAAAAAGAGGGTCAATTCGAAAGGTTGTAGGTTTAGATGGGGTGTTGTTGTTCCGAATGGATAGTCATTCCATCACCTTAATTGAACCTTATCGCTCAGTTTGATATGTGCATTGGGGTGTATTTAATTTCACAATAAATATATGATACTTATCAGCGTTTTTAAGCTGGTTTGACGTCACTATTCGGATATTAATTTAGAGACCTCGACCACCGTTTCTATTAATCTTTTCCTTCTTTCCTCCTGGTCATCGTCAAAAGCCATGAATTTTATGCCTCAGTCGTTCAACAGTCGAAAAGTTCGTTCCAAATAATAGGTCCCAGGACAGATCCCTGCGGGCAACCTCTCTGTATTTTTCTTCTGATTCGGTGTGTTGTGTTGACATTTCTACTTTTCTTTCCTCGACGTACCTTGTGATAATCTGGAACAGATTTCTCGGGCATCTTTTCCTGTTGAGTTCCTTAAGGAAGGAAAGACCATATAGTGAGTCGAACGCGCCTCGGGTACAGAAAAATATCGCCATTGACATGTCATTATCATTTTTTTTACGTATCGCAAAATTTTACTCATCCTCTGTTGAACGTTTTTTCATACAATTTATCTGAACTGTGTGCAGGTATGGCTAAAATTAATAGAATTATATCCCTTTGAAAAATGATGGTTAGCCGGTTCTCCAACTCCACAACGACTATATCAGTTCAAAAACCAATCCAGTCATATTTTACAAATATACTCGAGGTTATTTGCCTATAACAAAGCTTTTGTAAGAGCGCGGGAAAAGTGGTCTGAGAGAAGGGAGGAGTGAGGAAGGTTTGAATTTTAAGTTTGGTTTGGATCGTGAATCGGCACTCACGTGATGGTCAACCATCTCGAAGAAAGAAAAAAAAACATCACGAAGAAAGGACTACGTCTCAAGAGAAAAAATTTCAGCTAAGAAACTTTAATTCCTCTTCTTATCGATTTTTTTGTTTAATTTCGTTTCTTTCTTTCCAATTAAACATTAACTTGTTCGTTAACCCGTTTTTTTCAATTACCAATTCCTTGTTCTGAGAGAGATCTATTACAAACCATGCTCTCCTACCACTATTTGTAATCGATCTTTCTCGGAACTTCGAGATGTTGTTTTTTCTTTTTTTCTTTCTTCGAGATGTTTGACCACGTGAGTGCCGATCCACGATCCAAACCAAACTTAAAATTCAAACCTTCCTCACTCCTCCCTTCTCTCAGACCACTTTTCCCGCGCTCTTGCAAAAGCTTTGTTATATGCCATAAAACCATGCATTTACAGTATAATATTTATGATTTTTTTTTTTTTAGGAAATGACTGCGGAGGAAGCATGTCTCCTGTGGATTGCACTACGTGCGCGGCCTACACGGCCATGATCCCGGAATCAGTCAAACTTCCCAGAAATTAGAAAAAATAAATAAAAACAAAAAAGGGAAAATTCATGCACACCGGTTGTGATCCGGTTAGACCGCTTCTATGTTTTGCGTGTTCCTCATCCAAGTCCCGTGGCGTTTTAGCGACCCTGGGACCGTTTGGAAAAAAAATTTCAAACCCTCTCTTCCGAGAATTTTATCAAGATTAAGCTTTGGATTAAAAGGACTGAATCGTGCAATATATAAAATTTTATTTGTGATTAAGCACGTTGTTGTTCCATTAAGCCTCATCTAGTCAACACGTAGGTTGTGTCAATCACCCTTGGTTTTTAATCATGCCTAATAAAAATATCAATTATAAATATATATGATATGTAAATTAGATAAGACCGTGTAAATATTGTTTATTTATTTTATCGTCCAATCATAATTGGAATTGTTTAAGTTTTGGATTTGTTGGACATTTAAATAGTTTATTGTTTTGTAACGCATGTGTGTATATGTAAGATAGCAATTAGCGAAACGTTTTTGTTGTGTTCCTATTATATTTTTTCAAAATCGTTTGTGTAATTAATAATCGAAAATAAAACCTGTGACCACTTGATGTGATTTTATTGTAACACCCTTGCCAACTACGCAAAATTTGACAGCAAATTTACAGGCATAGAAAATTTCCTTTTTTTACTTAATTTATTTTCATCTAGAACTGTGTATGTATGATATCATTATACTAAATTTATTTAACACTCTAATTTCATCTCAACCTAAGTGAAATATTCATGCATTAAAAGCTCTAAGCCTTCTAGGAAAGGAACTTATACGAAATCTTTTATAAAAAAATACAATTTTTTTATTAAAAAGCCAGTGGCTCAGTCGGGATTCGAACCTAGAACGGCGAGCATGACAAATTCCATTCGGACATAAGGTTCCCAAATACTAAGCCGTCCAAAAAAGGACATGTAATTTCCCTCTGAAGTCGCAATGTTATATAACATTGAGGTTCTTTACGTGCGCATCTGGCCGATTAGACCGTATCACACGTTTAGATTCTCAAGTTAGGAGCGACTCACTTCCGCGCGGGGAAAATCTGCTTCTTCCGCGAGGTTCGGTGTAGAAGTCCACAAATCAGCAAACTAATCGATATACATGCCGACTTATCCCGCTTGCCCCTTCCAAGGGAGTGGGTTAACTTTTTGCACTCAACCAATGCCGTGCGTAATGGGAACCGACAAAAGTGGCCAAAATGCATTAGCCAAGTATCCCCACTCCCTAGATAGAGAAGACAACTATCTTCCTGGGTGTAGGGGCTCCGTTAGCGTCGAAACCTCCGGATCCGCTCCGGCCGCGGTTTCGTTTTAGTGGAATCTCTAACCACCCCTAGAGGAGTACCATGCCCAAAGGTCAGCCACCGACAAGCACCCGCCACAGTCCACCTCACGCATTCGAGGAACGCCGGCAGAGTAGTCATAGCTCCTCGTTGGCTCTACGCTCTCGGCAATCCGATCCGTCCGACACCCAAGAGGTCGGGAGGTAATTCGGAGGTTATGCGCAAGTACTACGATCCACGGCCACGAATGAGACACAGCATCTTCTCTAGGTACCCGCCAGGGGTCGTACCACTAGCCACTGCGAGTCCTTACCCATGCAGCTGGGCTTGAACCTGGAACGAAAAAACGCTGCCCAGCAGTACAGATGGCTATGCATCCTCCCCCGTCCGTATACATATTTAGACAGGATCTGGTACCCTAACCCGCGTGTGACTTTGATGTAGCACCCGCCGTTCGCGGCTAGCTCAAAGCCAGCAACTCGCTTAACGCATCTCGAGGGACTACGTAGGCGTAGTCTCAGCGGCATCGCACGCTATACGCTTCCTTGGTCCTATCATCAAAATGCAAGCAGAGGTTGGTTAAGGTGACCATGCGCGCCAGGAACCTAAAAAGGACAATGAGGATCTTTAACGTCCGCACCTAGTCTTTGGCCGTACCGGATGTTTCGATTCTAAAAATGAAAGATGACACACCTCCTCCCGCGACCGGATGTGTGTTACAGCCGCGAGCGTTGGTGTAGAAGCCACCCCAGCCCCAAGGGGCCAAGACGAACCTCACTCCCCGCTTGCCCATTCCGAGTGGTCGGGTCTGCATTGACTATCAGACCGTATGCCGCGCGTAAAAGGCTATCCAAGGTGTTGAAATGCATCAGCCTGGTCTCCCTCGCCCTCCCTAGATAGAGCCACTCTATCTTCCAGAGTATTGACACTCCTCCAGTGTAAGAACTACCGGATCCGCTCCGGCCGCGGCTTTGTTTAAAGTGGAATTGCTAACCACCCCCTAGAGGAGACTGCCTTTGGTAAAGGACGTCATTCGTGCAGGCACCACCGACCACTATCCATTCCAATCCACCACTTTTCACGCATTCGAAGGACTCCGTCAGCGTAGTCTGAGCGTCTTCAAGTCTATACGCTTCGATGGTGCGATCCTTACTATCCTTTGAGGCCGGATTTATAACGAAGGTCGTACGCAAGTGCTCGGGCAGAGGTCACAAATAGAAGTATAGCCTCTTCTCTAAGTTCTCGCCAGGAGCCTCACCACTAAGCACTACGAGTCCCGAAGAGGCTATTGATGTAGCAGGGGCTGGACTTTGGAACATTTCTGCTACCCCGTAGTACAGATGGTGTATTATGCAGACAGGATCTGGTATCCAACCCTTGTGTGCCTCTGATAAAGCTCCTTCGGACACCTTAACTTTTCGGCATGTGTGGCCCCCTTGTAAAACGAACATGTGTGTCATGCATTCTCTTGATGACCTAAAGAAAACAGACTGCCCCAAAAACATTTTCAGCTGTTTCGAAGACAGAAAAGCAAAAAAGCGATAAAGCACACCACTTTGTTTCGGGTGGCGAAAAGGATTTTGGATTGTGGCATTTAATAATTTCCTTGAAATCCTGGAAGAAGTAGTGATAGATTTTGTAGCTTTCATCGACGACCTCGTAAGCATCATTGAGGCCGGCACTAAAAATGAACTCGAAGGAAAGTTCGGAACCGTAGTAGGCAAAATTGTCAAATGTTGCAGTGAGGCAAAATGGAAAATATCCACCGTTGAATACCATACGCTCATGCTCAAAGGTAATTGATTGACTGCGCCTATTTTTAAGATAGAAAGTTAAGCAAGCGAAAGAGTTAATTTCTAGCCAAAGAACTTGGAGAAAAACTCAGCCGCACTCATCACGGCATAAAAATCGCACAGACGATGCACAGTCTCCAAATTGAGCAGAATTGCAAAAGCGACAAGCTGCCTAAGTTCAAAAGTCAAAGCCAAAATATCTTGGAACAAAGTTAGAAGAAAGATTTGCTAAGAAGAACGAAAGCCTACAGGATGACATCGACGCGCGCCCTCAAAGGCTTACGGCCAGCCGATTGACGAAATCCTCCAAAGTAAAGTCGGCATAAGTCAAAATAAAATGGGACAAAGGCCAAACTTACAAGGCGTAGAACTAAACTAGAGCTAAAAATTTAATAAACATCCCAAAAAGATAGCTGTCTGTATTCGTTAAAAATCGGATACACACTGCGGGGCAAAACAGATGGATAAACATCACTGAAAGAAGGATCACCTAAGAATGTTACTCAAACATTGAGCACGAGAGAAGTGGGTGTCTCCGGATTTCTGGGCCAGAAAAACCTTGACCGACCAAGACAACTTCTTACTTCTTTAAATTCAAAATGTTCGACAGCCCTTTATGCCCTAAATGCGATGCCGAACGATCTAAAAACTGGCCACCTGAATTGAACACATTGACAAACGAAAAAAATTGTACAGGCTTATAAATTGCTTAGCGCGAGGATACATATCGGGTTGTCCGGAAAATAATGCAGGATTTTAAGTTTTCATTAAAAAAAATCTATATAAAATATTCTGTTTACGTTTACAGGATTACTCATTTGTATGNTTTGATTAAAGAACATTGCTTTAAAGTAACTAGTTTCTTTTTTTTTGTTTAATACCAAAATCCTGCATTATTTTCCGGACAACCCAATAATTTGCAAGTCTATTTATTTATTTTAGAGTTTATTTATTTATCTATTGATTCTTCTATTTAGTTTTGTATGTTTGTTATTGTTATTCAAGCAATTAGTCCTATACATATTTATTGTGTTTTGTATTGAATATACTGTATTGGTTTTACATCGAGAGAAAAATTGCCGTTGAGATTTCTTAAACGTCAAATAATATTGGTCTAAGCCTGTAAAAACAATTGTCTAGATCTTCCTGCCAACTCGGCAATTGCTTTGGACAAATGGCCATTTCTGTGGACGGATGTCTTTCACGTACAGGACATGATGAGTCCAGGAAAACAACACATCTGAGGCGCCCTTGCAACGCTGGTCATCAATTCTCTCACATTCTCACTTTGCCCATTTAAGATGGAATTGTTCCAATGTTTTTTTTAAAGACTTTTAACCTTAATCTGAATGTTTGAAAATTAAATATTTATGAGTTATTATTCAGAAATCATGAGATGCGGTCTGGTGTGATGTAGGTTTCAGAAAGACATTTTCTTTATCGTGACGACGTTTCGATCTTTATTGAGATCATCTTCAGGGCCTGGGATTTACAAACATTGTTTACATTTAACAAATACATGTAGGATGTGGAAAAAAGTGAATTTATACAATGCAAAATATATTTTTTTATATTCAATCAAAGTATTTCTACTCACTCAACGTGTTTGTTTTCTGTGTAATTGTGCCAATGAGTTTATGAGTACCACTTCGTTGAAATTCTCAACAAAAATCCTTCATAATTGACTAAGAGATCAAGTGAATTATTTGCTTTGCTTCCTCAACTAAATTTTCTCGACTTGATATTTGAATCGGTGAATGTAACAAGGTTCAGATTCCAAAATTGGTTGAAATAAGTGACGAATACCATTTTGTAGCCGTTTCTAGGCGATATCGAATGAGTCAAAAACGGTTAACATTACAGCGTTACTTAGGGTATAAAAATATTAGTGAGACGGATAAGATTCCACACAGTTTCTTACTTTTCAATTAATTAAGGCTTTTAATTGAGATAAAAAAGTCAATGTCACGAGCGGGATTCGAACCCACGACCTACGGCTTGATACGCCGCTGTTCTACTACTTGAGCTATCGTGACCTCGATCCACTCAGACACTAACTTCCAATCTCAACCCCACCTTTTGAATTTTCCCTCCTTTTTGCCATTTTTCAAATGTCGTGTAATCTATTTGATTCTCGGCGACAAATTAAATGGCCATGAGCTTTAGCGAAGGTATACTTCATTTTAACTTATTAAATTCATTCGTGGTCCGCTTGACCAATTAATATTTTTCAATTAATTAAGGTTTTTAGCTGAGATAAAGGGTCCGGAGTGGATCGAAGTCACGATAGCTCAAGTGGTAGAGCAGCGGCGTATCTAGCCGAAGGTCGTGGGTTCGAATCCCGATCGTGACACTGATTTTTTATCTCAACTGAAAACCTTAATTAATTGAAAAATGATGTTTGTAGATCGACCTGCAGATAATCAATGTAGAGTTCAAATCTTCTTTAAGGTGAAAGAAATCTTTACAAGGTGAAAGAAAGACAAAAGTGTTGAGATCACCAAGCTTTCAGCAACATTATGTTGCCATCATCAAGGCCTATTTATTAAGAAAAAATATACATAATTAATATAAATTTAAAAATCAACAATTAATATATTAATGCATACTTTCCCAAGAGAGAAGAGAAAAAAAATTCTCATCGGAAAAACCTATTGTAAAAGTCCTTTGGTATAAGTTATGAAGCACATGGCCAGCATTCAGTTATACATGGTGAACAAGACATTTGGGTAAAGTAGTGAGTAATTATTCGCATGTAGCATTAACAATTAACAAAAAATAATAATTTATATATATATAATAACATTTTTTAAAATTACCTCACTAATGAATTCATATAATTACAAGTTCAACTGTTTTTGTTCTTACTAGCTATTTTTGACATTAAAAACATATGTTTTTAATAGACGAGAAAATTATCTACATCCAAGATACAAGCTCCCCATTTTGAGGTAAGAACCGTTGATACTGACCTGGTTTTGGATGTCAAGGGTTGGTGGCCTTGATTACAAAAAAACAACAACAGATATTGAAAAAAAAAATCACGTTCAATATAAGCAAGTACAGCCATCTCGTGTATTCGACTAGTGAACATGGTTGTGTTAAAGCCTGCGAATTCATTGATGGATTAATTCCAGTTACTTTCAAATTGGCTAAAACTGCTGCTCCAGTCCAGCTACCTTCACTGAAAGCGTATCAGGAAAAAAATACCAATCAACTGCAAGAAATAAGAAGACATCGAGAAGGTGGTGCACTATGTACCTGAAGATTTTGAACCGTCCTACCAAGAGAATTTTGAGTGGCCAACTACCAACTAGGATTGTGAGAACAACAACGACTTAAAATGACTTTTTGAATTTTTTAATGAAAATTATTCATTAAAATACATTTTTTATTACATGAATATTTTGCTTTTTTCTCAATGGAAGAAAGATAAAATTCCAAGTTATTTTTTAATATATACCATGGACTTTTTTTTCAACAACTCGCGTAAGTTCCTTCGAGACTTAGAATGAACGTAAAATAAAAATATTTTGATTAAAACTATTTTTCAGGAAGAAAATAAGTTTTCTTTGCTTTTTTCAAAACTGGAAATTGGATCCATAACCTTGTTACACTCACCGATTCATTTGTAATTTACATTCATAATATACTGAAGAAAAACTGCTCTAAACTCACTTCCCTTAAACCACCTCAATCCGGTCCTCCGACCGAAAAATATCATCAAAACGAAAACGATCAGTGGGTCGGATCGGCACAGAAGCTCCTACGTAAAGAGTCAATGTATGGCAGTAATTGAGATCATCCACACATCCATATGTGAAGGATGTAATTCCTTGGCCCCATAAAGAGAGCGTATGGAATCAGTCGTGGGAATCGTCATCCGAGCACGGCACCTTGTAGTTGGGACTTGTACCGATTTTTGGAGGGAAGAGTGGTATTTTTATACTGTATACTTTACTTATTTTTTTGTTGTATTTAAAAACAAAAAGATTTTTTGTTTAGTTATGTATATATATAGCGATTTTTTTATCGATAATTTTTTGTATTGGCTGTATTGGCTCTTGATCTCTGTATTGTCTCTTTCTATGTTCTCTCATGTTTTTCCTCTAACACACACACACCTACTACTCACTCATCCATTATTACTCTCTCTCTTTCTTTTTTTCTCTGTCTTTCTATTAGTGCTGCATCTCTATAGTGCTATTTGATAAGAATTAATGTGTTTTTTTTCAAAGTGATAGTTATTTTAAAAAATTTACACATGTTCACGGCGCCAGAACTATACTAAACCAACCGGACAGGTATGTCTTGCCCAAACTGATGATGTACGCCTTAAAACCTAGCGTCGTTCTCACTTTAACATCACTTATTATATTGCAATCACACAATTTGTGAGCTTTGATAAAAAATATTTAAACTCCAGTAAAAGATTGAAATAGAACAACGATGTTTTCTTACATTTTGACCTCAACAATTTAACTTATGATTTTTCCTTCTCGAAGGTGGGATAATAGGTCATCTCAAAAAAACAACAACCAGTTTTTTGTTCAATCCACAACGTTTCGGATTTATTTTAATTCTTCCTCAGGTGAGTTAACGCAGTGGTTAAAACAGGTAAGGTTCAAAATATTAAAACGTTTGTTCTGAGAATGAACGACTTAAATGTGTACCACACTTTTTAAAAGAAACTGTTACAAAATATTAATGACTGACGACCACTGTTTTAACCTCTGCGTTAACTCACATGAGGAAGGATTAAAATAAATCCGAAACGTTGTGGATTGAAAGAAAAACTTTTTTTTTAGGTAAAATCATAAATTGAAATAAAACGTTATTCTTTTAGTGTTTTCTGAATCGCTTAAGAAAACAAATTCTCACTCACGCTCTCTCTCTCTCTCTCTCTCTCTCTCTCTCTCTCTCTAATAAAAGGTTAATAATTAACAATAACAAAATTGATAGCCTTTCTTCTCAATATTCATATTTATATAAAGCGATTAGAAGGCTCAACGTGATACGTACCAAACATACCGCCCACCTAAAGTATACTACGTTTTAATTTAAAAAGTTAAATAAAAGGTTTCATTTTCTTTTTTTTCTTCTTCTTCTCTCTCTCTCTCTCTCCTTTCTCACTCTCTCTCACTCTCACTCTCTCTTCCCACCCTCCTTTCGCGCTCTCTCTCTCTCTCTCTCTCTCTCTCGCTCTCTCTCTCTCTCTCTCTCTGTCTTTCCCTCTCTCTCTTTCTCTCTCACTCTCTCCCTTTCTCTTCCCTCCCTCCTTCCTCGCCCTCTCTCTCTTTCTTTCTCTCTCTCACTCTCTCCCTTTCTCTTCCCTCCCTCCTTCCTCGCTCTCTCTCCCTCTCTCTCTCTCTCTCTCTCTCTCTCTCTCTGTGGCTTTCTCTGTCTGTCTGTCTGTCTCTCTCTCTCTCTCTCTCTCTCTCTCTGTGGCTTTTTCTGTCTCTCTCTCTCTCTCTCTCTCTCTCTCTCAAATAAAGGGTTAATAATTAACAATTAGAAAATTGATATACTTTCTTCTCAATAATCATATTTATATAAGGCGATTAGAAGGCACAACGTGTCATGTACCAAACATACCGCCCACCTAAAGTATACTACATTTTAATTTTAAAAGTTAATTAAAAGGTTTCATTTTCTTCTTCTTCTTCTCTCTCTCTCTCTTTCTCACTCTCCTCACTCTCTCCCTTTCTCTTCCCTCCCTCCTTCCTCTCTCTCTCTCTCTCTCTCTCTCTCTCTCTCTCTCTCTCTCTCTCTCTCTCTCTCTCTCTCTCTCTCTCTCTCTCTCTCAAATAAAGGGTTAATGATTAACAACAAAAAACTGGCACCGCTCAACGAGGCACATATCAAACATGCCGACCACTTAAAATCGACTAGATTTTAAATTAAATCTTCCTGGGTTAAAAGGTCACCATCCCTAAGTGACAATGAGGGGCTGATCATCATGATTTTATTTTGCAATTTCTGATCGAACATGAATACGCGCCTTATCTCATTGGCGTAAGGCATTGTTTTCGTTAGCTTGGGGAAAAATCTATTTAAACATTGAAATTCATGGAATGAAATAAGATCGCAATGCAGTTTCCGGGATGAGGAGAGGTAAGAGCCCAATTACTCTTCCGCTAAGCTCTTCTTTAACAGTCTTGTTCCTCATTTTATACACCCTATTTGTCTCATGCAGTTCTTCTTTAACGGCCCACCACCCCGCACACTCCTTTTTTTCAATTTTAAGGGCCATCGGCGTTATACGTGACTCACAGGAAGGCAAACATTTAAATAAAACCCTCCAGGGATTCTCTATTGAAACGATTGGAAAAACAGGTTTTAAAGGAAACGATTCTGCTATCAAAGCGTCGATAAATCCCGTTGTCAAAAGAGTGTTCCAGAGTTGCAAAGCGGACGGCGAGTTATATGGTAAATTGGGGTTGGAGAGCAGGGGTGTTTTTACCGTTGGCCTTTTTCATCCCTGGGTCGGCGGTTTTAACAAGGCGTTAAAGGAAGAAGTCCGCTTAAGCTTTCGGCCTTCCGAGGCCCTTAACCAACCCCAAAGGATAATACGCTCCCAGGGGCCGGCCGCCATACATTATGTATGAGGAGGCCATCAATCCGGGATAACTGCCTCCCGGGCGTTCCCTCCGAGGTCGCTTTTTGCCTTCTGGTTAACTAAAAACGCACGTGCCGCCCACAGTCCTAATTGGCACTGGTCGCAGGAGTCGATCAACTTTCCCGAAGGGACAGCCCCGCCCACTCCGATAAAAGAAGATTAAAGTAAAACAATAAAGGGAGAAACACATTTTTGTCTCCGGTAATCCGATAAAGCCCTTGGAGGACTTAACTATCCCACCGGGTCGAAGGGGGTGTTTGAGAAACTTTGCGGATGAGCGGTCGAGGAGATTGCCGCCGGATCCAATCCTAACGTTCGCAGGGGATTATCTTTTTATCACCGATTTGTCTTGCAGTAATCGCCCGCTGTTGGGGATGAAATTCACTACGACCATACAACAACCGTACCGATGACACAAAAAAAAAACTTTCAATAGGACACGTTATGTCAAAACCACCACTCGACTAAATATAGAAACGCTACCGGATCTGTAGAATGGCCAAGCTTCTCTATTAAAAAAACCGAATTAAAAGATAATCGAAGAAAAATTTTACGGTTGGCATATTTAATAAATAAAAAAAATTAAAAGCCGGTCCTAACTGGGAGCAAATTATTCTTTATTTCTCCTCGATATCTGCGTTTTTCCTTCTTTTGGACCATTCTTCTTCCGATTATTTCTTCACAAGTTCAGCCCATTGTATTGATTTCTTGATACCCTTTCTTTCTGTTTTTGTCTCATTTTCTTCTTCCACTCCAGGACATGCTTCATTTCAACACGATATTCTCAATAAGCATCTGAAGTAATTGTTAAAAATGTTTCCGGCTTCAGGTCAGTCCCTGATTCAATTTTATTCTTTTAAAGTTCAGTTCTTTTCCTAAGCGAAAGAAATTTCATATTAATTTATATTACTTACTGAAAAAAACTTAAAAATGAACTGAAATAAAAAGGTTCTCTTTCTTAGGAAAAGTACTGAACTTTAAAACATAATGGAAAATAAGAATATCTTTGGAAGAAAGTATGAAAGGGTTTTGGTCAAAACATGCCAAAGCGGTAATCTTTGTAAGATCGGTCAAGCATCATTATCACATCATAATGTCACGTCCAAAATAGTCGGTGAGTGCATTCAAACTTTAAAAAGCTTGTTAAACATGACAACCCAACAATATCTTGCGTGACAGTGCACAAAGGAATTTTGGGTAGTGAACGAGCGCACAAACGGTTCAGAGAAGGATTGCAAGACCCGGAATCTAACATCAAATATATGATCCACTATCTATATGGGTCTAAGCAGTTCAAAACGAAAAATGGGCAATCTCTAAAGGTAAAAGTAAACTGGATTGAAAAAAACCCTCGTTAAACTAAAACACACAGTGCAGACAGGGTAGCAAGCCGGAGAAAGATAGGTATAACTGGTTACTGACTTCGAAAAACCTTAAATGAGCATATACAGTGATGACCCCATCTGTAGGTTATGCAACGAGGAGGAAGAAACAGCCATATAATCTTAGAATCCTAAGGAACCGCTTAATGAAGACAATAACTTAGTGTACCAGAAAGACCCGCAGAAAGGAATTACAGCAATGAAAATCAATAAACTTCTCCTGATTGAAAGGAATCAAATCAGTTGAACCTGGAAAAGGGAAAGGAATTATATCAACGACAGTCAACCTTGTATCTTAGGAGAAAGATGTACTCGATTGCACTGAAATAAGGAACAACAAAAGCACAACTACCCAGAAGACTGTAGTGCTTGGGGAACATAAACTCCCACTTCCAAGTATCGTTGGGTTATAGTTAATTCCACTAGTTTTCGTGGTCTGTTTGCCCAATTAATATCATTTAATTAATGAAGGTTTTTAATTGAGATAAAAAAGTTAGAGTCACGAGCGGGATTCGATCCCACGACCTTCGGCTAGATACGGCGCTGCTCTGCCACTTGAGCTATCGTGACTTCGATCCACTTGGACACCAACTTCCCATCTCAACCCCACCTTCTTGAATTGGAGTGGATCGAGGTCACGATAGCTCAAGTGGTAGAGCAGCGGCGTATCTAGGCGAAGGTCGTGCGTTCGAATCCCGCTCGTGACACTGACTTTTTTATCTCAACTAAAAACCTTAATTAATTGTATGATATTAATTGGTCAAGCGGACCACGAAAAATAGTGAAGTTATGTAGTAAAACAGGATATGGATCATCAGAATTTGTCTACGTGGTTCAGCTGAGTACAGCATAATTCCGTCAAAATAAGGGTTTTAAGTGCAAAATAACTCTTTTTAATTTCAAATTTACTTTTCTCGGAAGCGTTACAAAACCATAGAAAACGATATAAAATTAAACATGCACAGAAAAATTCTTGTATTTTACGGGTTTTTTAAAGTATAAAATATTAAAGCTCTTAGACCAAATGAAAATTAATTGAGTTAAAATTTAAAAAAAATTACGCAACATTAAATATAAAAATAATAGATTCTTCTTGTTCTTCGAGATAAATTGAGATAAATTTGTTTATTCCCAATATTTTATCACAATGTGGAATTTTCGATTACGATATGTTATTTGATGAACGCACATAGATTTACAGCTATTTACATATTTACAAAGGCTTAAATTGACAGAAAATAAAGTATAGAAATTTTAGTTTTATTTTAGGTTAAAAAACGGTTAATTTGAAGTTAAAAAAGTTAATTTAACAAAAAAAAATCTGTACAAAAGAAGTTTACTTTTTGTAGTGCTTTAAATAAAGGGTTGGTTTGAAGTTTAAAAGGGAAAAACAAGTTGATTCTATGGAAAAACTTATAAAATTTATACAGACAGGAATTTTTTTCTTGCTTATATTCATACCATCTGATGTTTTTAATGCTTTAAAGAAAGCGTTAATTTGAAGTTGAAAATGGTTCATTTGAAATTTACAAAAGGTTAATTTGACAGAATGAAGGTTCGATACAGGAATTTTTTATATCCTTTTATCTCATACAAGCTGAAGTTTTTTTATGCTTTAAATACATGGTTAATTTGAAGTATAGAAGGGATAATTTGAAAATAAGAAAGGTTAATTTGACAGAAAAAGCTATACACATGAATTTTACTCCATGGGCTTATAATTCGTACTATCTGTTGTTTTTAATCCTTTAAAGAAATGGTTAATTTGACGAAATAAAAGTTCGATACAGGAATTTTTTATATGCTTGTATCCAATACAATCTGACGTTTTTTGATGCTTTAACTAAAAACTGCTGATTTTTCGATAAAAAAATCTATAAACAGTAATTTTACTTTACACATTTATATTCTAATATACTTTGATTAATTGAAAGTTAATAGTGTGGTGTAGAAAATCGGTAAGCATATGCTGAACCTGCAAGTCACTTACTGGTCTGTCTATACCCGGAGTTTTTTTTTGTTTTGGCTTTGCGTCATCTTCAGTGAAGAACTGTCAGAAGAGTGAAGAACAGTTCATAATTGAATGTGGTAGTAAGTGGTCCAGTGCCGGTTCAACAAGTTCCTTCAAGCCAAGAAGTCGATGGTTAAGGCTAGGCTAAGAAAATCCCAGGAAAAGGAATTGTAGCAAGGACAGTCAATGACCTCGTACTTCTTAAGAGAAGGATCGAGTCGGTTGCACTAAAATAAGTAACTATGAAAGTACAATAAGCCAGAAGGCTGGAGTGCTTGGAAAACAAAAAGCACACATTTTAGTGGGGCGATCACCATTATCACAAGCAAGTGTGTTATATTACAAGTCGCAATTTTTGAACAACCGTTTTCACTAATATTTCAGGATATAACACTTTTGTTAATTTTTTAAATGTAGAAATCGGTTTATATTTAGTTAGTTGGTTGTTGTAAAAACTGAACAGGGCCTAAAAAGAAGCACTATAAGTTTAATACGCTTATAGAACATTCGGTACAGGACAAAGTTGACCTGACGAGCAGGAAAATTTAAAAACAAAATTTAACGAACAAAAAACCCCGGCTTCCTAATATCCTCACCATAACCATCACCACAAGGCAAACATGACCCTGGAATAGACTAGACACGTACACATCCTCAAAAGCGACACTAAGGGAAACACTGTACAATTTCAACTCGCCGTAAAAAAAACGAGCAATTGCTGAATAATGTTAAAAATCATACCTGAAGGAATAAAATCTGAAAACAGAGGCGAAAGTGTGAAAACAACTAGAAAAAGTACAAGCCAATTTTTTTTTTTTGCCTTATGATCTTGCATATTAGCCATAGTACGAATTCTTGTGTGTTCAAATTGGGGGTTATCGGGAAAAAAGGGCCAGAGGCGACGGTGGGAATCGAACCCACGACCGCGGCGTGAGAGTCTCTCATGCTAACCACTCGGCTACCGCGGTCCCCAACAGGGTGTATCAACTTCTATAGTACACCGATTTTATTCGTAAACGATTAACTTTAGCAAAAAATGGTCTTATGCAAACCCCAAGTTAATTTTGGCTAGGAATCGCGAAGTGGTAACAGATTTAACAAAACTCATCTAGCTGGGAAATGACACTAATTTTGTTATTTTAAACGAGAATCCAGTATTTTTAATGGACAGTGCGCTTTTAGAGCTTATTTTATGCAAATTTTACTGAAAGGAAAATTTTGATTGGATCGACCATTTCTGAGCGATGCCCGACAGAAGACACGTGAGCGTGAAGGGTGTATGCGTATGTTTTTTGTAACAACAAGATGGCCCACGTCCTTTATTTTTTAAAACGAT
Organism: Cimex lectularius; assembly: GCF_000648675.2. Lineage (NCBI taxonomy): Eukaryota > Metazoa > Arthropoda > Insecta > Hemiptera > Cimicidae > Cimex > Cimex lectularius. The sequence goes on from NW_019392697.1 coordinate 1,176,396, forward strand.
TAATTTTAGCAAAAAAATGGTCTTGTACGAACCAAAAGTTAATTTTGGATAGGAATCGCGTCGTGGTAGCAGATTTAACAAAACTCATCTAGCTGGGAAATGACACTAACTTTGTCATTTTATATAAGAAGCCCATATTTTTTATTTTACAATTCGATTTTAGAACTCATTTTATGCAATTTTTATTGAGAGGAAAATTTTGATAGGATCGACCATTTCTGAGTTATGCCCGACGAAAGACGCGTGAAGAGGGCACACGTTTTTAACAAGATGGCCCTCCCCGTTTTATATTTAAAATGCCGGAGTTTTGTACTGGGCCGTTTTGCGCAGGGAGCGTATTTGAGTATTTATTATAAACATAAATTTTAATCAATGTCAAATCTGCACAAATCCATAATAAAAGCTGAGAGTCATTTCAAAAATAAAATTGACTGGATGATGATAACAAAATTCCTTTTTTGTAAAAAAAAGTTTTTTTTTCTTTTCAAAAATTAATACAAGCTAAGCGTAAAATCAACCCCATGACCCTTACACTATTCTGAGAAGATTCCTATCCTAAATTAACATACTGATCATAATCGTTTTCGAAATTAACGGGGTGGGCGATCTTCTTACAAAAAGCATACGCATACTTCACACTCACGCGTCTTCCGTCCGGCATCACTCATCAACGGCCGATTTTATCAAAATTTTCTTTCATAAAATAAGCTCTAAAATCGAATTTTACAATAAAAATATCTGCTTCTTACGCAAAACAAAAAATATAAAACGTGGAGGGCCATCTTGCTCTTACAAAATGTCCATCCTCTTCACGCGTCTTCTGTCGCGCATCACTCGGAAATGGTCGATCCTATCAAAATTTTCCTTTCAATAAAATTTTCGTAAAATAAGCTCTAAAATCGAATTGTAAAATAAAGAATATGGGCTTCTTATATAAAATAACCAAGTTAGTGTCATTTACCAGCTAGACGAGAGAGTTAGGTTAAATCTGCTACCACGACGCGATTCCTATCCACAATTAACTTCTGGTTCATACAAAACCATTTTTTTGTAAAAATTAATCGTTTTAAAAAATAAAGGACGTGGGCCATTTTGTTGTTACAAAAAGCACACGCATATATCCTTCACACTCACCCGTCTTCCGTCCGGCATAACTCAGAAATGGTCGATCCTACCAAAATTTTCCTTTCAATAAAATTTGCATAAAATAAGCTCCAAAATCGAATTGTAAAATAAAAATATGGCTTCCTTATAAAATAACAGCTAGTGTCATGTACCAGCTAGATGAGAGAGTTATGTTAAATCTGCTACCACGATGCGATTCCTATCCAAAATTAACTTCTGGTTCGTACAAGACCATTTTTTTGCTAAAATTAATCGTTTTAAAAAATAAAGGACGTGGGCCATCTTGTTGTTACAAAAAGCATATGCATACATCCTTCACACTCACGCGTCTTCCGTCCGGCATAACTCAGAAATGGTCGATCCTATCAAAATTTTCCTTTCAATAAAATTTGCAAAAAATAAGCTCTAAAATCGAATTGTAAAATAAAAATATGGGCTTCTTATATAAAATAACAAAGTTAGTGTCATTTTCGAGCTACATGAGAGAGTTATGTTAAATCTGCTATCACCACGCGATTACTATTCAAAATTAACTTGGGGTTTTTATAAGACCATTTTTTGCTAATGTTAATCGTTTACTAATTAAATGGGTGGACTGTAAAGTTGAAACACCCTGTATACAATAGAACGATCCTCTTACTTCCAAAAAATCGGAGCAGGATATACTCGCTGCCGTGCTCAAGTCGATTCTCATTTCAGGAGGCATTCTTACACGTTCTCTATACGGAGCCAAATAGTATTTTGTATCGAATATTTGGAATAAAAATTTATTTAATATTCTTGATAATATATTCAAGCACAAGTCTTGTTCCGGAAAATTTAGTTCTGATGATCGAATATGTTCAGATTCGGTTGAAGTAGCGTTGGATGTTTCAAGTGCCATACACTTTTTAGTTTTGAATATTTCTTTTTAAAATTTTATATTTAGTGATTCAATTGGAGATAATCTCTGCCGTGATATATCCGTTAAGGACGTATCGATCAAGGGTGAACAGATGTATTTTCGCAGGGTGGCGATTATAGCGACCTGCCGTAATTACCGGGGAAGCGTGTACCCAATTATCCGGTATTAGGGGATAAGTCGAGGGCGCAAACAGCCGAGTCGTTTTCCTCGACCTTTTATTCCGATCCGTATCGAACGACGTGTATTTTTCCATCGGGACGCCGCCGCCGGCCGGGGGAGAACAAAATTAAAATTACCCCTGGAGCGTGCAGAATCCGCTTATAGCCGGGGTAATGACGTTACATGGCTGTTACTCTCCCACAACCAGGTTACAGCCTCCCACTGCAACCAATAAACCCGTAACAATTTCCCTTACTCACCTTATTTGTCCAATTCTTGCCCACCCTCTTCACAACTAATTCCTCTTTCCGCAACAATTCATCCCGATACACTAAAGCTATTTGAAATCCTTAAAACAGCAATACTAGACGGACCAGTGAGCTGAGTTTAATCATGAACAATTATTTAATTGCAGTTTTTTAGCTTAGTTCGATTTTTTTATAATTTATCCTCTATCAAACCAACTACCCAAAACGCAATCGCGATGGTTCATATTTCATCGCTTCACAGACCTCAACAGGACTATGCTTTTTCTATATATTTTGTTTTTGAATTTCGGGATTTATCAGAATTTTTTAAAATCCATATTCAAAGTTATAATTTGAAGGGCTAACTTGTTCTACATTTGGCCTAGCTTTTGTCGGTGTTCCTACTCACATTACGTTGTTTTGCATCGATCCGGATTTCGAGCACTTTAGCACATCATCAGGTTGTGAAGATCCTTCAACCTGATGATGAGCCAAAGGGCTCGAAATCCGGATTGCAAAACAACTTACTGTGAGTAGAAACAATCTTTTAAAAAAAGGATTGAACACCACACTCACTCCATCGTTCATCATTTCAGTTTGTTGGTGTTTTCCTCTCAGGTCGAGAAATTGTGGGCCAATGGCGTGAGAATAACCAAGAAAAAATGTTGACGTTTCCAGTCCGTTTTATCCCGATGTTTGCTTTTTTTAAATCTCTTACATCCAAAATTGAAGCTGGCGGGAGGTTGTAACTCTTCCGACAGATGACAAAACAATAAGGGAACAAGAAGTGTGTACAATAGATTGAACCGAATAGCGAAAGTGGAATATGGACTCACTACTACCTATAAAAGTGTCTTCCTCCCAATAACAAGTTATGGTGCAGCCGGATGGGCCAAACCACTACTTCCTCCAACGTTCAATATTACAATATTGTAATCCACGAATGCATAATCCGGCCCGGAGGACCAAGTAGTTGTTTTAAAAACAAATTAACCTCTAAGAAACCTTTTTCTAAACAGCAATTCATGAGCATTATTTTTTATCATTATTAATGACTTAAATTATTAATTGTTGACATGATACGATCAGAAAACTCAAAAGTGTATAATGAAAAATTTTAAATTTTCAAATCAGGTAATGAAACCAAAAGTGCATTAATTGATTTTTTATAAATTGACAAACCTGGTCTAGATAGGGGAAATGTTAGATGACAAGGAAGAAAAGATTATTGAAGAATAGGCCATATCGGTCTATCTAAACCCACTCGCCTTTGTACATTCTTCTGTTTTGAACCCGCTTGGTCACAATGTAATAAATGACAATAAGCTCTGCCCCCAAGGTTCAATATTACAATATGAAAGTTCAAGAAGGTGTAATCCGGCCCGGAGGACCAACGGTTGTTTCAAAAGCGAGTTAATAGCAAAGAAACCTGACTTTCATTCAGGCTGTAGTATTGTCTAATTTTTGCTTAAAAATGTCAAGTAGGTACTTTTTTTTTATTTTTTTTTTATTAGCCTTATGATCTTGCATATTAGCCATAGTACGAATTCTTGTGTGTTCCAATTGGGGGTTATCGGGAAAAAAGGGCCAGAGGCGACGGTGGGAATCGAACCCATGACCGCGGCGTGAAAGTCTCTCATGCTAACCACTCGGCTACCGACTAATATGCCGTATCGGTCTAATTAAACCCAGTCCTCGATATGCTTCTGTTCTGAAACAAACCCTACGCGGTCAAAATTCATAAATTACAATAATTACTTCTGCCGCCAACGTTCAGTATAACACTAAGAAAATACAAAATGGTATATTCCGTCCCGGAGAACCAAACGGTTGTTTCAAAATCAGGAAGCTTCCCTTTAAAAAATTTCAGCCTGTAATACTGTAGAATTTATTCTTTCAAAAAATTAAATTAAATTTAGTAGTTCAATATTCACACTAATCATGAGCATTGTTTTGCTGATCATCGTCACTGTTTTGAATAATTGATTGTCATAGTAATACAATTGAACAAACTTGAAGTGTATTATGCAAATATTTTAAGTTTTCTAACCAGGTGGTGAATGACAAAGGCAAGGAAGGAAAAGTGTGGACGAATTGGCGCTATACTTTGCCCCAGTCCAGTAAGACAATATGACAGTTCAAGGCGTGATCCGGCCCGGAGGACCACTTGATTGCTTCCGAAGCGTGTTAATAACAATGAAGCTTCTCCAACCAAAAGTGTATTATTTAAACATTTTAAATTTACAAACCAGGTTATGATATGATAGACGGCAAGGATGGACTGTTGACGAATAGGCCGTCTCGGTCTAACCAAAGCCACTGGTGTACGTTCTTCTTCCTTGAACCTTGTTCTCAGACTTACGCTGTCACAATGTCATATTTTAACACGTTGACCTTCGGTCAAACTCCAATAATCACTCTTCATTGGTTATGCGTTGATATCCACACACATCGGCCGTACAACATATAATTTCCAGGTCGATCCATACTCTGATCGGTGTTAACGACTTTCTTTGAAAAATGCATTCCTTGGCGAGTGAATAATTGAAATACAGCGCCAAAGCAGAAACGGAATCATTAAGACCTCAATCCTGAACGTGTTAACTTCGAGGTTTGTACCACTGAGGACAATAGGGGAAACTATGCCATCCAGTTGTCCGATAAATTACAGATCGAAAGGTTTTCTCATCGCTTTTTATTACTCTTTCGTTCTTATCGTTTTAACATTTCAAAAATAAAATTTCTTTTATTTTTTTATTGATAAAAAATGGTATTTTTTGAACCAATTGGTTTATTTTTATGCAGGATATTTTCTTTTAACCTAATTTACTCGCACTTACTTATTTTTATACGTGAAGATTTGAAATGATTTAAAAATGAACATTGTATCATTTTTGACTGGGTGGAGCAGTTAATTTTTTATTTCTTCCTATCCTAGCCATTTTGGCATGAGGAATCAAAAATGATGAGAAATTTGTGCTGTTTATTGCTGTAGAAATTTTTTTTACATTTTTACAGTTAGTATAGTCGTTTACGAACATCCTGGTCCGTCTAGCTTCGCTAGTTAATTGCTAATTTAAATGCCAACAGACCCTTTCATAGATACTGATCGCCATTATGTGATTCCATTGAAAAATTTTGTTGTCAAAAAAATCTCAATTGTAAATTATCCTTAGGTATTTCAAGAAATTCAAACGTTCTGACTATTTTCTGTCATGAAGTTCGGAAGATATTATATAGAGAGACCGTCAAACACGATTTACCATTTGTACGAACTTGGAGGGATGATGGTGAGCCCAGGTTCGAAACATCCATATCTGGTGAAGTTCAACATCGTATTCGTGGGGCTCGGGATGTTTTATTTCTTGACGACCCAATTATTAACTCTTTATACCAAAATAGGGTGAGTAATTAAATTTGTAACCTTGACAAATCATCCACTGCGAATTTCATTTCAAGGGACCAACTGGTGATCATGCAGTTTACGATCTCAACCTGTCAAATCATGTTCAAGCACTGCATGATTTTCGTCAGGAAAAAGCAAATCGTTGATTTTATTTCGGACTTGGATGTGATGTGGGAAAAGGTCGAGGCTGACGACGTGCATAAAAAATTGTTCAATGAGACCATAAAGGGTCGGGTGAGGTACGCGAACACTTTCATGCTGATGTGCTTCTGCGTCCAACCGTACAACGTTTTATTCTGGCTCTTAACCATAATGACCAAACCGCGAGAAGGTATAAAACAACCATCGTTAACATACCTTTTCTAAAATTCACCATATTCGCAGAGTGGGAGGACTGGATCGTCTGGTGGAACCTTGTCGACGCCGAACACTTCTGGCTCAGGTTCATCGTGCAGATATACTGCTTCGAGGCCGTGATGATAAGCGAAGGCGTCACCGGCTCCATGGTCACGTATTTGTGCGCGCATATATCAGGGTATACAAGGGTCCTGAGGCACATGCTCGAATCCAGGCTGCCAGATAATAAATCCCAGTATAAAGAAACGTACATTTTCCATCAGAAAATTATCAAGTGAGCATACTCAGCAAAATGCAATTATTTTCTCACTGTGCCATTTTGTTTTACAGATTAGTTCGGAAGCTGAATTCTATTTACAGCGTGTCCTATTTCGTAGAAATAGTTACTTCGTCTCTTACAGTCGCATTCCGGTCATTCTTCATGGTCAAACTAGTAGTAAGTATTCACAGAAAACTAACCTGAATTTTTCTTTTTTCTTGGGGGAGGTTATGATTAAGTAAACCAGACCTAGATAAATTTTTGGCTTATTTAATAAATAAACTGGGTTTGATGATGACAATGACACTAGGAAGGGTTTTCCAAGCGCTCCAGCACGCTTATTGTATTTTTCCTAGTTCCTTAGTTCAATTGGCTCGATCCTTCTTTTAAGAAGCAGATCATTTTTGCGATATTAAAAATAAAAGTTTTCTTCTAAAAGGCGACAAATGGCATCGGAGGGAGTTTCGCTGCTGAGCTGCTCTTGACAATTTTGGAATTCTTCGCCCCGTACACCATCAGCATGAGCTGTGAGCTTATCAAATCAGAGGTGTTCTTTTGTAAAGTTCTTCTCGACAGGAAGCGTGGATCGAGCTTATTTTTCGATTTTCCAGGGCGAGGAGATTATCAAGTCGGCCTACCACAACTCCTGGTACGAGGAGGACCCGAGTACCGAGAAAGACCTGCTCATTTTGTCCGCCTTCGCAACCAGACCACTATTGGTCCGCTATAAAACCGCTTTCGAATTTTCCATGGAAAAGTTTAGCACGGTAAGCTTTTCTTTCATTCTAGAAATAATTGTTTTAACATATAATTATTTTTCAGTTTGTTCAGGCAACCTATTCTTACATAGCGATGCTCAAAAATATGAACTTTTGATCCGAACAGAAAAATATAGTCGTTACACGTAAATTTCTTTTCTTGCACCAGCTTTGTTAATCACTTTACGAATTTATGGCTAATACTAGATCAATAAAGATGTTTATGTTTATCAAATTTAATCCTAAACGTATTTTGTTTATTGCAGTCATGTCTTTTCCAACTTTAGTTAGCCTATGAAAATTTTCTGTGTTTGTTTGGCATTTCACTATCTTAAGTGGTGTGTTTTTTTTATTAATGCCAGAAAAAATCAGCGAGACAAGACGGACCAAAATAATTTAGCTATCATAATTGCCAGGTTGGCCTAGCTGTTTTCCGCGCAATGAATTTACAGAATGACCGACCACTGAAGCAAATGGTTCCATCCATCTAAACAAGTCCATTGCAAATTGGACCTGCTATTTACGAACGATCACTGCACGGGATGGTTACATAGTTCTGAAAGTAGTTTGACAGACCAACACAACGAGACTAGGAGGACCGTCTAGACCTAACAAGAAATCTCACAGTTTAACTAAATGGCTAGGTTGACTTAGCTTCTTTCTGCGCCGATTGCCGGTTCTCTGACAAAGAAGTTTAGAAATGAACAACTCCTGAAGTAGATGAAGTTCCATCCATCTAAAACATCAAAGTAAAAACAACGAAATTAGGCGAACCAGGATGCCGAGCAGATCTTAACTAATCTCACACTTTAGCTATCGCAATTGCTCGGTTGACCTAGCTTTTTTCTGAGCCTGCCGGCTCTCTACTCGAATTGCATAGGATTTACATAATGAAGATCACTACACCAGGAAGGTTATACCGCTCTGAAAGACATTTGATAAACCATAACAGTCAAGATAAGCGGAACAGGATGATGATCGTGCAAACCACAAAAGAAATCTCAGTTTACCTGGACAGAGACTAGTCCTAGTGAAGACCTAGTGACAAGATTCCATCCATTTAAACAACATCCAGCCAAAATGAAATAGAGAGACTAGTTGGACCAGAATGATGACCTTGAACATGACCAACACCTCTGAAAATTTACCTTTTCTATTTTTAATTTAGAAACGACCACTGATTATGGTTGAACCTAACAGAAAATCCAGAACAGCGAGTTGGTCCGGGACGAAAGAACTTCAAGGCCAAGAAGACACTATAAGGTGACTTGGCTTGTTTAATTTCTAAGCTGATTTTGCTTTATCTGCGTCAATTTGCACATTGGCTCTCTAGTACAGAAGCATCTGAAAAAAGAACAGAGATTAAAGAAAAAAAAAAGCAAACTAAACCATCTTCATAATTGCTAGTCGGGCCTGCTAGTTAGAAAGATCATCACTGAACTGGTTACTTCTATCTAAAAATGGTTTGACCGACAAAACAGCGAGGATATGCGGACCAGGTCGAAGAACGTGCTAATTTACAAGATTGCTAGGTTTACCCGATCTTTTCTACACCTTATCGATTGGTATGACTCTAATGACAAAACATTTCTAGAATAAACGACCGCTGCAGATGATATTGGTTGGTTTCACATGGAATGCCCGATTTTATAGTTTCAAAAATTCAGAGAGGATATTGCGGTTATTGTGAAATTTCTTATTGAGGTTTTGAGAAATGAACCTTGCAGTTTTACCGTTTTCGATCATACTGGTCCGCCTAACCTCGCTGTTTTGGCCTGCCGAACGATTAGTGGAACCATCAGGCTCGTCGCTTATTTTCTGTTCTTTTTTTTTCTTTCTTATCTTTGGTATGTTGTGGAGATGTTGAGTGCCAATACTCGAGCAGGCTGAAGAAGCATTGTCTTGCTTTTTCTGCAGCACTTTGCGCACTGGCAGTGAAGAAATTTTTAGAGGCGGCTGCCTGAGGTTGACTAAAGTTCAAGTCGTCATCACTACTTCGACAATGCTTCTCCAGCTCTAAAACGACTAAAACGTTAGTCTGTCGAACCACTGCACATACTCCATCCTTTGACGTATGACCATCAACTGGGCACACCATTTGTCCGATCCTAGAAGTTAGAATCACAAGGGCATGAGTACTTTTCCGCCAAATTAACCTAGTGCTTAAACCAAAATGTTTTTTCTTGATAACCATGCTTATCCATGGCACTCAACATCTCCACATACAGAAAGATAAGAAAGAAAAAAAGAACAAGAGAAAATAAGCGACGTGCCTGAAGGTTCCATCTAACCGTTCGACAGACCAAAACAGCGAGGTTAGGCGGACCGTATCGAAAACGATAAAACTGCAAGGTTCACTCGCAAAACCTCAACAAGAAATTTCACAATAATTTGAATTTGGTTAAAGGCTTGACATGATAGTATTAGGGTGAACTTTTATTAAATTATTTGATAATTGGTTACTATTTCTTGTCGATACTACCGGGCACCATTTCTTCCTTGAACCTTCCATGAAGAATTTTATTCACCTTTGCCATTATGGAAAAGAATCATGAGATTATTAATTCCATGAAAACATCTTCAGTTCATTTGTAATTATGGGCCCGAGTCATAAACCGATACATGTAAAAGCGACTGCTGTTCATTTACTTACACCTTTGCCCGGATTAGACCGTGCTTGAGTCTCCCTCAATTAACTCAGAACACTTCAATAATTTACTGTGAAGTAAGTCTTCTCGAGAGGGATTGGCCCAGGCGCAGCCCGTTCCGAAATCCACTCGACGCCCTCGTTAAAAATAACTTCGAAAATAATAACTCCTAATTGCCCCGTTCAGCGTTCGAAATCTCTTCAATATCTTCAATTTACCAAAACAAAAATTCTACCGCTTTCTTCCTTCTTTCAGCAGTAAGCCTATCTTCAGTTTCATTCATCTAAAAGTTAATAGATCAAAGATTAAGATTAGAAAAGTAATCGGTCTCTTTATGACCTGCACACAACGACCAGTTTTGGTCTATTGTCTCCATGTCTAGAGCTCCTCATAACGCTTAAAGCTTTTTACCAGATCCCAAAACTTTTTCAAGGAGTCCCGTGAGTATCTTCAGGCCCAGCATTTCCTCCTCCTGGAGATCTGCACAGACCAGCAATTCTAGTTCCAACACGTCCTAGATTTAACAGTTTTGCTCATAGCTTCTGCGATGTATCTTTGATGGACTTTTCGCGTGCCTCTATCCTGAGTCCCATCCCCATTGGATTAACTACTTTTAACCCAATTTCGCATGGATTCGCAGTTTGGTATGCCACAAAAGAGTTCAGGGTGAATAAGTATCATCGAACTTTCCTTGGCCAATTTATTGATTTTATCAATAATGTGGTAATTAATGATAGAACAAAGAATCGGAAACGACCAGCTACAGGTTATCACATGGTTATGGAACCTCGAACATCATCTGCTGAAGGGCACCTCCTGACAATGAAAGGACTCAGCGCTCTGTTCTCTTCTGATCAAGACGTTTAAAAGGACAATCTTTTTAAAAGATAGAGATCAAAAGATTTATTTTAAAAAATCTGTTTTGAGTGCTGTGGCATTTGAAAAGATCCATTTTTTTGGGTGTCCTCTTCCTTTAGTTGAATTAATGGGTTATTTGTGTTAGTTTAACTATTGCAGCATTACCTTGACTAAAAAGGGTGTTGGAGAGTATTGGAGGCAGACTTCGTTTTAGGGTTCCCTCTGCAAACCTGAGAAATTTTGTGTCATTTTCCAAAATAAATCTTTCGGAATGCTGTGGAATTTGAAAAGATCCTTTCTTTTGGGTGTCCTCTTCCTTTAGTTTAATTAATGGATTATTTATTTTAGTTTAACTATTGCATCATTACCTTGACTAAGAGAGTTAGAAAGTATTGGAGGCAGACTATGTTCTAAGGTTCTCTATGCAAACCTGAGAAAATTTGTGTCATTTTGGTTTTTGATTTATTATCAAACTTGCAAGCTGAAAAATATCAGCTTTCTGACTGCCTACATCCATTTGTACCGATTTATCTCAGTTTCAAAAAAGTCTTTAATCTCGGCACTTCTGTCATTTTTATCATTAGTAACCCGATTAAGGAGAGGTGATGCGAGGTCACTTTCTTCTGGGCCGAAGCTGGATATGTTCAATATGTTGAGAACGGTTGTTCAATGTGTCCCACCTAATTGAAGGCTTGGCTTCATGTTAAGGACGTGTAGGAATACCATCCATTATGAGATCGTGCTTGAGCACGACAGCGAGTATCTGGGTCCCCTGTTACTATTTTTGAAGGGAACAGGGCTGATTTATTGTATACAAGTCTGGTAGTTTTGTGTTTCTAGCATTTCTTGACAGTGAATGTATTTATCAGCATGAATGTGAGAAGTCCGATGGAGGAATATTGAGACCATGTCCCTAAATTATGTTGTAGATATAATATTCGGGGTGAAATATACTGTACCCTTTAAGAGCTATTGTATCCCCTGTTCTCTGCCTAAAGCACATCGGTGAGTCCTATATCACCACGAAACTTGATTAATAGGCCTAGTTTCAATGGTTGAAGCTCTTCTATGGTCACATTGCTCATCCCATAACACTTCCTCCTGCGAGCAAGTGTAGCACCGCAGTTTGTTAATAGATGTGTTGGTGGTCTCCCCTGCCTCTGCAGAATCTGCATGTGCCGTCTATTCCAATCTTCTTTAAGTGTCCATTTAGCTTGCAGTGTTAAGAATCCTATTAGGATTCTTAGTTTCTTCCTGCTTCCTTTGACACATTCTGTAATTTCTTTTCTTCCGAAATTTGTTAAGAGATTCTTGGATGTGTCCAATGAGTGAATTCCATTGTTCCTTCATTTTCTTTTTGTCCTTCTGTCTGAGATAGTCATTAATAGTATGGGTTCCTATGCCACAGAATGGTTCAGGTTCCGTCAGCGGTGTAGCAGCTCCTTGCCTTCAAAGTTGTCCATTTTCTTGTTGCCTTCTACTCCCATGTGTCCTGGAACCCAGCAGAGGCTGACTTTGTTCTGCGTACCTAATATGTTTAATTTGGTTTTGCAGTTCAGCACCATCCTTGAACTAATGATATTTGAGCTTAGTGCTTTGACGGTTGCTTAACTATCTGACATGATAGCTACGTTCTTGTTTTTGTAACCTTTATTCAAGTTGTGTTAAGTACATCACAACTATTATAAGTAAAACTCCATCGTTATGAAAAGCCAAAAAATAATGATAATGATAATAACAATAATAAAATATTTAAAAAAATCCTATAACAAGCTACACTTTGAAAAGTAAATATGTTTACATAACTGATCAATGGAAAAAATATTTCTTTGAATTCAAATTTATTCCACTTAAAATGAGAGATTTCTACATTATTTGGAAAATACACTATCTAGGGGTCTTGATTGTAATAAAATAGACATGCAGAATAATTATGTAACTTTGGTTTTCGTTTATGATAACAATTTGTGAAGGTTGGCCTTGAGCACGATTCTCATCTCACAATTTTTATCCGGAGTCGGTTGGATTTTGGTAAGTTGGTCATTGAAGCCAGAGTTGGGCAAAATCAAACCAATTCAATCATGATTAAGAATTTTGATTGAAGTTTAATCATGATTGAATTAGTCATGAGTAAATTAATCATTTTATGATAGTCATACCTCATGATTGAATTAATTATGATTAAATCATATAATGATTAATTTACTCATGACTAATTCAATCATGATTAAACTTCAATCAAAATTCTTAATCATGATTGAATTAGTTAGATTTTGCCCAATTGTGATTCCAGGCCATGAGGCCAGCCAGTAATTTATTGTAAATCAAAAAAGCTGGAATTGCCAATGGACTGGGAGAAGTGATAGCCTCAATTCTGAACACGTGTACATTTGAGGTAATATAAATCAGTAAATCAGTATCATTAACAGTATTACCCTCAATTTAAAATTAAAAAATCTTACCTTGAAGCCTTGCTGAAATAATTTCTAAAAACAAATCACCAAAAAAGATCAAATTTGTTGTTTCTATCAAAATCAAATGGTCTATTTGTGTCATTTTCCCGCTTTGAAAAGATCAAATTAAATTAAACAATCACTTTCAAAGGAATTGTATTTCAGCTAACTTTTGAAGGTTTTTAGTTTTTTTTTACCACACCCAGGAGACTGTAAATGAAAAGGCACAGAGTACATTTTTGCAAATAAAAATTTTAATTATCACAAACAAATAACAGGCACAAACATTGAGAACATTAAGTGTTTTGGGATGGGAGAGGGTAGGCGATGTCTTTATCAATAATAAGTATAATGTATACAAGTTAAAAATATCATGTAGTCACTCATCTTTTTTTTCCCTCCATCATACATTACATGTATATTATATAATAATAAATATATATATTGTCCTTCCTTAAAAGGATATTGTCTGTATAATTTGAAGACACCTAGATATAATTGAAGTGGGAATGAACACTGAATTATTTCTTTTTCCATACATAAGACAACTTTTATCACTTAATATCTACATTGTATGCAAACATGGGGGCAGGAGCAGTCGAGGTGACGCTTTTTACAACAATAACAGTTATCAAATAAGTTTTTTTTAATAAATAAACTAATCAACATAAAACTATCATTTGGGGTTCACATAAATAGAACAGAAGTCCTGAAAAAAGCTGAACAAAAAATAAAGTTCAACTCAGTACGGTACTCCCACACATACAGATTTTGTCATATATACAGCCAAAAGCATTTAACTTAAAGACTAAAATCAGATAACTGTTGTGCACCCCAGACAGTCATTCGGAGAAGCCAGCCACTCGTAAATGTCAAATCCAAATCAAATCTTCACAGAAGAAAGAAGGAAACTAGACGAAAACATTATACTATCGTGTGGTAACCTCTCTTCGTTTTTATTTTTATAATATACATAATTTAAATTACAATGGAAGGTGGGGGGGGGAAATCAAGGGCGATAAGTTTGAGAAACTTTTTGTTCAATTTGTTCAGGCAAAGAAGCTTTTAAATAATATTAAAATAAAATTATTCCGATCAACCTATTTTTAAATTTTTAACCTACAGAACAAGGAAAATGAAAATGTCAGTCCTAAATGCAAACAAATTAAATATGAACATCTGGTGGAGAAAATGTTGGATGTTAGAAATTTAAGAAAATTTATGGAAAAACTGTACAATTTTTAGGCGTTTTCACTTCTGAAGAAGAGTCAATAAACTTGAAACATCAGGATGTGAATTGTTTTTGTATATTCCGCTACTACTCACAGATCTCCATCCAATTCCAACAAATTATAAACTCACATCCATCCAGAACAAACTTTGGTTGGAAAATGTCATGGAAAAAAGCAATCGCTATTGCTGGAGTCGATGTATGTGTTTATTAAGGTTTTAATTCGTGGAGATCTAAAAACTGAAGGATCTTCAATCTGTGGAAAAACAGACATTTAAACAGGAAAGCTGGATTCACTACTCAAAACGGTTTGTGTGAACGTTCAGCTGACTCACTCGATATTCTTCAACCAGCAATATTTTTATAGCATGAAAGCTAAAAGCTGTTCAAAGGAAAAAGATCAGAAATTTTAGTTGGATCAGATGCACAGGCCAAAATCACTGTACTTCAACCACTAACTAATCAAGTCTTGGTTTTTCACTGAAATTATCAATTCTTAGAAAATGGTTATAAATAATTTGATCTTTACTGATCATCTTGGTCTGCCAGATATTAACAGACCAACCCAGAGAGGATAGGCAGACCAAATTGGCCTGTAAGGCTCTAATTACAGGTTCATCATATTAAGGTTTTCTTCTCCACTTCACTCCTGACTGATCCTCTTAATTTCAAAGAATTTTAAAATAATGGTCATCATAAACAAACTTTGAAGGGAAAATGTCTGCAGTGATGGATGGAATCGATTTATGAATGTACAGTCGTTTATTTGTGAAGATCTCTAAACTGAAGGATTCTTGTCTTCAATTTTTGCAGAAAGAGAAGTTTGAACAAAAAGCTCAAAAATAGAGCAGGAAAGCTGATTCATCACTCAAAAACTGGCCAAATCTATACTCAATTAAACAGAAATTGACAGGAAATAAGATAGCCCACCCAATATTTTTTCTCTTAATCAATTTTAACCATTGATATAATTTTTTTATTGATATATTTTTTTAAATTTATTTTGAACCGATTTTCTCCATTAGGAACTGAAAAAAAAAACTTTGTAAGAATTAATGAATAACACTTGATTTAGGGCGAGACAAAAAGAGAGCAAATTTGTTGTTTATTTACAAACAAAACCAAATCCCTCCGAGTAAACAAGGCTAATTCAGTTCAGTTTCTGCATTCATGTATATTAGTGAGATGGGACAAGCAAAACCATTAACACCAGCTGAAAAAAATATCATTCAGCGAATGAAAAATCGAGGATTTTGTATTTCCAGTATTTCAAAAAATACCGGTAGGAGTAGGAAAGTAATTTTAAATTTTTTGAAGTCTCCAGAAATCTATGGGACGAAGAAATCTCCTGGAAGACCACCGACCTTAACAACACGGCAAAAACGGGCAATTTTAAGGGTTGCATCTAATTCAACTTTAACGGCCCGTCAAATTGCTGCGAGAGCAGGTGTAGTGACGAATGTGAAAAATGTCCAAAGGATCATTCGTGCAGCTCCTCACATCAAAAGAATGAAAATGAAAGGCATTCCACCTGTAAGCACGGCGCATATAGAAAGAAGAAAGGAGTTTGCCCGTGAATATGTGCAATGGAAAGACGAAGGATGTCCTGTTCACAGATGAAAAACAATTCAATCTCGATGGTCCCGATGGCTGGGCTCACTATTACCATGACCTACGAAAAGAAGAGAAAGTGGTTTCCAAGAGGCAAATGGGAGGAGGCAGGTCATGATATGGGGTGGTATTGGCTATGATCAAAAAACCGATATTGTGTTTATTTCTAGTCGAATGAACAGCCAACAATTTGTTAATTTGTTAGAAAACCAATTAAAAAAATATTTTGAATTTGTTCCTAAAGAGAACGTAATTTTTCAGGCAAGATAATGCTCCTGTTCACACGGCAAAAGTTGCAAAAGAATTTTTTAGAAAAGAAAGGATCAGAATGATAGATTGGCTGGCTAGGTCCCCGGATTTTAATGTAATCGAAAATGTATGGGGGCATCTTGCTAGGAGTGTTTACAGGATAGCCGACAATTTCAGGGCGTTGAAGAATTGAAAAAAACAATTCAGGAGGAGTGGGCCAAACTTCCTCAAGAGATGATTCGTCGTCATTTTGACTCGCTTTTAAATCGAATGATTGCTGCATTAGAAAAAGGTTAGTTATTTTAATTGTGTTTTAATAATGAATTTTATTATTATTGTTCACTGTACTATCTTTTTGTCTCACTCCAAATCAAGTATTATTTATTAATTCTTACAAATTATTTTTTTCCAATTCCTAATGGAGAAAATCGGTTCAAAATACACTACATATTAATAAAAAAGTTATATCAATGGTTAAAATTGATTAAGAGAAAAAAATTGGGTGGGCTATCTTTTTGTCCCGGACCTTATGTTTCATCTGCTATGAGTCAGTGTGACATCAAAGATACTGTGTTTTCAAGGCCGCTAAGAAGAAAATTCAAACCAAATTTACTCGGTATAAACTAAACGCTGATAACACGAGTCTTTACGTCAGGGAAAACGCTCAACACCTTTCTGGGACAATCCGAAAATCTGGGCATTGCGGCTGCAGACAGCTTATCAGATGGACATGACAAAATATTTGATTTACAAGGCACATGTAAAATTTTATTTACTTCAGCATGATTTTCCAAATTTCAAGTAATGTAAGTCGTATCTGAATGGCTCATATATTTTTTTTGTAATAAATAAAATTTCAAAAAATAATTAAAATAACTCAGTATGATTAATTGAAAAAAATTTCGTGTTTTACTCCTGAACCTCAACCCTAACTGTTTAAATGGTTAACAATGTTTTAAAATTTGAAAATTCTACATCCAACAGTTTTCCCACCAGATATAATAAATAATATTAAATAATTTGATCCTTGATGGTCATCTTGGTCTGTCACGACACATTTCTGGATTTTGCCATCTTCAGGCCCACCAGACCGAGATGATCCGTAAGTTTCATCACCCCGCACAGGAGGAAAACTCGCAAGGTGTACAATTTTTTTTTAATCATAAGCATGGGTGAAACAAGCAAAAAGCAGGCTTTTTCTGTATAATAACCCCCATGTTTTGTCTTTTTCAAAGGTAGTTCTACCAAAAATTCAAGTCATTCAAAAATTCCCGAGGAAAGGACGCGGAATAATCAATTCTCTGAGAGAAAAACTTGTCCATTTTAACAAGATAAATATCTGAAACAGTTTAACAGGCATTTCTATAAATATTATATATAAATTTTTCTCTTTTTTTAGTTTAAATATTTATAAAGGATGGCATAACATGCAATTGAATCATTTTTGTTAAGATCTTAATATTTTATTACAATAAAGCCACTCTTTTTATATAATCTATTCGGTTTTTTGCCCAATACAAAATACTCTTTAATCAGCACAACATCAAATTTTATAATTGAATAGTTTTTTTATATCATCTTTCATTGTTCACTACAACTCTTTTGAGAGTATTTTTTTAATCATAGTATTTTTCATTTTATGTTTAATTAAGACTTCACTTGAAATGTAGATATTTCTCTTTATTGCTTTATGATAATTAGTAGATATAATTTGCTTATCGAAAAATAAAGACTACTATCTTTACTAACTTATATAGATAAGTATTTTTATATTTAATTACATTATAAGTATAACTTAATATTACGATTTTTTTTTCAATGTTAGGCAAATGAAAAAATTAGTGTTTCCTTAATTTTGAAAAAAAATAATCTAGATTTTAAATAAAATTTAGTCCTGACTGAAACCTTTATTTCATTTTTAAAAAAATTGCCTTCGTCTTGAATTTTATTGATTAGTTAATTTTATGAAAGACTTCAATCAGCAGGCAACAGATTTTTTTTTATTAATCTATGACTAAAAAGTAAATAAAGGTCAAAGTATTCAGGGTTAAAGGAAAAAAAATTCTATGCAAAAAAAAATGATATGATTAATGTTTCGAGCGATTATTGAAATTAAAAACTAAATTGGTAAAGCACAAGTTGGCACTTGGCAGCTAGAGGACAATCTAATCTTCTAGGAAACTCTTTAAGAATTTTTGTATTGTCTAGTGTTATTTTTTGTTCTTTTTTTAACCGACCGCCAAAGAACGGCTTTCTCACGTTTAAGCACCCAGACTTCTTTAAACTCCCATAAACATTATAGTTAAATCCCTTATAAGATAAAAAATGTGACAATATTTTATTTTTTAAATTACATTTAAAGATAGAAGAATATTTAGGTATCGCAGGGTAGAGAAAGCGAAAGAGGACGCTTTGGCAATATCGCACTCACACGTTAACAAAAAGCACACAACAATTTATTTTTGCCAATTTTTTTTCTCGCAAAAATGACACTAAAACCTGTATATATGACCAAATCAAAAACTTAACCTATAAATTTTCATTTTTAATATGGTTTAATTTATCGTTTTATTTCTTCTTAAAGAACTACCTAATAAATATTATTTACATGAAACAAAAAAATGTCACTTTTCAAAAGGAGTAGCAATATATACACTTTTGGCCTTTTTTCAATTTTTTAAACTAAAACGTGAAAAACAAAAATAGGCCGATACTTAAAAAAAAAAATGTAGAAAAAAGATTAAAAATTAAGAAAAAACGAAAATTTTATCACTTTTATAAAGGTAATTTTTTTTCATTTTTATTTTAAAACTAGCTTGACTATATTATCCTAAACTTATAGTATTTTGCAATACTTATTTTTTTCTTAAATATTAATATTATTATTTAAAACGAACCACTCTTGAAAATTAATAAAGAATAATTCAATTTATAAGTGTCGGGTAACCATTTTTTAAATAGTCAAATACCTCCCATATCAGTTTCAAAGGACAAAACTAATTCTAAAAACTTACCGGGCTCGATGAGAACAAAAGTCAAATTTATGCGGCTTTCACGGCACCCGAGCCGACGCCGCCAGGACAAAAGAAAACAACGATCAACCTGTGCTCTAAAACAGTGGTACGTGTGTTAAGTGTAAATAGATTTGTAATTTGAAACATGAGTAACGGAATGCATTAAACACACATGCAATACATACATTCATTTAAACACTAAATATCATAATATATACATAAGAGAAGAAAGAAAAAAAACTAACACACCTATTAATAATTTTTTTTCTTTAAATTTGCACTTTCTTATTTTAATAATAATTTCATTTTATAATAATAATGATAATAAATAAGCATTTTATAGATTGGGATAAAATGTAAACATTGACATTAATACTGAAGACATTAGACACATATAATAACATTTAGCAATAATTCCACTTAAAAATCATCAAACGTGTTTTCAATTTTCTTTTAAAGATACTCAAACACATTTAAATATCAATTAAATATATTTGTGATGAATTAGCAGTTATTCAATAACAGAAAATGAAAGAAAAAACAATGGCAGTTTCTGAGAATTTCCCCCTTTAATCTCCTTTTAAAAGTATCGGTCAGATAAATGAAGTGAATCCTGAGGCAAAACAATACTTAAGAAATAAGGAAGATGCTTAGAGGCGGGTGACAGCTTAGGGCAGCGGGACGACGACCTGGACGTAAGTAACCGGGAAGTAGCCACTGCGACCATTCAGCGTACCCTCATACCAGTTGTCGTCGATCTTATTTGTTAAATTTATCGTGTCACCCTCCTGAAAAAAAAAAAAAAATACAAGAATCTGATCCAAAGCTTGACGAGAACTTCGTGAGGTGATTTTGAAGGTAGACAGGGTTTTTTGGCAGAAATGCTTGGTGTGGAATTTTAAAGAGAGATCAGATTGGGTCATTGTAGATAATTATGTTAGTAATTTTGACAATTTGACACTTTTGAATGGAAGAATTATATGCTTTGGAACCGCACAGGTCTACTTAGAATGTCCAAAGAGGTTTCATGGTCAAAACAGATTTTAGTATTAAAAGTCTTACTAGTCATCGAAGTTAAGTACTAAGTCTAGTTTAGGGGATTCCAGTTCACTCTGCTGCTTAGGCATAGACCTTTAGTGTCTGGGAGTTTCGTGGTCCTGAAAAGGGCCGGTGTTGTGTAGAGATGCCGTGACGATAGTATAAGACCGAGACTGTGCGAGTGGTTGTGTGACAGAGTAAACCGTTGGATGAGGTCCGGTGGGCCGAGTCGGTTGACTCCACAGAGGCCGAAGGTACTGGAGTGCAGCAATTAGCTGAGGGTCAGCAGTTGGCGATAATGGCCAAGTTGGCTGTTTAGAAGGCGAGTCAGACTAATGCTGCGAGTACTCTTGCTGTCGTCAACGGTGTTCCATTAGTAAATAGCTTGTCAGGCTGACAAGTCTGGTGTCGAGAGATTATTAGTGATGTTTGAGACCTCTTCGGCTGACGAGTCTGATGCCAGCTGGGCAGTGCCCCTGCTTATATAGGGAAGAGAGACTCTGATTGGCTGCAGAGTGGAGGGCGAGAACATTCCATAAGTCGTAGTGGCATCTAGTGGTATCGTGGAAACTAACTATTGGCCACTACAGACCTAAGTATCTAATGTGACAATAAGGTTAGGGTGGATCAATACTTTGGAGGTGGATTTGTAAACAGGAACGGTCAGGTAGTTTTGGATAGTGACTGGCCTAATATGTAGTTTTAGCAATTTGACTACTTTGCTAGATGTATATAGGATGGGTTGACTTCACCCCAAAGTCCACTCTGTCACTTTAAAAGGATTGCAATAAAATCTTGTATAGGTTTAGCTGAGTTTTGGTGGTTAAAACAGATTTCGGTCCTAAAATTCTTCATAGTTGTTCAATTTTCAAGTTGTCCCTTAAGTCTTGTGTGGGGATTCCACATTCTGCTGTCTATGTTTAGTCCTAAGGTCCTATCTTGGGCGGTTAGGGTGGATCAAAAAATTGGAGATAGATTTGGAAGCAGCAATGCATCAGGTCGTTGTGGATAGTGAGTTTAGTGATGTAGTAAGTAGCTTTGATTGACTATGTTTGATTTAAGGATTGGATGTATTGGATATCGGATGGCTTGTTGGAACTGCTCAATTCCACTTCCTAACTTCCATGGCAGTAATGTCTTGTATTTATTTAGCTGAGTTTTGATGGTCAACACAGATTCTGGCCTTAAAAGTCTTCATAGTTAACCAAATCTTAAGTTATTTTCTCTAAAGTCCTGTTTGGGTATTCCACTTCACTCTGCGGTCTAGGTAAAGTCCTACGTATCTGACTTGGCTAATAAGGGTGGATCAAGAAATTTGAGATAGATTTGGAAGCAGCGATGCATCAGGTCATTATGGATAGTGAGTTTAGCGATGTAGTAGGTAGCTTTGATTGAAGGATTGCATGTATTGGATATTGGACGGCTTGACAGAACTGCTCAATTCCACTTCCTAAGTCCCTTGGCAGTAATGTCATCTATATAGTTAGCTTTGATGGTCAACACAGATTCTGGCCTTAAAAGTCTTCATAGTTAACCAAATCTTAAGTTATTTTCTCTAAAGTCCTGTTTGGGTATTCCACTTTACTCTGCTGTCTGGGTAAAGACCTAGGTATCTGACTTGGCTAGTAAGGGTAGAGTGGATCAGGAGTTTAGATATGGATTTGCAAGTGGGAACGGATGATGTCGTCGATAGTGAGGTTACGCAGTAGTACCGACATGAGTACATAATTTTGAGAATTTGACTTTTGATTGGAAAGATTGAACATGCTATACATTGGATTGTTTGGTGGAACCACTCAGCTCCATTTTATCCACTTGTAAAGTTCAAAGTGGCTGTAAAAATGTCTTGTTTAGAGTTAGCTTAGTTTTGCTGGTCAAAATAGATTTGATCCTAAAACAGGTTAAGTTGTTGATACTTAATTCCAAATTCTACATCAGTCTACTATGAAGATATAGTCCATCTGATTCAAGTGGAAGCCAGCTCTCCTCTTGGTGATTGTGGAGGGCAACATTTTTTTCCCTTTTTTTCTCAATATAATACACACAATGTGTGCATTTTTCCTCGTTCAGTTTTGCCCCATGCTTTTTGTATCAGTCGTTGATAAACTCAAGGCGTTCTGGGATTGCTGTAGGTTGCTTGGATTGAATTCAGGTTAGAAGATAAAATTGTGGTATCAGGTTTGGGGTAATGTTGGTAAAGTATATGGGATTTAAAATGCTCCCTTGTGGGATGCCAGCTCGTATTGGTCTGATATATTCATTGCTGCACCTCACACTGAACCAGCAGTTAAATAGGAATATGCAGGGTGAGTAGGAATCGTTTAAGTCTATAAAGGATGCCTGGGTGCGAGACAAAATTTGGACCACATCCTGGAATGCACCTAAGAGTGAAATAGTGTCAACAACTCTCAAATCTTTCTGGATGATCATGGATTATGGGTACAGAAGCTAAATTGGTGGAATAATTCTATATGAATCAAGGATGGGTATTAAAGAATTAAAAATATTTCAACAATTTTGGACATCATAGGAAAAAGATTGATGCTTTTACGAGTACATGTATTGTCGGGTTGTGAGCTTTTAGTAGATTTTATAGTTAGGGATTTGTGCATGTTGTATTTCAGGGGGAAGAAAGATTATAAACTCAAAAGATCTATGTTTTGGTTTTTCTTACCTTGAAACCAAGCTCGCCGGGGTTTTCAGCTTCGAAATCATAAAGCGCCGTGCAGCAAGGCACCCTAGACATTGGCGTACGAGCGGGTGAGCTCTTAACAGGCGATGGCAAAGGAGATGCTGTAAAAATTAATCCAATCAGTAACAAACTTTCACTAAATTTAAAATATTAAAAAGAAAAGTGCAAAATTCCATTGAAAATAAAGAATTTAAGCATGCTTTAAGGTCGAAAGAACAGATAAAACATATATATTAGAAATTATGAATTATTATACAACAGGCAAAATTAATATTTAGCAAATTAAACATGAAATATGTTTAAATATTCTAGGGCAAAACGCATAAGGTTATTGAGTTTCAATTAGAAATAATGTCAATCCTACAATTAGAAGCTCTATAAATTCAAGTATAATACTTTAATATTGGATATTTCATTAATTATTGATATTCTGTAAATTATAATGATAGGTGTGGTTTTATTGATAATGGCCATTTATTAGATATGCGGTGAGACAGTTAGGCCTTTTTTTTATGACAATGGGTCCATAATGGTAAGCAAGGTTCTTGGTACCCTTGGATTACTGAACATGTGATTCATCAGCTCTAGAAAGTTCAAGGAGTACAGATTTCGAAATGAACTGCTTTTTAAATGTTTTATGGCCTTTACTACGATGAGAACACACTGAGTTTCACAGCTCATTTTGTCCGAGAATACAATCTTTAGACCAATGATGTAGTTGCAGTTTTTACAGATTAGTCATAATTTGCTCAACGATCTCCAGTTGGGTGCAGAAAGTTGAGGATGAGATAAAATGAGAGATATAGCTTTGTCGAGCTGTATTATAGACTAGTGCCGATGTCTCTGGTTCTTCTCTCATTGGCATGTTTCTGCCTTTGCTTTACCCATCTTCCTTAAGTGGTAGTTAAGAGGACAGTGCCATTACAGAAGCTTATAATCGTCAAATAAAGCCTGCTGAAAAAGAGAAGTTCCTTCATTCCTTTTTGAGAGATTTACGAACCTCTAACATCATACATGGCAAAATGATATAATAGACCTCTTAAATATATGCCTACTATCTAATTATTGTAAATTCAATAATAAATTTTATGAAATGAAAGAGTTACCAATAGGGTCTCCATTATCCCCACTTTGTGCTGAAATATTCATGGATAATTTCGAAAAAAATCTTTTCAAATCAAAGAACAAATTAATTAAATCTGTTCATTTCTGGAAACGCTATGTAGACGATATTTTATGCATATGGTCGGGAACATTAGAGGCTCTCAAAGAATTCCTCCAACTAATAAATTTTCTACACCGTAATATAAATTTTACATTGGAAATTGGCAAAGATGGTTATTTGAACTTTTTAGACCTAAAACTGTCCATAATAAACAACCTAATAAAAATAGTCGTATATAGAAAACCCACAACTACAGACACTATGATACCAGTGGATTCTTCCCACCCATGGTCCCAAAAGGCTGATGGCCTCATTTGGCTCATAGTCCGGATGTTAAAACTTCGGAGAGAAAGAGAGAGAGAGAGAGAGAGAGAGAGAGAGAGTCCCTTTCTTTTTTTAATGATTAATGAGCCTCTACACTTGCTTCATATCTCATACTCTCTTCGTGTACTTGAGGTTTTATTCTGAGAAATATTTCTAACTCCATCATTACACATTGGTGTAAACTAACATTGCCAAACATTGTAGAAAAATAGAGAGAGAAAATAATCAAACCGTAAGAAAATATTTCTCATAGACTTCACAAGAAGAAAGCTAAATTTAACAACACCTACTACAAATTAAGATCCTCTAAAGAAACTATGTACCTAAGTACCCTTAGCCAAAGACTCTTGTGGAAAAGTCATTCAGGCCAAGGCACTAATAAACATTGGTCAGATTATGCAACAAAACTAGAGAAACAGGGATCTAAGGTCACATAAGTAGCCCTGGTATGGTGGCCCAAAACATCAAATTCTACTTCTTCTTCTTCAAATCTTGCCCGCTGACAGAGAGTTCTTCAAGCTTCCTTTTTTAGTGATTTATTACACTAGCTGTTTCATATTTGGTGTTTTCATCCAGTGCTTTGATTAAGCCATAACATTAAAAAGTTAAGTACCCCTGACCAAAAACTCATGTGTGAATGCTGTAGGGTTCCTCAGCCGTTCTTTTTCAGTGATGGTTTTCATTCTCTGGCCATTTTCCATCTCCATCTTTCACACACTCGCTGGTTGTAGTTACCATCCCATGGTTGAGAGGGATGCTGCATTTTTGGCTTGTCAGCCTGTTCGTTTTCTTCTACATGTCCCGAAACCATTCTCCTTGTAACCTTGTGTTCTCTGAGGTCCAATAGGCAATTTTGGCACTCCCAGCTTTGAATTTTTATATCTGCCTTGATTGAAAGTCTATAGATCTGTGCTCCCTTTATTTTCTTCTTTAACAACCCTGCACGCAGAGTTCGGTATATTGTTCAAGGGCAACCATTTCTTCTTCTTTGATGATTGGGGCACAGATTTCTGAGAAAAACTAAGAAACTGACGAATAAACACAGCTTAACTAGTCATTTATCAGAGTATGTTAACAATAATTATATAAACATGGCCTCGGAACACAAGAGGTATAAAATCAAATTATTATCAGACGCTGCAGACTTATTTTACAACACATGCTTTGTTTTGCCCTATAGAATAATTTAAATTCAATTTGAATTTTTTTTAAATTGCATTAACATAACTTAAATAAAACATAAAGGGTTAAATAGTTAACTAAGAATATAAGTTAGTATACACATAAAGAGAAATGCGCATGCTTCTGACAAAAGATCAAAGCCATCGGGATTGAAGAAATGTTTCAAAACGAGAAGAAGCAAGGCGAAGAAAAGAAATAACCAAAAGAATCGGAAATTCAAACATGAGATGAATTTTAATTCAATTACCATTTTCAGAGTTTTAATGCAAAAAGAAAACGTAGGAAAGCCAAGTTTTCCAAATATTCCCAACCAAATTATTCAAAGGTGGTACAAAAAATAAAATTTTTGGAAAAAAAGTGAGAAAATTTGAAGCTGTATTTTCAATTTTTTTTGTACAAATAAAAAAATTCCCATGCAGAAAATAAATAGCGAAAAACCTGATCTTTTCATCTCATAGATTAAAAAATCTGAAATGATTTCTTTTTGCTTTGATAAATATAATTTTTTGTATATATATGTATATAAAAGGTTTGTTTTCAATGTTTTACAGACCGTTGGTTGATCTCGCCTGTTGTACGCCTCCGATTTCCAGGTGGCTTGGCTTTCCGTGAACAGGTGAAGATGCCTGAGAAGAACCTAACCCGCAAAACAATAAACATCCTCAACATGTTTTCTTTATTTGTTTCTTAGGGAGTTTGGTTTATTTAATGAGGTAACATGTGGAGGAAGCACTTTTTATATACTGCAATATTAATTTAAGTGGCTTTTCAAGCATCTTTTTTAATACTGTAAATAATATGACAAATATTTAAATAAAAGAACATTCAAAATGAGTAAAAATTATTAATAAAAAAAAGGTTTTTTTAATGAAAAAAACAATATATGAGGACAGATTAAAAGGGGTTAGAAAAGCAAAGTTAGAAAGATTTCAAAGGTTCGATAATTTTCTTGTTCAATAATGCAGAAGTAGCTCTGCCAACATTGGATCAGTACAAGCAAAGAAGACTTATCTAAAAAAAAAAAAAAATTGTCCGTGACAGAAATTATGAGCGACATTAATGCACTGTTTCAACAGGTCAGTTCAGAAAGTGGGAAAAAAAGATCTGGGGACAGTTGGGAGTTTTTAGTTTCATTTTTATCATGCATCTCAGGAGAAAAAATACACCTTAAAAATAATTAAATACCTATGGATTAGTTAACAGTTATAGCGTCAAAAGAGAAACCCAAGACCAGTACGAGTAGGGAGGTACTCTTACCATTTGCCTTTATTCACAGTTCATTCAGAAACAAAAGAAATTTACAGTTAGTGATGGCAAGATTTGTTAGCAGGCACCTTTGATGAATATGTTCAAGAGGCCAAGAAAATAAAAATTTAAAAAAATTTAAAAATGTTTACAAGATGGGTCTGTTAGTCGGTGAACAAGCTCTCGTTGTGGATGTTCTTCACTAAAGATAGAAAAAATCAAAAATAGCTTGAGAAACATCAAAATTCATGAGAGAGGGTGTCAGTGGCTGCAACATTGAAGGCACTGACATGGTGACATCACCGTAAGGATCCTGGGTTCGAATCGAAAATACAAATGGGCTTTTCTGATTTCCCTCAAGCACGATAAGAACTGATTACCTCACTGAAGATGGCACAAAGCCGAACTAAGCTTGACTAACATTAAAACCGATGAGAGGGATGTTGGTGGCAGCAACAGTTAAGGTGGTGGCATAGCGACTCATCGGTGTAAGGATCTAGGGTTCGAATCTCAGTAACAATGAATTCGAACCAAACGTACAAATCGGTTTTTCTGATTTCCCTCAAGCACGGTAAGAACTGATTACCTCACTGAAGATGGCACAAAGCCGAAATGAGCTTGTTGGCATGGCAACTCATTGGTGTAAGGGTCCTGGGTTCAAATCTTAGTAATGCCAAATTCGAACCAAATATACAAATGGGTTTTTCTGATTTCCCTCAAGCACGATAAGAATTGATTACTTCACTGAAGATGGCACTAAGCCAAAGTAAGCTTGTGTAACATTCAAATCCAGGAGAGGGATGTTGGTGGCAGCAACAGTTAAGGCAGTGGCATCTTCTGATCTGATGGCAGATCTTCAGTGTAAGGATCTAGGGTTCGAATCTCAGGAACAGTGAATTCAAACAAACTATACAAATGGTTTGTTTTTCTATTTTACTCAAGCACAATAAAAACTGAGCAATTGCTGAAGATGGCACAAAGCTGAAATTGACTAACATCAAAACTCATGAGAGGGGTGTTGGTGGCAGCAACAGTTAAGGCGTTGGTATGGTGACTCATCAGCGTAAGGCTACCGAGTTTGAATCTCAGTAATGCTGAATTTGAACCTGTGTTAACTTACCACCTTCTCAACGAAAGCGGTTCCTAACGAAATTACCAACAATTAGAACTGCCAGAAGGTTCGCCAATGGATTGCGCCACACATTACCAGTTCATGAAGTTTTTCGGAGGATCTACAGAAGAGGTCAACACAGAGAAAAAACTTCCTTTCAGTTTTCGCCAAGCTTTCGACAGTTTTTATATAGCTCGGCGAAAACTGAAAGGAAGTTTTTCTCTGTGTTGACCTCTTCCGTAGATCCTCCGAAAAACTTCATGTTTCCAGCAGGTCGATAACCCAGCTCATCATTACCAGTTCAATCAAGAATTGTTTTTTTTTTTTTTCTGTTGTAATTATAAATTATAATAAAAATATAATAGTAGTTGGTAACAATATAAATTAATTGTAATTGTCAGTAGATTGTAAATAGAGACATAAACGAACTGTACAAAACTTTTGAATAAAGAAAAACTAGAATCCAAGGTAGCCACTTCCCGCTCCTCCAAAATCATACCTCCCAAATACCTCTGGCTACCAAGGATCAAGAAACACAGTTTTTGTAAAAACTAAAAAAACTATTCACTAATTTCTATCCAACAAAAGAAGAGACTTGTCCATAGGACTGGCATAAGAATTCGGCTCAACCTCATCAGCATGAGATACATCTCGCCCGTATTTCCACCGGCTCTTCTCAGAGCCACGCTTGAGTTTACTCAGGGAACTAGAGTTTTCACTACGGGTTGTACGAGCTTACAATCTCTGGGTACAGCTGGACAGGTGGAAACTCTGCCTCTCACTTAACGGTCCTTTTTAGGGCCAAAAGCCTCCTCGCCGGCTTTACAGAGCCTACCACTTATGAGTGCCCTTCTTGCCTGCCTGAAAGGGGTCTTGTGCCGTAGAGCTCACAGTCGTGGGGTTACCGGTAGGGCAGAACAGTTGGAACCTTTCTCGGTACAATACCGGCCCTTGTGAGGGCCCGCAAGGTTCAATGGCGACTCGGAAGGACCAAACATACAATTTTTTTTGTAATCACCTAAACACAAAAACAGAGTACTTCACTGAAGATGGCGCAAAGCTGAAGCAAGGCTGACTAACATCAAAAGTCACAAGTATAGACAGACTAAATCTCTTAGTACAACCCAGGAAAGATTCAAAGATAAAAAACAATACTCCATGTGATATTTTGGTAAAACCATCCTGATGCAATTGTCAAATATCAAAAATGGGTAAGTTTTTTAAAAATATGTCAAAAAATGTATGGGTTATTTATGTAATTTATTATTGATTTTTAAAAGTATATTATGTTTATGGTTGTTCTTGGCCGCTTGAGCTTATTACACAATGAATACTTTACACGATGAATAATGATGAAGACGGGTTTCAAATTCGTGTAACCACATTATTAACACATAAACAAAGAAAGACGGTTTAACAAGTAAATCTCCTGAAAGCGCCTTAACCATCATCATGCGGCAAGAAAAGAAAATGAAACCAGTCCACCTTTGTTAAACGAGTAAGAGTGTAATGTTATAGAAGAAAGTTGGTCCTGAAGATCATCAAAGGGGTCATTACGAGGCAAACCTCGATTTTGTATCCTCATCGCCCACGGTTCCTGGTCTTGGGGCGCTGACACATGAAATGTGCTCGTACCGTTAAATCCATCGCCCATCACTTCGACCTGGAGATCTGACAGCGTCTTGGGTACGAATTCCACCTTTGGCCTTCGAATTGCCTCTTCCCTCCTGGAAAATTAAAAAAAAAAAAAATTCAAACCATCGGTCACATTCATACAACATCATTCTTACTTTTCATTTAAGTTTTCAACAGCAACTTGTAAGATTTCAGTGCACTGCCTGTGGTAGTCGAGGAGCCCTTCTGCAAATGTCGCCAGCTGGGAGATTTGTTCAACCTGGAAGGATTTTTTTTTTAATAAATTATTTTACGCGTTTCTTTTAAAATTAAATTTGACCTTCAAACTTACATCGTTCTCGAGGAGATTGAACATGCCCATCTGAGCGAGGTGAAGAGACTCTGCGAATTTCTCTTCTGCCATTTTTATCTCATCATCTGTAATGTTAGATCCTGTTGTGTTCCCATTGTTTTTTTTTACATTACAATTTATTTCATGGGTAGGTGTGAAAATGGAAAAAAAATCCAACCAAA
This sequence comes from Cimex lectularius, assembly GCF_000648675.2. Lineage (NCBI taxonomy): Eukaryota > Metazoa > Arthropoda > Insecta > Hemiptera > Cimicidae > Cimex > Cimex lectularius. The sequence continues at coordinate 1,206,581 of NW_019392697.1, forward strand.
AAAAAAACAAAAAACATTTAAATAATAAACAAAAATAAATAAATAAATACAAATAAAAAATAAAAAAAAGGAAAAGATATATAGGAAAATAACAAACCTTTAGCTTGTTTTCTTCGTTTGCAGTCAAAATCAAGTCTACGCCCTTGTAATTTTTTCCTGTGATGCTGATTAATAAAAAAAAAATTAATTAAAACAGTTTCAATCCGCCTTAAAAAATTTAGTTCTAAAATTTACCATAACTTCCTTGAGGTCTTTAGTCTGTAGATGGTGCAAAGGCTCGAGAAAGTTCTGTTTCGTATTGTCGTCGAGCGAGTATTTAACATCAGCCATTTGTTTCAGTCCTTCTCCCAACTCAAGGAGTGCTTGCCCTATTTATTAGTAAATAAGTTAAAAATAAAGACCAACAAAAATTAAATTTAAATATAAATATTTGGATGGGGTGGTCATTTTTTCTTTTCCCCCTCTGTTTTCTTGGTTTTGAAAAAAATTATTGCATTGAGAAATGTCTTTTTGGATCAATATATTGCAGTATTTACATTAAAAAGTACTGGAAGGCACTTTAGAAATTCTACTCCCAAATGATCATCACTGAGTTAAAAAAAAAAAATAATAATAATAATAACTTTAATGTGGTCATTACCAATCATTTTTGTCTGCCTATCTCAGATGTTTTGGACTGTGGTCTAATCGTGAAGAAAGACAGATCAGGCTGATGGGAAATGACCAAAATACAGGCAATGATTACACTGCAGACCCGAAGAGATGTCAAAAAACGATTTTTATAGCAAAATATTAGTTTCATCGGTTTTCATCACTTGGGCTTGCTTTTTCCTGAATGTTTTCATCCACGATCTAACTGCATGTAGACCAGGATGTTTGGAAACAACCAAACTACAGGCTTAATACCCTGAAGACCTATGCGGAGATCTCAAAAACATTTTTACAACAAAATATTCAAGATTGATCATTTTGGCTTGCCTATCCAGGCTGTTTTGAACCTAACAGCATGGATGAGTGGACCAGGATGATTGGAAGTGACCGAAATACAAGCTCATCACCCTGCAAACTCAAGGTGGATATCTCAAAAAGATTTTTATAGTCCAAATATTTGAGTTTGTTTCCAGTTATTTTAGTCTACCTATCCTGAACAATTTGGTCTGTGAGATGGCAGTGAGAAGGTGAACCAGCCAAAATATTCAAGTTTGGTTGTTTCTAATTATTTTAGTCTGCCTATGCTGAATGATTTGTTCTATGGTCTAACGGTGAGGTAGACGAACCAAGATGCCAGTTGGTCAAAAATGACCAAAACACCGGTCTATCATCTCATAGACCCAAAAAGGATTTTAAAGGCCAAATATTCAAATTTGAGTGTTTCTAATTATTTTAGACTGTCTGGGATGATTTGCTCTGTGGTCTAACAGTGTGATAGACGGACCGAGATTACAGATGGTCAAAAATGACCAAAACACCAGCCTATCATCTCATAGACCCAAAAAGAATTTTATAGGCAAAATATTCAGGTTTGGTTGTTCCTAATTATTTTAGTCTGCCTATGCTGAATGATTTGCTCTGTGGTCTAACAACGTGATAGACGGACCGAGATGACAGATGGTCAAAAATGACCAAAACACCGGCCTATCATCTCATAGACCCAAAAAGGATTTTATAGGCAAAATATTCAGGTTTGGTTGTTCCTAATTATTTTAGACTGTCTGGGATGATTTGCTCCGTGGTCTAACAGTGTGATAGACGGACCGAGATTACAGATGGTCAAAAATGACCAAAACACCGGCCTATCATCTCATAGACCCCAAAAGAATTTCACAGCCAAAATATTCAGTTCGGTTGTTTCCAATTATTTTAGTCAACCTAAAGGTTTTGCTACATCCAATAGTGGTAGGTGGGTGTTAAGCCCTCATTTATGACTGCAATTACATTACATTTTTATTAGTTATTTTAGTACGAAGAAAAGAAACATTCCAACATTAATGTGTTAAAAAATTAAAAAATAAATCGCCCTTTCTAAAAACTATTTTTCGTTCTTCAGTAAGTAAAATTTTTATTATGGCTGCACTCGAAGTTTCATTTTCACAAGCAAGTTTCTTTTTGTGTGTGTGTTCTCGTTGCTGTAGTTTGAAATTGTCATTTTTTAATTAACGACCCCCAGACATGCAAACTTGTCGTTAAATACGAGGAGTAAATTGGCATGACAGGATCTCAACATCTTGCTCGCTAATCCGATCGATTTTTCCCAGTCAATATTTAAAAATAGGAAAGTTTTTATCATAGAAAAGCAGATATTCTATTTAATTTATTATTATTAATTTATATTTGGCAAATCATAACTGGTTTATTTTTAATGTTAAACATTTTTCTGGTTTTTCTCCTCCATCATGCAATTCTTCCAGATGTAGAACTTAAAAATTAATAATAGATTGTTTCTTTGACTTACCGAAATGTGAATCATCCCCTAGTTTTCTTCCGTACATGGACATGCACTCGCCGAGTGTGCCTTCTGGTTGCGGGTATGTGCTCGCTTTTGCCTGCCCGCTTAGCTTGGAGATACCTTTGACCGCAGCCATTTTGGCTCTGGCTGTCGGGTTGGGCTGTAGGTATTCCTTAGTTTTGAGCTGGAGCTCTTCAACAAGTTCATATGTAACATCCGTTTTCTGAAACAGTAATAATTCACGATCAATTTTAAATTATTAGATATTTTTTGCAGGATAATGTAACATCTTAATAAGATGTTATCAGAAGTGGGTATAATATATAAGTGTATGTAATATATAATGTAGTTATTTTTCTTTTATGGCTGACGGATATAGTCAGACCTCTATGCCTATTCAATAATTCTGTACTTCAATTCCAACTTGCATCTCTAATTACACATCCTGCAGCCATTTCTGCAGTTTTTTGTGAATTGAAGTTTTTTAAAGTAATAATTTTGCTCAAATATACTTTATATAAATTAAACAAACTTTTATTATTAGTATTTTTATGCTCCGATACACATTTGGCTTATTTTATTTACTTTGTTGTGTATTACAATTAATTAAGGTTTTTAGTTGAGATAAAAAAAAGTCAATGGTACGAGCGGGATTCGAACCCACGACCTTCAGCTAGATATGCCGCTGCTCAATCACTTGAGCTATCATGACCTCGATCCACTCGGACATCAACTTCCTATCTCAACCCCACCTTATGAGTTTTCCCAATTGGTCAAGCGGACCACGAAATTAGTGAATTTGTTGTGTATCATGATTTCAGATATGCAAGATTTTTTCTTTGATTCAATGGGATTTTTTCTAATTAGTTTTTATATTAAACCCTAAAGCCTTGAAAGTATATTAATTCGCTTGAATTTTTTGATTTGCATGGTTTATACTGTCTGCTAATACTACATATCAAAATAACTTAAAGGGTAGCGACTATTTTTTTTACCTCCAAAAAATTTATTGTTAAATTAAATGCAACCTTTTTGCACAGAATGAAAATGATCCCATGAAGTTCCGAGCTTTAGAAGCGGTTTAAATATTTTTTTGAAAGTTGCGAGTGTATCCCTTAATATACTGCAACTCTCCATTCCTTATGCTCATCTTTCACGTATATTCTGTGATAAAAATGATTTTCCCATTTTTTTTATTATTCTATAACCATTTTTGCACAGAACCTGGTCCCATGAAATTCCGAATTTTATAAGTAGTTCATATATTTTTTAGCAAATCAAGTTCTCTGGTCTATCTTGTCTTTATGGACCTCTCCACCTCTTAAGATGTTTCAACCCCACATCTGTATGTATATTCTACTTCCTACCAGATTAAAGTAATCTTTTAACTGCCTACTGCAAAAAGAATCGGTGTGAAATGTTTTTATGACATCAAATGGACAGTAACGAGAAAAATAGTATTTTATCACTTTTCAATACACTTTTCTGTAAAACCCATTTTCATGTTGAAACTATTTTTTTCCTTTTGTACGATTATCATATTCAGACCATAGTTTCAAGAGTAAAAAAAAATACCCAGGAAGGGAGAAATAAATTATTTTCTATAAGGAAAAATGTGCAAAATATTTTTACACCTTAGGTCTGTTGCTAAAAAATTGTTATTTTTTTAAAAATATTAACTGAAAAAAAATGTAACAAAAGATTGGTTGGTCAAAAAAAAAAGGCCTTGAAAAAAGTGCTGAAATGCAGTAAAATTGTGGCGTCTGATTCTTAAGAAGAAATTACACACTTTTAAAGAAAAGAAATACCCGTCAAAATTAAAATCCATCCAGTAAAGTAGGATAAAAACCAAAAATAACAAAAAGAAACCAGCCATTCGTTCAAAAAATGTTCTCCCCACCTTCTTAAAGAGGTAAAGCCTACAAATGAAATTTTATCTACCTAAAGTTAGATCAATATATTAAACTTCAGATATTTCTAAACAAATTTAAAATTCGATCAAGGGAAATATTGCAAATAAGTTTCCGAAAGTCTTCATCAGAAATCCTTTTTACACAATTTTTTTCTTCGACATCATCAAACGTCAAACCACAAGTAGACAAATTTTCATTCTGGCCAAGGCATTGTGCGGATAAAAGCACGAAAAAGGAGTCTAATTTTCCCACTATATAAAGTAGAGACAAATTTAAGCATCGGTTTAAAATTTCAAACTTTTTTGCAACCACCCTTCTTTTAATTTATTAAAATAGGGTTCGATTATACTCAACCGTGAACCGTCTCATATTTTAATCTGTGTCTTTTGTGGGTTTTCTTCTATTTTATTCTGTCCAATCCAGTTACTACTCTTTCCTGATTTTAATTCCAGGTTATTTACATAAAAATGGGGATAATTTTGAATAAAAAACGGTGTTTTGTTTTTAAATTTTGCTGGATAAACAGCTTAAATGGCCTATTAAAACATCTAATTTACAAAACACCCTAAGGTCCTTTTGAAGTTCAAATTTTTCTGAGTCTAATATAGACCAAAAATAAAGTTCTAAAGGTGCTTAATTTTGGTTTACATAGCTTTGTTACTAATTTGCATTTACCCTCCAAATATAACTTCTTTTTTTTACACAAGACAATGGTTACTTGTACGAGAAGCAAAGCCTTGAACTTCATTTTCAGTTCATTCCCGAACTAATAAAAGCCAATGACCTTTGACATTTGAAATAATAAAACAATTTGTACTATACTGAACTCTCGCAGAAATAAATTCAGCAGTTTTTCATTTAATACAGACCCTCTCGAATCCGTTCCGTAGGAGGTTTGTCGAAATGTCCCCCAAAATGTGATTGTTTAGCCCAATTAACGTTCACTACCGACCAATAAAGACAAAGTTGCAAATGAAGTTTTCACGCAAAACAAATTATTTAACTTCATTTTAAAGTTCCACGAGTTTTCCACGAGAAGACCTTTGGTAAACAACCGCCCAAATTAATGTACAAGTTCTATAATTTCTTTTTTAACTATAATTTTATAATGTAAATTTTTAATTCAATAGGCTAAAAATTAAAATCTATGCCTCTTTGAAATTACCAAGTTAATTAAATCCTAGCTTCCATACAATTATCAACACCTTCAATAGAAAACTTTTTTTTTCCGAATTATAATACATAATATTTTAAAAAATCGTTAAAGTGTAAAACATTTTTGGGATAAGGGTTCCTTTTGTTCATAGAGGCGAAAAGATACCGGGTTTGGGTTGAGCTTGAATTTTATCTCGTAGCGTACATTGTAAAACTTCTTTATCTGAAAAGCGTACTTATGCTAAACCCGCAGAACACGCCAGTTGTGATGGTCTAGCAAACATTTTTTTTTAAATAAGGATAAAGTAGGTTTTTGTAAAATTTATTTATTGCTACATGTAAAAAAATTATACTTTAAAAAATATTACATGTACATAAAAACCTGATCGGTCAGCCCATGAGGAGGTGGAGAGAGGTGTGCAGGTATTGTTTGTTATTTAATTGTGACTAGGATAGGTCAGGCTAGGAGGTCACGAAGTCAAAGCAGTTTTAGACGTCTGAAGGATTTATAAAAGCTCTACCTTCCTCATAATTTGCAGTGGAAATGGTAGAAACTTGTTTCGATCAGATCCCTCGCGAGTGAGATGTAAGATCTTTGGATTTGTTGGATATTGAAGGATTTGGCCGAACCACACAGTTCGACTACCTAAGTTCAAATCGGTCGTTGATGTAAGCGGTTAGTTTAGAGATTTCCGTCCAAGTAAGTATATGGGTTGACTTTTGTTGTCTTCTTGGCTGTTTGGTCTAGTATATGGTTTCCATGTAAAGTTTGCTTTCTAAGGAGAGACTACGTTTTTCCAAGTCCAAAGGACCAGTTTCATTCTGAGCGAAAAAAGGTTGTAGTTTAATAACGAAATTGGGGAAGTGGATTTTGTCACAGAATATACATAAAATACGACAGTCTTCAAACAGGGCAAGGGTAGCCAGCAGGGCAAGGGTAGCCAGCGGTGCAAGTTTATCAAACGCGAGACACAGCAGAACACTTGATTCACAGCTTTTAACAAATTATTTAAACCACTTCTAAAGCTCGGAATCTGATTGGATTAGTTTCATTCTAAGCAAAAAGGGTTGTAGTATAATAATAAAAAACATTAGGGAGATTGTTTTTGACACATAATAATACGATAAACGAAAGTGTTCAAACAACGTAAAGCATGGAGAGTTGCAAGTTCATCGAGGCAAGATAGACCAGAAAACCTGATCTGCAACTTTCAAAAAAATATATGAACTACTTATTCTCAATAAATAATTAATTTTAACTCTCAGTTAATAGTTAAAAAATAAACAATTTCTTAATTTTTTAACCGTAGACTAAAGGTGTAAAAACATTTTGCACGTTTTTCCCCTTATACAAAAAAATTTATTTCTCTCTTCCTGTGTATTTTTTTACTCATGGTAACTATGGTTTGAATATGAGAGTCGTACATAAGGAAAAAAAATAGTTTCAACATAAAAATGGGTTTTAGAGAAAAGGGTATCAAAAGGTGAAAAAAGACAATATTTCCCGTTGACGTCCATTTCACTTCATAAAAACATTTCACGCCGATTCTTTTTGCAGTAGGCAGTTAAAAGACGATTTTATTCTGGTAGGAAGTAGAATATGCAAAAACGACGTGAGTAAGGGGTGGAGAGTTGTAAATCCATTAAGACAAGCTAGACCAGAGAACTTGTTTGGTACTTTCAAAAAAAAAAAAAAAGAAAAAAAGTATAGTCTCAACTTTCAAAAAATTATTTGCAACACTTCTAAAGTTCGGAAACTCATAGGACCGTTTCATTCTGTGCGAAAAGGGTTTTAGTTTAATAAGAAAAATTATGGAGGTGGGTTTTGCCAGAGAATATACATAAAAGACGATAGACTTCAGACAGCATAAAGGGATGGAGAGTTGCAAGTATAGTCTCAACTTTCAAAAAATTATTTGCAACACTTCTGAAGCTCGGAACCTCATAGAACCGGTTTCATTCTGTGCGGCAAGGTTTTTTTTAGTTTAATAAGAAAAATTGGGGAGGTGGGTTTTGCCAGAGAATATACATAAAATACGATAGACTTCAGACAGCATAAAGGGATGGGGAGTTGCAAGTATAGTCTCAACTTTCAAAAAATTATTTGCAACACTTCTGAAGCTCGGAACCTCATAGGACCGGTTTCATTCTGTGCGAAAAGGTTGTAATTTAATTAACCAATTTAAAAAAATTGTGTGTAAAAAACCGGTCGCTACGCTCTTAAGTTATTTTTTTTGTTTGGCAGTTTTGCATTGTATAAACCATCAAAATCAATGAATTCGAGTGAATTAATATTATTTAAAGGCTTTAGGGTTTAATATAAAAACTAATTAGACAAAATCCCATTGAGACAAACAAAAAATTTTGCTTGTCTGAAATCATCATATTCAACAAAGTTAATAAAATGAGCCAAATATGTATTGTGGCATAAAAGTACTAATGATAAAAGTTTTTTTTAAAGTATATTCGACCAACATTATTACTTTAATGAACTGCAGTATATAAACAAATGTAGTACATAAAAGACGAGAGTCTTCAAACAAGGCAAGGGTAAACATTAAGGGATGGAGAGGAGCAAGTTTATCAAAGGCAAAAGAAACAAAGAACACTGGATTTGCAACTATTAAAAAAAAATTTAAACCACTTCTAAAGCTCGTGATCTCATGGGACCCATTTCATTCTGTGCAAAACGGGTTGTAGTATAATAAAAAAAAAAAAATGGGGAGATGACCTGTGACACAGAAAATACATGAACAGTGTTCAAACGTAAGGCATGGAGAGTTGCTTGTCCATCAAGGCAAGACACAGCAGAACACTTGATTCGCAGCTTTCAACGAATTATTTAAACCACTGATAAAGTTCGGAATCTGAGATCAATTTCATCCTATGTAAAAAGGGTTATAGTATAATATAAAAAAGTGGAAAATCGTTTTTGACTCGGAATATACGTGAAAGACGAGAATGTTCAACAGCAAAATTATGCCCATTTTTAAGTAAATAACCTGAAACTAAAATCAGAAAAGAGTAGTAACTGGATCAGACAGAGTAAAATAGAAGAAAACCCACAAAAGACACATATTAAAATATCAGACGGTTGTGTATAATCAAACCATATTTTAATAAATTAAAACAAGGGTAGTTGCAAAAAGGTTTCAAATTTTAAACAGATGCTTAAATTTGTCACAACAATTTATCATTACTTTATCTAATGGGAAAATTAGACTCCTTTTTTGTGCCTTTATCCACACAGTGCCTTGGCCAGAATGAAAATCTGTCTACTTGTGGTTTGACATTTGATGATGTAGAAGAAGAAAAATGTGGAAAAAGGATTTCTGATGAAGGCTAAGATCAGTGTAATTGTACAAAAGGCATACTTTCGGAAACTTATTTGATTTAATTCCCTTGACCGAATTATAAATTTATTTAGAAATATCTGAAGTTTAATATATTGATCTAACTTTAGGTAGATAAAATTTCATTTGTAGGCTTTACCTCTTTAAGAAGGTGGGGAACATTTTTTGAACGAATGGCTGGTTTCTTTTTGTTATTTTTGGTTTTTACCCTACTTCTACTAGATGGATTTTAATTTTGACGTGTATTTCTTTTCTTTCATAGTGTGTAATTTCTTCTTAAGAATCAGACGCCACAATTTTACTGCATTTCAGCACTTTTTTCATGGCCTTTTTTTTGACCAACCAATCTTTTGTTACATTTTTTTTCAGTTAATAGTTTTAAAAAAATAACAATTTTTTAGCAACAGACCTAAGGTGTAAAAACATTTTGCACGTTTTTCCTTATACAAAATAATTTATTTCTCACTTCCTGGGTATTTTTTTACTCTTGAAACTATGGTCTGAATATGATAGTCGTACAAAAGAAAAAAAATAGTTTCAACATGAAAGTGGGTTTTAGAGAAAAGCGTATTGAAAGGTGAAAAAATACTATTTTTCTCGTTGCTGTGCATTTGATGACATAAAAACATTTCACGCCGATTCTTTTCGCAGTAGATGATTTTAATCTGGTAGGAAGTAGAATATACATAAAAGATGTGAATGTTAAAACATCGTAAGGAGTGTTGCAAGTCCATAAAGACAGACCAGAGATAATTATTCAGAAATCGTGAGATGCGGTCTGGTGTGATGTAGGTTTCAGAAAAACATTTTCTTTATTGTTCTCTGCATTTCAGCAAAAAAGTTCTCTGGTTGATAGCCGATCTATACGAGAAGAACGAAGAACATGGGATTCTATGAACAAATTTCAACTACAAATGGACACGCATCTAAAAGTATTCTGAAGGACATCGCCAACGATGAGAAGACAACATAAGCCCCTGAAGATGATCTTAATAAAGATCGAAACGTTGGCACGATATTCCAGTTGTATAACTTAGTGATTAACGGTCACTAGTCACAACACATAGACCAGAGAACTTGATTTGCTAAAAAATATATGAAATACTTATAAAACTGGAATTTCATGGGACCAGGTTCATTCTGTGCAAAAATGGTTATAGAATAATAAAAAAAAATGGGAAAATCGTTTTTGGCACAGAATATACATGAAAGACGAGATTGTTCAAACACCGTTAGACACGGAGAATTACAAGTCCATCAAAGCTAGACCCACCAGAACAGTTGGTTCTTAGCTTTCTAAAAATTATTTAAACCACGTCTAAAGCTTGAAATCTAATGGGATCCGTTTCAATCTGTGCAAAAAGTTGGAGTTTAATATTTAAAAAAAATTTGGTCCGAAAAACGGTCGGTACAACTTAAATAGAAAAAATTGACCAACGACATATTTCAGCTGATCTCACAAAGCTTTTTCTCTCAAACGGCTGGATGTGAAAATGTTTCTACTTTAACATCAGACACCTGAATCCCACGACCTTAACCCAATTTAGAATCTCTGGCCAGAGTTCAACAAGATTTAGCGGAGGTTAGCGTTTCCTCGTATAATCCTAGACAGTGTTTTAATATCTAATTAAGTTATTACTTAACAACGTAAATTTTTGTTTGAGTTGGGCTTCCAACATCTAGGTCATTTCAGCCCCTAACTAAGTCTATCTTCTATTTACCCTTTCAAACACTACATTCATACACATAAATATATCCATACAGTACACTCATTCCGTTTGGTCAGTGGAGTACTTGATATTCCTCCACCGACCTATACTCAAACTAATCTAGATTGGGGTCGATGGAGTACTTTTATAAATATTCCGCCATCGACCCCGAACACACACTCATACGCTCTCAACGTTCGAGGGGCGATGATGACGTTATATTTCACCCTCAACCCTCGCCATTGACGCTAATAAATACATGCACTCAGACAAGACATATACACCCACAACACATAAGACATATTATATACAATAAAAAGCTCCAATTTCCCCTAGAAAGCGGAACATGGGACCCAGAAACCCTCTGCAGTGCTCGAGTACCATTTTCAGATTGGATGGCATGCCTACACGCTCCCTGTAGGGAGCCAAGGCATGACATGTTTCCAGTATGTGGGACACATCGAGCAACCTTTCTCTGCATAAGGGGCACCTGCCGGGCTTTGGCCCAATACACACGCAATTAATTTATTATCTTGAATCAGTGGAAAAAAGCAAAGTCATCTCGATCGGTGATGATCAATAATGGGTGAAAATTGACATGAAATTAGGACTGTGTTTTGATCGAACTTATACTGCAAAACTCCTTTGAGCTGATTAATGTTTCTTTTCTCTATTGACATATTTTATCGTGTTTTTTGGGTTTTTTTAAATTCACCATTAGACCAAACTTTCAGCCTAATGTATAATGAAAATCTAGTTTTGTCTTAGCTCCAGACAAACGGGCCGTTTTGAACGGGGGAAAACTCATTAACAGAGAAGATACGAGGGTTAAGAAGTCGATATGAGGCGGGAGGCAGAATGGACGGCGGCAAATGAATCGTGATGGAAAAATCCAACGAGCCGTGACACACTTCCCAACCCGGCATGACAATATTTGTCCAACATTGGCGTTTGTTTCCTCCTCTTCAAAATCCAATAAAGCGGTTTTAAAAAACGCGGAAAAAAGAGAACAATTGATACGGGCGAACCAATTGCTTTCTACCCCTGACGACGATCCACGTCGGAAAGACTATTTTCCCACTCATGATGTCACTCCGACTGACAAGGGAACTTTTACCTTCCCGTGAGACTTATCGCCATCTTCAGCATTAGCAAAAAACTGTATTAACATAAAATTACATTTAAAAAATTCTAATTTCATGCGAACTAAAGCTTTGTTCAGGGTATCATTACTTAACAAACTGTGTTTTATGTTAAACGACAATCCTTCTCAAATATATTAGTACATATAAAAATATCTTCACAGGATATCTTAAATAATATTTCGAAAAGTACAAATACACCTTTTTTAATGCACTTACCTCACCCACAACTGAATTTGATTGAAATGTAAATATTTATTTCAACGATTATTTGGAGATCGTGAGGTGCGGCGGTCTGGTGTGACATTTTCTTTATCGTGCCAACATTTCGATCTTTATTGAGATCATCTTCAGGGCCTGGGATTTATAAACATTGTTTAAATTTTACAAATACATGTATGATGTGAAAAAGAAAAAAAAATGAATTTATAGAATGCTAGAAAATTCATTTTTTTCCTTGAATCTCAAATTGACTAGCATTATAAAAAAAATTTTAGATTTAAAAAATATATGAATTTATACAATGCTAGAAAATTTTAGATTCAAGAAAAAATGAATTTATACAATGATAGAAAATTTTAGATAAAAAATGAATATATACAATACTGTATAAATTCGTTTTTTTATCTAAAATTTTCTAGTAATGTATAAATCCATTTTTTGATAAAAAAAGAAAATTTTAGATAACAAAAAATGAATTTTCTAGCATTGTATAAATTCATATCTTTTTGTATCTAAAATTTTCTAGCATTGTTAAAAAATTTAGATTTAAAAAATATATGAATTTATACAATGCTAGAAAATTTTAGATTCAAGAAAAAAATGAACTGATACAATGCTAGAAAATTTTAGATTCAAGAAAAAAAATGAATTAAATACAATGCTATAAAATTTTAGACTTAAAAAATAATAATTATACAATATCGTATAAATTCGATTTTTTAAATATAAAATTTACTAATATTGTATGAAATTATTATTTTTTAAAATCTAAAATGTTCTAGCATTGTATAAATTCATTTTTTTGTATCTAAATTTTTCTAGCATTGTTAAAAAAATTTAGATTAAAAAAAATATATGAATTGGTACAATGCTAGAAAATTTTAGATTCAAGAAAAAAATGAATTGATACAATGCTAGAAAAGTTGAGAAAAAAAATGAATTTTTACAATATCGTATAAATTCTTTTTTTTTATTCTAAAATTTTCTAGCATTACATAAATTCATTTTTCTAATTAAAATTTTCTAGCATTGTATAATTATTTAAGTCAAAAAAGTTCTAGCATTAGAAAAAAATTAGAATAAAAAAAATGAATAATTTTAGTTTANCTTATATATAGTATTTTTTAAACTAACATTTTCTAGCATTATATAAATTCTTTTCTTTTCTTGAATCTAAAATTTTCCAGCGTTGTATAAATTCATTTTTTTCCTTATCTACATGTATTTGTAAAATTTAAACGATGTTTATAAATCCCAAGCCCTGACGATGATCTCAATAAAGATCGAAACGTTGGAACGATAAAGAAATTTTTTCTAAAACCTACGTCATACCAGACCGCACCTCACGATTTACAAATAATCATTAACTAACTGTCACTAAACACCACACATATTTATTTCAACTTTTTTTTTTTTCATTTCAAATTTTTCACAGGGATGAGAGACTCTCACGCCGCGGTCGTGGGTTCGATTCCCACCGTCGCCTCTGGCCATTTTTTCCCGATAACCCCCAATTCAATTTGAACAACATATATATAAGAATTCGTCATGGCTAATATGCAAAGATCGTAAGGCAAAAAAAAATCACAATCAATCTAGCTTTTCCCTTAGTTGTATATACATAATATGGGTGTTTTATGGGCCGACACAGCTGAGGTGATTGCCCGCCCTCTGCGCGTTTTACTTCTTTTTCTGGTCTTTCACCCCTATTTTGTTTTAAGATTCCGATTCTTTACTTTTTATATAAAACTACGTCAATATACTTGCTAGCTTCTCGTTTGTATCTCGGGTTGCCAACTATGAAATCATCAGCCGATACAAACATAGAAGTCTGGGCAAATCCACTTCCCAGCGTTCTCGATATTGCTAGGGGCGGGATTAAACAACCCCTTACTTTCACGCTAATAAGTTACATTCCAATAAATTAAAATAAACACAACACACGATAGAAAACAAGTATGGACACATTAACTACTCGATATTCCTCGGGGCGGGGTTGAACCCCACTCCATTCTCGCTAATAAATTACTTTTATTCTCCAAACGTGACGCATTCACTCCAGAGTACTCGATATTCCTCGGGTCGGCGCTTTGTCTAGCTGTTTAACAGTTTTCAATTTATATTGAAGTGATTTTTATATATTTTATTAAATTCCTATCCACCTACCCGCTTTAAACTTTAAACTTAAGCAAAAAAAATTAGACATTTGCTCACGCGTTTTTTCCAATAGGCCTCACGAGCCAAGAAAATTACATATTTTAAATAATTTATCTAATTTTTTTTAAATATGTTCTTTTGCTTTCGTTATGTATGTTTTCCAAAATTACTATATATCGATGTTTTTTAAATCTAGGATAATAAAATAATACGCTGGATAGTACTAAATGAGAGTGAACATATAAAAAGGTACAAAAACGAAAATACCAGTAAAGTTGGTAAACAAAATTTTTTTGAAAAATCAATACGGATTCGGTTTTAACACTGAAAAACCATTGAATTCTCATTTTTATTTAAACAAAAAATAAACATTTTTTGGCTGGACCTGGGTCTATGTTCTTATCACCGAAGACCGTTGTTTTAAAAATTTGAACTTTTGATTTTATCCAAATCCGGCGTTACTATGACCGCTGGAAAACTGAGTTATTCGTCTTTCGGTTTATTTATTAAAAAGGTTCTAGATATTTTATCGTTATAAGTGAGAAAAATAATGATGAAATCAGCAAAAACGCCTCAAACGTTTTATTTTATATATCCGGTTCTAATTTATCTACTGAGGTCATTGCGTGTAGTTTCGAGGGTTTTAAAACCCTGTAAAGTTTCTTGAATATAGGTGGAGTCGTTAAAAATTTATCTACATTTTAATGATTTAAAAAATCAGAGGCAGAAGGAAGGAGAAAAATTTGAGAGTAATTTTTTTTAAATCAAAAATTGATATACAGGGGTTTTCGAAGGTGCAAAAAACGAATATCAATTTCAAAATTTTTTTAACTAACTTTTCTTCCTCCTTGTTTGATTTTGTAACAAAATAATGAAAAACTTTGTAACGTCTGAATTCGTTTTTCTTAAAACATATTTGAAAATTCAAATATATCAAATTATCGACGTGTATTGAAGAAAATATGTAAAATTTCATTAAATTTGGTCAAGGATTACAAAGAAAATTGTATAGATGAGGACGTCAATTTTCCCTAAGTTCAAACTATGCTGCAATTTTGTCGTAAATTTAAACCAACTGGTATGGCGTTATGTTTAAAAAAAGTCTTCCTTTCGAACAGTTGCTATACGAAAGATTCAATTAATTGATAAAACGCCCGATGAAAAATGTTGTTGACACGGACCATATCCACGGCGAAAATCTGGGATTTAAGTCACTAGCCGAGATTTTCTTCTTTTAACCTGTACTCGCAATTTTTTATTTGAACACATACAGTTGAACCAAATCTGAATGTTGAACTGGTAGTTGGAACAAGCACCGGATCTGTCTAAAATATTGATAAATCTATCTAAAAGTTTTTTGCCGGACAAATCAGCGAGGATAGGCGGACCAGGATGGTAGATGACCAAATTACAAGTTTATAACCCCGCAGACCTCAGGAACCTCTGTCAGGACAAATCAGCGAGGACAGGCGGACCAGGGAACGAGCAGACCTCAATAAAAATCTCTTAATTTAACTTCCACAAGTGTACGCGACAGTTGGAAACTGTATATGTACCTGATATATGAATCTACCTAAAAGTCGACTGACAGACAAAACTGCGATGCTAGGCGAACCAGGAGGGTTGGACAGGATCAAATTAAATTATTACAAATAATTTTCAGAACGAACGTCCATTGAACTTCCTGGTTCCATCTTTCTAAACGTCAGTCATAAGAAAACAGCGAGGAAAGGCGGACCAGCAACCGAGCAGACCTCAATAAAAATCTCTTAATTTAACTTCCATAATTGTACGCGACAGTTGGAAACTATAAATGCACCGGATATTTGAATCTATCTAAAAGTCGTCTGACAGACAAAACTGCGATGCTAGGCGGACCAGGATGGTTGGACAGGATCAAATTACATATTCACAGTTAATTTTCAGAACGAACGTCCATTGAACTTCCTGGTTCCATCCATCTAAACGTAGGTCATAAGAAAACAGCGAGTTTAGACGGACCAGGATGGCTAGATAGGAGCAAATTCCATATAGTAGTTAGTATCTTTATAGGCTCATTGGCTCACCAGTGACAATTAATTTTCCGAAATACTGCATACTCCGGTTCTATCTATCCGAAAAGCGTCTGATAGACTGAAAGAGCGATGATGGGTGGACCAGGATTATCGGAAATGAAAACAAGTTCTTCACCCTGCTGACCTCAATAAGAAATCTTAACAAGAAATAATCTACATGTAAGTGAAAAATCTTTGTTACTAGAATACCATTCTGGTAGTAAAAAGTACTGGCATTTCAATCGTCTATTTGACTAACAAGTTGAATATACTTTTTATCAGTTAAGTTAGAAGGCTGGAAGTTTTTCGAACCTTTCTTTATTGGCCGGAACTTAGCAACAACACCCCGACGAATTCTGTTCCTTTTCCCCGGACTATCAACAAAGTTCAACAAAGGTAATTTCGTAAAAAAAGATATCCATAATAGCCTTCAAGAATATATTTGTTTTTATTATTTATTTGTTTTACTTTTACCCTGCATATACTACAAATATGAACACAAAAGTTTTTTCACACTGACACATCACTAATACTAATGGCATCGCTAACCCGGAGGACATATGCCATGAGAAACTAGCCAATGCTGGCACCCAGTGCGAGGAGTTAAGGTACAAGACAAGAGGCCATCGTCGACTAAGGCGACATGGCCGGTTCTCGGGATGGGAACGTGTAGTAGGGAGGGTGGATCGAGAGTCGGTGTGAAACTTTCGGAATCGGGAAGAGGTTAGTGACGTAGTAAGGAGCTTTGATAATTCGTCTGAGTGTTTTTGATAGGAAGGATTGGATCCGCTGTATGTTGGATGGTTTATCAGAACACCGCAGTTCGATGGTCAAAGCAGTCGATCTAAAGTGGTCGCAATAAAGCCACGTATAATGTTATTTTAGTGTTGACGGTCAATTGTCCAAGTCTTCTGCTAAGCCGTTATCTGTGTAGAGTCCTAAGAACTTGGATTGCATGGAAATCAGTTGGTGATGTACAGAGCAGACAAGACTGGTCTTTCAATGTGTACGTACAGTGAACACAATTTTCTTTATTCAGTGATAAGCTCAAGGTGTTCTTGGATGTTGGAGGTTGCTACTTATAATGCTTTCCTTCTTACAACTAATTTCCTAACCTGACCTTTCTCGTACGGTCCTGTAAGTCTCCTAAGTATCCCAGGAAAAATACTTGGGAAGCTATTCCTATCCTATGCAAGAAATACTACGCACAACCTAAATTATTTCTTAATTAATTCTTCGTGTAGTAGAAGTCTGCCCCGTAAACTTTCTTCTTTAATTATTAAGAAAGGTTGAAGTTCGGTAGCTAACGTTTTAGGATGAGATAGTATGTATGGAAAGGAAGGATTTGAGTTTCAGAAGTAAACTGTCCCAGCTGGATCGAAGTCAGAGGATCCATCTGGTAAATTTTACTTGTTCAATCTTTTTGATTCGTTCTATCCTCTGGTGTTCCTCAGGAAACGTTCAAGATCTGTTACTTTTCAGTATATACACTGTAGACTTTCCTTGTACACACTCGTCATCTATAGATTAAGAGTCGTCTTTTTTAGCTACTACCTGATCCTCAAACGACAGATACTTTCGAATCAAGCCCGGTTTCTCTCCTAGCTATCTTACAGATGCAGGGGTATAGCAAGAAAGCATCGTAGGAACCAGTCATTCAGTTTGCCCTGACTTTTTGCGCCAGTCTTCGATAAGCTCAAGTTCTTGGATGTTTGAGGTAGTTACTTATAACGCTTTCCTTCGTACAACTAATTTCCTAACCCGACCTTCCTCGTACCGTCCTGTAAGTCACCTAAGTATCCCAGTTAAAATACTTGGGAAACTATTACTACCCCAACTGCAAGAAATACTATGCCCAACCAAAATTATTTCTGACTAGCCAATTCTTCGTGTAGCAGACGTCATCCCTAGATCGTAAGCAGTTCTGCCCGTAGTCTAGTTCGATCTTTCTGGGATATTTTATTTCTGAAACTCAAATCCTTCCTTTCCATACATACTATCTCATCCTACAACGTTAGCAACCGAACTTCAACCTTTCTGAACCATTCTATCCTCTGGTGTTCCTCAAAGAAACGTTCTAGAACAGTTACTTTTTCGTATATACACTATAGACTTCCCTCAATTCTCTGAATATTAAGATACCTCTTTTTTAGCGACTACCTGATCCTCAAATCGACAGATATTTTCAAATCATGCCCCTTTTATCGCCTAGATATCGTACAGATGCAGGGGTATCACAAGAAAGCAATTTAGGACCAGTCAGTTTTCCCTTCGACTTTTTGCGCCAGTCTTCGACAAGCTCAAGTTCTTGGATGTTGAAGGTAGCTTGATGGATTTGAGTTGGAGGACAAAATTTCTGTATCGTTCGCGCAGTGGTGTGGTTTTAAGGGGTATAGATCAGCATTATAAAAGATATAAAGGATGGGATCCCTTGTGGGACGCCAATTTTCTCTGTCTGACTTCTGAGAACTCGTTGCCGCACCTAACTCTCAAGCAGCGGTTAAATACTATTTCAGGATAAAGTATTAAGGAGTGGATAGGAAGTACTTAAGTTTATAAAACCCGTTTAAGTGTAAAAAGCCTGTGCTTCATCTAGGAACTCAAGCAATACTCTTCATTCTCTAGAGTGCAGGCGTCGACAACTTTTAAACCGATTTGGATTTTGGAATGATGAGGACGGAAGACCCAGGACCAAAAATATTTAATTGTATCAGATTAGATCGTAATCACGGTTATCAAATATTTCCCGTAGGAAAGGAGTAAAATTTCAGTTTTTTGGGTCTATTTTTTAAACTCCGGTTATCAATAATTCGCTAACAATATAAGAATGAAGCATCGCAGGACGGAAACCGATAAAAGGGATTTCGAGGCGCTTTTTTTCCTTCGGTCACCTCATATCTTCATTTTTCAGAATGGCTTTTATGACTTGTTAAACAATATAAAAGTTTAGTGGCCATGCTCTTTAAAGAGATTTCATCCAACCAATTCATTTCTTCATTTTTCATCATTCAACAAACGTTTGAACTTATTTGGGCAATGTGCTCACTTATCGTATCACCGAATGCAGTACAAATTTTACCAGATGCCTCGCCTAGTACTGAGGGTAAATTCGCATAAAGTAGACCGGGTATCACAATTTTGGTCTCGAGACCTAGTCTAGCGATTGTCTATAGACCGATTAGGTCGATTGTAGATGGTGTCGAGACCATTATGAGACAAAAATCGCTCAACTTTGGTCTCCCAACGGAAATGGGAGACCTGAGATCAACATTACGCGAGGTTGCGCAACATTGCCAACTGCGGACGCTTGTTATACCCGTAGAGTATCAAGAACACACCCAAACTCGATTCACGTGCTCTTTCTGTGCATTTTTTAGTTTTTTACGCCGAGAATGTGGTCCAACGAAAAAGTGTTACTTCTTGAAGAAGCCTACCACATTTCATCGTGTTTACGTGACGTTACTAATCCCGTTTACAAAAATCCATACTCAAATCTCAATTTCATTAAGAGATTATAACCAAACTTAGGTCCCTCCGAAAAAACCTCGCGTGCCCACTAACGTTTTAGTGGGAAATGTTTCTCCAATACTAAATTGAGACTTGTTTGTAGGTGTGGACTTGACCAAGTCTAAAGTCTCGAGTCTTGGTGTTTAGACATTGTCTGGAGACTGTCTACATGTTGAGGTCTACCAGTGTATACTAGCCTAAATACGAATTTACCTTTGTAGCAATGAGAAAGAAAATATTTTACAATTTATAGTGAACTGCTCAAAACACCTCTTGGTATTGCGTGATGAAATCAACTGAACGGTCATCATCCTCGTTGTTTTGTTCTGGCATAGGTAGCTTAGATGGATTGAGCCGTCTGGTTCAGTGGACGTTCATTGGCGAATTGACGCAAAAAGGAGCCAGGCCAACCCAGCAATTATTAAAGTTAATTATTTTAGTCTGCGGAATGATAAAGTACTCTGGCCCTTTTTGACCATCCTGTCCGCCTATCTTAGCGGTATGATGTGGCAAACGACTTTTAGATAGATGTGACCATCCGATGCAGTGCTTGTTCCAACTACCAATGGTTAAAGTAATTATGTCTGAACGTTCATCATCTTGGACCATCATCCAAGCAGAACCATAGGGTACAGTGGTCGTTCATCCTGGAAATTCTTTACTACTGATGAGCCAATTATTTATCAAAATTGGAGAAAAAATCACGTCAACCAAAACTAAGTCGACAAATTTTCAAGATGGATAATTTGTACTTCAGTCGTCTCCAATCATTACGATTCTTCCCATAGATTGATTAAGATTTTAGGATTATTACTGATTTAATATTTTTACTGCACCTTTAACTGCATTTTTAAGGCTTCTAGTGTACTAATAGATTTCCGTTGGTACTAGTCAAGTAGATCTTCTGATATATTCTATCCTTTCTCGACCATTCCCCTAACGCGTATTCTACAGAAGGGTTCTGGCTGCTGTTAACCTAACAAATTTTTGCATCATTTCTCTTGGTTTGCCTAATCTTTCTGGTATGTACTGTTAGATTATGTCATCATGTTCAGGGTGTATTTATTAATTTCGAAATCTAAACTCCAATTTGTCTAAACTGTACGAGTTCAAACAAAAAATGGCAAGTACAGATGAAAAGATGTAAATCTCTGAATAAATCCTGCATTTTCGTCGCGGATGTGGTTCAGTCCTTTGAAGTAAAGAACCAACCAAACCACTGCCAAATGACATCTCGTTTATATTTGGTTATTTTTAATCTCTAAAAAACTTTGGTCAACAATGGAATGTTAAACGTGTATTCATAACATTTTCAAAGGCTTTGACTATGTATTCTATTCTGTACAATTCCAGGCTTCATTCGGACGGTGTTTCACAGTTCGTCCCAACCGAACAAAGAACCCCTGGTCAAAACAAAAGCCAGAAAACAATTACTGGACGTCGAATTGTGTCCTTTACATGATCAACAAAAATATTAAACATGGGTGTAATATTATCTCTAAAAAAAAAACCTTAAAAAATTGTTCTCATAAAACAGGTGTCCATAGTTACTTTATATAAACATATTTCTGTTAATATTGAAGAAACATATGTAGTTAAAAAAAAACTTTTACACCTACTTAATTTTATTAATAAATGTTTTGAAAGTTCAAAGTACAACCAGGTGTATTAAAGGTAGAATGTTAATAGGAAGAAAGGTACTCACCCTCTCCATGTCCATGAAATCGACGTCGAGCTTGGTTCCTTCCGCGCCTCCCATTTTTTCCGTCATGTACTGAAAGAAACGATTGAACCAGGTCATTGCAAGGCATGTACATTTTAACAACTTAAAAGCTAAAGTTTCAAAAGCATTTGCCGCCGTTTGAAATGGTATTTGAGAGAATTGTACGCCGAACGGGCGACTATATCAATATGGCAGTGAGGGGGCATGGCATCTGTTATCCCGATAATTCCAAAAATTGCCGCCTTTCCGTTCGCTTTCAGGGAATTGAGAAGAAATGCCCTTCAATACTTTTCAAAGTGAACGGTTAACACTGATACAATTTAAATTTTAAAAAAATTACATTAAAGAATATTTACTAATAGCTTTAACCAAAAAAGTCTTATTTGTTGACAATGTTTTCTAAATGATAATATGATAAACGAGGCAAAATGCTTAAAGTTAATTTTTCTATCGTGTTTAAAACTATTAAATAAAAACGAAATAAGTTCGATATTTTCGTGAATATTTGCATAGAATCTAACTAGATGGTACTGAATGATTTTTAGACATATTTTGTCAAACTGATTTGTATGTGTTATACCACCAATAAAATTTAAATTAAAAAAAAATAGTTTAAAAAATACTTACTAATAGCTTTTACTAAAAAAAGTATACTTATTTGTTGACAATGTTTTTAATTGACAACAAACGAGACAAAATGCTTAAACTTAGTACTACTTTTCTACTGTGTATAAAAGTATTAAACATAAAAAAAATTAAGTTCGATATTTTCATGAATATTTACATAAATCTAGAATTAGAAAGTACTGAGTGATTGTTAGACATATTTTGTCAAACTGATTGGTATGTGTTATACCACAAATAAAATTTTAAAAAAATAGTTCAAAAAGTACTTACTAACAGCTTTTACTAAAAAAGTATACTTATTTCTTGACAATGTTTTTTAATTGACATCAAACGAGGCAAAATGCATAAAGTTAGTACTACTTTTCTATTGTGTACAAAATATTAATTTAAAAAAAAAATAAGTTCTATATTTTCATGAATATTACAGAGAATCTAGAATTAGAAAGTACTGAGTGATTTTTAGACATATTTTGTCAAACTGAATTATATATGTTATAATTTTTTATTACTAAAAACTATTGTAATGTCGTTTTCCCGTTCATAATCATTATTGATCAACAGAGCTGAAACACAGGTTCCAGCAGATCGCACCTTCCAACGACTTCATCAGAGGGTGAGGGGAAACTGGTTCTTTCACTCTTTCACAAACCAGATTTTTCTACAGTTAGTAATTCTAAAGTTTATAAGCAATTTAGTAGATCTAAGTCGAAAAATTAAGTAGCACCAAAACCTGAAAATACTTCTTTACCGTTGAGATTTGGACAGGGGTTTATAGAAAGTTTTTTGTTGCTTATGGTGATTAGAAATACCTCCTGAAATTTTCGAAACTTATCGCCAGTCACCTTGTATAGTGCTGATGTAGTTGTTTACCACTAGTGGGTCTGGTGTGAGAGGGTCGATGGCGCAATATCGAGTACACATCCTGATTGAATCAATGGTATGTAAATAGTAAAGAATACATTTAAGAATGAATGAGAGTGTGAATGGGTTTGGATCTAGGAACTGCGCGCGTTGGGTGGTGAAGTGACCTAGCTGTTGATAGCACTGCGGATGGACGGACAAGACCGAGGTCCGACCCGGGACTGCCAACACCCGGGTGTGGGTGATTCTCAAGACATTCCGGTGATTTATTGTAATCTAGAAAACTTGACTTCCGGTGGACTGCAAGAAGAAATGGAAGCTCAACTCCGAACAAATGTGCACATATGAACATACGTGCAGATTTGTGCTTATAAAAATCTAAATCCTATCCAAATTCATGTAGTACATTCGAGAATCTTTAGATTGTTTTAGATATTTAGGTGGAATCTGTTCAAATAAATATTTGGATGTAATGGTAATCTTTTAAATAATATAAAAACGGGAATTTAACAAGTTATAACATTATAGTTGCTAGAAGAATCATGGGCGCGGACAAGTAAAAAACCTAATTTTGACGATTCAACGAATAATAATGGAACCTGGCCAGATGGAATCTTTATACGTTTCCATGAAGTTAAACATTACAAAAAAAAAAACAATATAACTTGGAGGACATCAGTATAAAATTTTCTCGGCTGGGGAAAAACGAAGTTAAAGAGCCAGTCGGTTGAACTTGAATAATTCATTGCTTGCACAATGCCCTGAGAAGGTTTCGGAATTGAAAGTCCTGGCCACAGCCATGATACTCATGAAGGCAAAAAAAAATCTTTGCGAAATATCGTTTTCTAAAAAGTTATCCTAAGTAACAAATTCTCTCTGATGTAGGTAACATCACCCTTCAATATTTTTATTTGAGTTGCGTCTGGTGTGACGTACGGTTAGAAAAATATTTTCTTTATCGTTCCAACGTTTCGATCTTTAATTAATAGAATAAGAATATATTAAAGTCATCCCTTTTCATTTTTAAGCAGTTGATATACAATAATAGGATTTAAACTGCACGTTACTAGGTGGTCAAAAATAAAACAGAAAAGAGCAAGGGAACGACCATACTGCAAAAAATGTCCAAACCCCAAAGATTAGGATGCCTCATCACTGTTGCTCTTAACACAATCCCCTTGAATTTTAATATAAAATTATAATATTAAAGTGTGTGGTGTTTAGTGACCGTTAATTAATTATTATTTGGAGATGGTGAAATGTAGTCGGGTGTGATGTAGGTCTTAGAAAAACATTTTTGTCGTGCCAACGTTTCGAACTTTATTGAAATCATCTTCAGGGCTCAAAGTGTTTGTTTTCTGTAGATGTGTCATTACTGTGTGTCGTGTTGAGATTGCCTAACAAAAACAAACACTTTGAGCCCTGAAGATGATCTCAATAAAGTTCGAAACGTTAGCACGACAAAAATGTTTTTCTAAGACCTACATCACACCCGACTACATTTCACCATCTCCAAATAATAATTAATTAACGGTCACTAAACACCACACACTTTAATATTATAATTTTATATTAAAATTCAAGGGGATTGTGTTAAGAGCAACAGTGATGAGGCATCCTAATCTTTGGGATTTGGACATTTTTTGCAGTATGGTAGTTTTGTGCCCTTTTTTGTTTTATTTTTGACCACCTAGTAACGTGCAGTTTAAATCCTATTATTGTATATCAACTGCTTAAAAATGAAAAGGGATGACTTTAATATATTCTTATTCTATTAATTTTAATTAAATTCTTATATTATGATATATTCCTGTTCGTCGGGTAGAACATAATGAAAAATACAAACAAATGTTAATCCTCATTTTTAATAATTGATTTTCTTAAGAATATTAAACATGAAGTTTGGTCATTTTGTAAGAAAACACCTTTTATCTATTTTCTCCATTTTAATCTGGCTGTTTTTCTGGTATGTGGAACGACATCTTGTACCAGAAGTTCGCAATATTTTTGTCAGAATGAGCCAACGAGGCCACCGGCAAGAGGATATCGTAGAAGCAGTTGCGCTTCTCAGAGCGTGATCTACCGGACTTTAGCCTGATTCGGAGAGACTGGAAGAATTGAGAAAGAAGAGAGACTGGAAGTTCCTATAGGAGGTCTGGTAGTGGATCTCAGCGCATTAACAGGGGGACAGAAATATTGTCAGTATTGCAAGGCGGATCTCTTTCCATA
The DNA here is from genome assembly GCF_000648675.2 of Cimex lectularius. Taxonomy (NCBI): domain Eukaryota; kingdom Metazoa; phylum Arthropoda; class Insecta; order Hemiptera; family Cimicidae; genus Cimex; species Cimex lectularius. Next base: position 1,231,679 of record NW_019392697.1, read on the forward strand.
GTGCCCGCCAGATTCTAAATGAGGTACAAGAAGTTTTGGCAAGGCCTTTATCAAAGTTGGCCTCATATCGTATGCCCTTTGAGACGACTTGCAGCAACAGCCTGCTAATAGCAACTTAGGAGGATATGGTTCATGGAGCACCTAGAAGAAAACACCAATTGGAATACTATTATGTTTACTGATGAGTCGCATCTCTGTCGGTATAACAAGAGCCGAAGAATCTAACGAGCACAGGGGCTATCCCAGTTCGTGCCTCCTTCAGTGTAGTTTGGAGGAGGCGGGGTAACGTAGGATTTACACTGAAGGACGAACTGGACTCCGTACTGTTGAAGGCAACCTCACCGAACGTTATGTCCAAGAAATTATCGACGAATGCATCCCTCAAACCAGAGACCAGATGGTTCACTTATCAAACATAAAGGGAGAGGTGCAGAATCAACATACCTAAATTATGTATCAGCATCTCCTCCCCTCTTGGCAATAACACCTCCGTTTTTCAGGCGGAAATCTGGGCCATTAATGTGTGTTGTAAAACACTTATATAAAATAAAATTAAGGGAAAAGATATTAGAATTTTTTCTGACAGTGAGGCTAGTCTTAGGTCATTACAAAAAGATTTGTCAGCATCTAGACTGGTGGAAGAAACTGTAAATCTTCTCAATAGGATCTCTTCCAGGTTTGAGAACAAGGTAACCATTATTTGGATACCAGCACATAAAGGACACCATGGCAATGAAAAGGCGGATAGCTTAGCCAAAGAAGGCTAATACTGCGTTTGTCGAGCCATAACCGGTACTACCTCACTCTATGAGCACAGCGAAAGAGAGTATTAAAAACTGGAGTATGAAACAATTCCCTAAGGAGTGGAATCAATCCCCCGGACACAGGCAATCGAAAGAGTTTTTAAGGCGATTAAACCAGCAGAATCGAAATGGCTATTCTCTAACTCAAGTAAGGGAATTAGGAGGCTGATAGGTATCCTGACGGGCCACTGCCCACTGAGAAGACACCTCTTCGTAATGGGTATTCTACCAGATCCCTTTTGCCGTTTTGGCGAAATACAAGAAGAAACGGCAAGGCACTACCTCGCAGAGTGTGATAGGTATGCTAGGTCCAGATTTGAAATCTTTGAGGGAGAGGACATCACTAAATCACTCCCCGAGATTAAATGGTCCAAAATCTTGGGGTTTGTGACTAGGTCCAAGAGGTTTATGCAGGACACGTGAGCCGACCAAGTCCCGGACCTTTTAGGGATGGGGTACGAGTCTACCCAGGCATTTAACCCCTTTGATCTTGGTCGTCCACCCTGCATAATATGTATATCCCTCAAACCAGGAATCTCATTTGGCAGGGATTTTCCAATTCTGGATGACAATGCCAGACCTCAGAAAACGTGGAAATTTCCCATCTGCCCCTTCCCCATTGCCTCCAGACCTCAATCAGATTGAGCACGTGAGGGATGCGTTGCATAGAAAGCTATTCGATCACCATCCACGGTCAGATGACCTGCAACAACTGAGTGCAGCGTTGCAACATCTACGGAGTGAAATTCGATATGAAATTAGTGACTAACTTATTAACAGTATGCTTAAGAGGTTTTAGCTAACAGAGGACATACGGTATTAATTTTTGTTATTTTTCAAAATAGCTTAATTAAATTTTCTAATAATTTTTAATGCAATTTATAATAAAAATGCTAGGGAAAATAAATACTACAAAAATGGCAATAGACTTATTCATTTTTGACCAGTTTATAACAATTTGGTGACAGATGCACTCTGTGTTAACTGTTTACTGCGAAAGTATTTATAAGCGTGATTGTAATATAAGAACGTCGATGGCGGGATATCAAATACATCGTCGACCCTCAATTTCAGAATGAGTTAGAGTGTGTTTAGTTAATGCATGCTTTGGGAGGGCCTTTTACAACAATGTTCAGGGAGAAAAATTCTGGAGAAAACGCAGCGACACACCGCTAACACACGGATTACATCTAAAGAAGTGTCTTCAGCCCAACCAAACCGTTCATTCTAGTGTACACTGCTGATCAAAGTCAGCAATTGACTTAAAATAACCGCAATGGGTTTTTTTACGAGTATAATGTTCGCCCTTAAGTGTCTTCAGACGGGCCAGAAATTTTTGAACTCGCCTGGGATGTGCCATTCCACCCCACTACAATCGCTTGACATAACCCATTCAGTTTAATTATTTCGGGCTCTTAAAATTGAACTTAATGAGACAAATTTCAACTTTACGATTGACTCGTAATCGAGTTCATCGCTCAAAAATCTGAGAAGAAGTGGGAAGAGGAAATTACAAAGTTACATGGCGACAGACAATGAAGCAAAACGTTTAAATTTATCCGCCGGTAAAAAAAAAAGTTATTTAAATTTTAATCGACGTTACAACCCAGTTCAGAGTATTGATTTATCACTTTGTTGAAAATACAAGCGAAGGTTGTTTAATTTATTGTCCGCCTGAGAATTTCCCAAGAGGGTCTTAAATTCTATAATCCTCCCCTTGCGAGGTTTAACATAATTTTCAAGCGTTAATACGTGGTGAGGGTGTCGAAGAATGTGGCTTGACGAGCACTTCGGGTTTTTTTGACTCAAGGATCGCGCTTTCTGACTAAAATAGGAGAATATTTGCATTATGCGTTTACCACTGGGAAAACTCATTTTCAAAACCCTATCAGGACAAAATTTGTCGCTTTTTGATGAGACTTGACTCAGGCTTATTTCAGAAGCATTTTCGACAAAAATTTAAATCTGCCCGGGAATATAAAATTTTCATATCTTTACGTACAGCATCTAGATTTTTACAGGCGGAAAAAAAAACACAAAGAATAATTCCATCTGCATCAAAATTTTCCTATCCTTTTGAGTAAAGTTATTTATTATATTTTTCAATTTTTTTCCTATCGTGGAATTTGCTATTGGCCGTTCTAAACAGGTACAAGAAAGAAGACACGTGCATCTGTGGGCTGTAGCTTTGACTCAGTTCCTATTGATTACGGAAAGGGGGTCGAAAGGGGGTGGGTCGGGGTTTTCCAGCGGGAACTGGGTCACCGCCACCCTCTCCGATACACCACGGGGGTCTCAATGAATCCGGAAATCCGTATTTTCGTCCCAAAAGTTTTTCTAAAATTGACAAGTTTCGCGGTTAGGTTTGTGAGGATTAGACTTTACCATTCGCATTGAATAAAATAAAGAGATGATAATAAAGAAAGAACTGAAAAATAAAACGTATAGGGGTATTTGCTGAACTGGCGCACTTGGGGCTTCATCAACTTAATCCTCTGCTTGGTATTGAATCGTCGTTTCTTTTCATCCATGTAAACTTGAATAGAAAAAAAACCACTGGATTTATACAAAGTTTTTGATCAGGTTCGTCACATGTTTAACGTAGCCAACAGCATACCGGTTACAAAAGCATTAGCAGTAAAAAGGTCACATCTAAAATAGTCAGTCCAAAATCTCCAAAACCAAGGAAAGCATAAACAAATTGACAATGCCTTGGTTTATGGGTAATGAAAAAACAAACTGGCACATCCATCTCAGAATGGGTTTACGAAAAATAAAAGAAGAAGTGGAAAAACTCCAAAGGTGCCAGACACAGTAAACTTATGATTAAAGTACTCTCCAAAATCTCCAAAACCAGGGAAAACAACTTAATAATATCTTGCTTTCCAGGACACAAAGGAATTCTGGATAATGAAAAAGCAAACAAGCTAGCAAGAGGAGGATAGGCCAGCATACCTCATTTTTGACGTTGAAATCACTCACTAATTTTAATCATTTGCACATAGTTCCTGTAAATAGCTGTATTTTTAGTTTTAAATATATTTTCTGTGATCACAAATGTTACCTATAAGAAATTGCTAGTCAGAACAATTGTTGGACCTCTAGTCATATGGATTTTTAACGAGCTATTGTTTAACTGTATTATAAATTATTGTTTTCATTGCCAAATATAAATATTGTATGCTAATAACTTATAATTTTATATAGATGTCTATTTTCACCGTCAAAAATGTAGTATGCTCGCCATGTGCTCCATAACCTGAAACCCAAAACGCTTTTACAATTGTTTTTCATGTTAATCGTTTTTCTTCAATCTTGGGAAAGTACGTATAGCGTTTTATTACATTAATTTATAATTGTATGTTACTGTGTATTTATTTTAATTTGTAATAAAATAGGCCCTGATGATGCCACTATAAGGTGCCGAAAGCTCTTCCGAACCCAGCAATTAGTCTTCTTTTTTCACCTGTTTAATGACCTCTACGAAGATTGGAACTAATAAGTCAAATTTGAGCTTTTAGTTTTTCTTTGTCTGTAATGAGATCGTCGGAAGGTTTTCAACTTGATCCACTAAAGACTGCGTGAAATGGTGATTGATTTTCAGACTCCAAAAGCTAATCAGTAAAAAATATAAATACTTATTGTATTTAGTCAAATTAACTTTTCTTTAAATCTTTTATTATACATACTCTTGGGGTTATGCCAGTCCGTTCACCCCTTCGAGTTTTTTGAGCCGATAAGAGCTTATTAAGACGCTTCAGTTCTTCTTCTACCGGCAAAATAAAAATATATCCAGCCGATATTTTTTAATCTTTTCTCGAAATGGGAATCATTATTTGTCGAAATGAGAAACCGTTGAGACCGACGAGATAATTTACCCTATCGTCTGACCGTTCTATTGTAAAATTACTCCAAGGGTCGTCTTCGAACGAATTCTTCTAAAATAACTCGGAATCCTCGCGATTTAATTTTTACCCGATACTTTATAATTTATTCCTTATCTTTTAAGCAAAATGAGGTACTAAAAATTCCTAAAATTGATGTACGATTATCCTTCCGAGAACTGTGATGTAATTTATTGGGTTGTCCGGAAAATAATGCAGGATTTTGGTATTAAACAAAAAAAAAGAAACTAGTTACTTTAAAGCAATGTTCTTTAATCAAAATAATTTCCCATNCATACAAATGAGTAATCCTGTAAACGTAAACAGAATATTTTATATAGATTTTTTTTAATGAAAACTTAAAATCCTGCATTATTTTCCGGACAACCCAATACATTAATCAAATATTTTATCAATAAATTAATCCAATCGTTGTAAACTGTTTGATCATCCATGGTTATCATAAAGGTCATCATGTTACTATAGTCAACTATCTCATCAGTAGTAAAGATCATAGGTTTATGGGATTGTATCAAGACAAAGATTAGAGGAAAAATTACGCTTTTTTGGTACCTCGTCCTTAGGGAGAGATAAATTGGCACAGAAATTTCAATGAGTAAACCTATTTTTATTCTCAATATTTTGGCTAATTTAGGATAAGGTTATTGGATGATATTGTAATAAAGGTGGCCATTCACGATCGCTCCAAGCAATCCAAACGGAGCGACGCCGTTCCAAAAACGATGTCAATGGCAAAACTGAACTGGCGTGCCCGGCTGTGCCGAATATTCGACCGGTCCAAACTCCATCGCGCCACTCCAAATATCTACGGCGCGACGACGGCATGGCGCGTTCGTGAATGGGAAAACCTGTCGTGGAGGGTGGGGATTTTGGGGCGCTGGCCTGGACGTGAATGGGAAAACCCTCGTTTTTTTGGCGCAGTCTCTGTCTTTCTATCACTGAGCAAACATCTCCGTCGTACATTCTCAAAAAGTCAAAAATGTTTATTCTTTATTGGGAATGACATGCAATCGAGATTTTATTGTTGAGGTGATTGAATTGTATGAAAGTTTACCATGTTTATGGAAAGTGGTGGACAATGATTATATTACCACGATAGAAATAAAAGAAATTCGATCCTCAACCAGTTGGTCGACGTTTTCAAAACGAAGGATACAAATGCAATGAGAGATGCGGTATTGATAACCCCGAACAATGATCACAAATCGTAGTAGAGAACTTAAGTTCTTGTAGTTCATCCCTGTAGCGAGAAATCGTAATGTGGTTGCCAACCTTTCACGTAGTGATGATTTCTCTCATGACTGTCTTTTTTGTTTTCTAATCAAGGGGGTAACAAGCTGGAGTAAATATAAATAAGACGTTAATATTTTTTTTTTTGTAAGGTTTTGGTTGAAATGAAAAAATAATGTCACGAGGGGATCGAATCCACGACATTCGGCTAAATGCGCCGCTGCGCTAACCACTTGAGCTATCCTGACTTCGATAGTTCGATCCACTCGAGCACCAACTCCCCATCTCAACCTACAACCTTTCGAATTTTCTCTCTTTTTGCCATTTTTTGGTGTCCTTGAGGAAGGCCATGGATTCAGATCCCGCTCGTGGCACTAGCTTTTTCATTTCATCCAAAACCTTACAAAAAAGATTAAATAATTAAAAGAAGTAATTTGGTCAACAGAACACTAAATATAATGAATAAATAAGACGTTTCATCCATCCTTAAATAGTTCCTCAAATTCAAGTCAAGGGAAAGATCTTTCATCAAATTGATGTGGGTATTACGGCTTCTGTTCAGGAGCCACTTCTTATACCATTTTCTCTTCGATTTTTTGCTTTTAATATGTAAATAAACAGAACAGTAGCACAAGAGATCGTCATCCATTTGGAGAAGGTAATTCACTGGTTGACGTTCGGAGCGACTGGCTGTGGAGCTGTCGTGAATGTCCCCTCAAATTTCAGGCACTCCAAATGGAGCTCTATGGCGCGGTTCCATTTGGAGTGATCGTGAATGGCCACCTTGAGATTGTATTTCTCATAAAATGGACCGTGTTTCAGTTAAACATCATCTGTCTATACCGTGCAGTTCAGCTGATGTGGGTATTACGGCTTCTGTTCAGGAGCTCATTCATCCAACCTACCACCCTAAATTTACTATAATAATCTAAATTTAAATATACATTCATTGCCAACATTTAGAATTTTTTGTAATTGTTAATGTAATTATGTTGTAGTTTTTTGTACTAGTTAATGGTATAGATAGACAGATAAAAATACTTTATTTTACAATAACATAAAACCACACACAAGTCTATCATCAAAAAAACGTTCATAACAATGGTTCGACACTGCTGTATTAACGGATATTTTACATATATCAAACAATTTTACAAACTATTTCGCATATCGATAGATAGCAACCTAAACCCGATACTTGTAGATGTAGATGTAGTTTCAGGGTATAGTATACGGCGCCCTTTAAGAGCTATTGTATCCCCCGTGCTCTGCCTAAAGACAGGAACACAGTTACCCGATGCTACGCCATGCGACGCTACCCGACGCCTTGTTTTGGTGGGGTGTGCACATCTATCCGACGCAAGCACACGTCGCGTACAGTCCACAGCGTTTATCACAATAATCACTATCACAATCGCAACGCATCTTTTGTTCTTAATGTACAGCCATGTAATAAATTGTTAGTTAAATTTCATAAGCACAACCATCTAATAAATTGTTTGATAAACTTAATTGTTTTAAATAAAGTTACTCCTAACCATCATAATTAAACAATGTTTATAAAAACCTTTGCATTTTTGATCTCGTTTAATTTGGTTTACATTAAACTAACATGTAATTAATATAACGACAAAAATACATGTACTTAGTTTGAAATAAACTACAAAAAATATGAGTGTCCTGTTCTGATGCTACCCGACATTAGAAAATGGTGTAATTTTACGAGCAAAACTATGAAATGAATTGTTAATTAAATTTTATGAGCAAAACCGTGTAATAAATTGTTCCAAATTTAGAATATCTACCGCCGAAGCGAGTACAATAAATTGTTAGTAAAATTCATTATATCAAAAAATCGTATTCCGCTGTTTTGATTAATTTTATACCAAACCATTAAAATTAATTTTTCAAATAAAAACTAATTAATTTTTAATCACAGTTAATTTGATTTATATGAAAATAAGTATATTGTAATTAATATAATGACAATAATACATGTAGTTTGAATAAAAATATGAGTGACCGGTTCTTTTATCTTCGACTGTACTCGATGCGACCCGACGAAAATCTGGACAGTGGGGATCGCAGAGCGTCGGGTAGGTTAGCGTGGCATAGCATCGGGTAGATGTGCACGGGGTAATGCAACCTTAGGGAAAATCGGAGTTTGGATTTGCGTCGGGTAGCATCGGGTAACGTCGCATGGCGTAGCATCGGGTAAGTGTGTTTCTGGCTTAAAGCACATCGGTACGTCCTATTTCATCGAGAAACTTGATTAAAAAGCCCGGTTTCAACGGTTGAAGCTCTTCTATGGTCACATTATACATCCCAAAACATTTCCTCAAGGCAAGTGTAGCACCGCAGTTTGTTACTAGATGTGTTGGTGTCTCTTCTGCCTCTTTGCAGAATCTACATGTGCCATCTTGGATTATTCCAATTATCTTTAAGTGTCCATTGAACTTGCAGTGTCCTGCTGGAATCCTATTAGGATTCGCAGTTTGTTCCTGCTTCCCTTGACACATTCTGCCCATTCTTTCCTTCCAATATTGGTTAGAAGATTCTTGAATTGTCTGTGTCCAATGAGTGAATTCCAAAGTTCCCTCGTTTTCTTTTTGTCCTTCTGTCTGAGATACTCTTTAATAGTGTGGATTCCTATGCCACAGAGGGTTCGGGTCCTATCAGCGGTGTAGCAGCCCCTTTTATTGCAAGGGGGTCCGCTTTCTCATTGCCTTCTACTCTCATGTGTCCTGGGACCCAGCAGAGGCTGACTTTATTCTGCGTACCTAATATGTTTAGTTTGGTATTGCAGTTCAGCATCATCCTTGAACTAATGATATTTGAGCTTAGTGTTTTGATGGCTGCTTGCCTATCTGACATGATAGCTATATTCTAGTTTTTGTACCCTTTACTTAGGTTGAGTTGGGTACATCTTTCGATTGCCTGAATCTCAGCTTGGAAGACACTGGTGTATTTTCCCATGGGTTCTCTGAGTATTTGGTTCCAGGACCGAATACCCCTGCCCCTGTACTTCTTGTGACATGTTAGCTAGATTCTAGTTTTTGTACCCTTTACTTAGGTTGAGTTGGGTACATCTTTCGATTGCCTGAATCTCAGCTTGGAAGACACTGGTGTATTTTCCCATGGGTTCTGAGTATTTGGTTCCAGGACCGAATACTCCTGCCCCTGTACTTCTTGTGTTCTAGAGCCGTCTGTGTACCAAAGGATAGTGCCATTCTTGAAAGATTGGTCTGTAGAGCAAACTCCATAACTTTTGATCTCATTAGACATATTACGTTGTTTCTTCTTCTTCCTTTAGACAACATCTGATATCTGCTCAGGCTTGGATCAGCTGGTCCGAGAATGTACCTATTTCTCTGGAGTCTGCAGTGTCCAGTCAAAAGCCTCATCATTCTAATCCTAACACTTTCCCTGGATGCGTTAGGACTAGAATGATAATGGGCAACGAGAAGGCCGATAAATTGTTTAAGGAAAGTTCGATGAGGACACCCTGAACCCTTTTGTGAGACTTGTGAAATTGCCTTAAACTTAAATTCTTCAGGAAATTGATTAAGTCATCTGTCTTCCAGGCGTGCGAAAAAGTCCATCAAATAATCAAGAAGAAACTAACGCCAGAATTACAAAACCGTTAGTTTCTGAATGATCCTTTGATGAACTTTTTACTTAAGTTACTGGGCGTAAAAGTTCTGTCGTTAGTTTTTGGGTGGCCCTTGGATAATTCGCATGCCTGTCCAGGGATTTTCATTATACTATTATTCTTAGCCCATTGTTTGATGGATCTTTTTTTTTAACCCATCCACCTCAACGGACTAAGGAGAGGAAGAACACAGGAGGGCATCAGATACAATGATATGGTACACAGATGGCTCCAAAGCAAACGAAGAAACCGGATCAGGCGTTGTAAAGAAAACTCCAGAGAAATAGGTACATTCTCGGACCAGCTGATCCAAGCCTGAGCAGATATCGGATGTTGTCTAAAGGAAGAAGAAGAAACAACGTAATATGTCTAATAAGTCCAAAAGTTATGGAGTTTGCTCTGCAGACCAATATTGAAGCAAGATCATTAAAAGGTCGATTCTTTTTAACCTTTTAGACTTTATTTTTAAATACATAGTTCCTACTCACAGTTAGTCTAACTGTGGGTAGGAATTATCAAGATTGTATTACAGCAAGATTGAACAACACACTCGCCCCACCATTTATCATTTCTACTTTTAGAATATAATTCTCCGATTGTTTGTTTTATTCACTACTTTGTGACTTGACCTGTGGCATTAAGTTCTTTATTCCTTTGAATCGAATAAATCGTTTAGCCATAAAGAACTCGGTTTGGGTTCAGCTTCGTGCTTGGAACTTTTGTGGTATAAAATTAGTCTGAGATATTATACGCCTGTTATTTTGGCACTGGGATCAGTTTAATGACTTCGGCAAACTTTGAAGTGCTTAATTGGAATCGTGGAACAAAGCAAGCTTGGGAGATTTTCATCGAGAAAATATGCAAATATTATTTTATTTTATTTTTTTTCGGAACGATTCTTGGCCAAACACTACTAGAATTACAACCAAAAAGATACTCTGATTTCTCCTTCTTTCTGCTTTCAAGTCCGAAACTCAAACCTTAAAGATAAATAATCTAATCTTGGGGAGTGAAAGGGTGGAAAAATGAGATTTTCCTCATCCCGTTCCAAAAGAGAAGAAGCAAGTTTAAAATAAAATTACTTAGGCGAACATGACAAGTTCTTTGAAGGTTCGAAGTCCTTTTTATATACACCTCTATACTTAAAAAAAATGAACTTTATTTCAAAAGTCCATTTCCTCATTTACTCTTTCTAGACAAGAAAAAAAGTAAAATAAAAGTAATATCCGAAGCACAGAATTTATTTATAATTTAGTCATATAATCAAAAAAGTATAATAGATGGTGTTTTTATTAATTTGGATGTCAAAAATGAGAAATTTCATGAGTACTGCTAAACACTATTATCAAATAAGATGATTATTAATTGCTAAAAAAATAAATTGCTTAAATTTCATTTAACTTTTGATTGGACGGATTGGATGGTTGGATATTGGATGACTTGCCGAAAGTTCCACTCCGTATGTCCAAAATTATAGAGTTAAACGGTCCAAAAGGTCTAAGTAAGCACATTTTGGAAGAATGCAACTAGCCCGCAAAGAAAAGAAATCGTGTCAAAGGTGCTGAAGCATATAACCACAATTCGTAGTTCTTTCCCGTTTTATTTGTATGAATGTATTTATTTGCGTGAATGCATATCGAGTACTCACAGGCTCACCTAGTCTAGGTACATAATTACATATTTATAGTGTGAGAGGAGTAGGGGACCATTAGTTGTAATTTTCGTGCCGAGTGTATTTATTAGCGTGAGTGGACGAGTCTGCCGAGGAATATCGAGTACTGCATAGGCCCGTCCAACAGGTTAGGCTAGATAGTTTAATAGATACATGGAATGAGATTTTTTTTACAACTTTTACATTGTACATAAAAGTTCGAAATACTGAAGGAATGTATTTATTGGCGTGAATAGAAGGAAGTAGGCGATGGACATTGTCCCGACATCCAAGTATAGATTAGGTTGATATTTTTAGAAAACAACTATCCCACTTGGTCAAAAGAAAATTATCGTGTTTAACCTCTCATATTGTCTGACAGGACAAAAGAGAAATTTTAAGATGTTGAAATTAATTATAGCCTAAAAGTCGTAAAACCTTAGTCTTCATCGATAGAGTAAATGGTAAACAGGATGGCTCTTAGAATGCTCCCGTTGGACACCGGCTTGTATTGATCTGAATCTCTCCAAACAGAACCTACCTATGTAACATGGCCATAGCCATAGGGCAAGGATATAGCGATATGCTAAGTCAAACATCACAGGTGGCAAAATTTATACAGTGCCAACACAACAATACACAAATGGGCAAATATATTTCATTATTACCAAACATTCAGAAAAATGCGTGGCCTGAGGAAGAAGGAAGAGGGAAATCCTTTTTCCCAACAGAGTCACGCTTGAGAACTTGTCATGGTATTTACAAAGGATTGAACAAAGACAAAGCCCAATTGTGAAACTTGTGGATTTTCCACCGTATTTTGTTAAAATGCGAAGAGTACGAGCACCAATAAGAGCTTTTTTTGTACTTTTGAAAGGCAGCATGGAAGCATGTAAAAGCATGCGTTTAATGGTTCAATATTTAAATATGTATGTATTTATATGTTTATATTTTTATTTTGAAAGCTTATTGACAACAGCTTGTAAAAGCCAGTGGGGTGCTCCACCATAATTTGCCGTCCGCCGAGATTTAATTAACTGACTTACAATTTTATTTATTTATGTCACTAATCATTATCTATCTGATAAATTAACAGTAATTAATTTCCTTTTAGCATTCCATGGAAATTTCCAACAGCCTAAAACATTTTCAGTTTGATATACATACTTATAACCCCCCCAAAAAAAAAAAATTTGATAAATAAAATTACAAACTTGAATAAAAGTTCGGCAAAAAAGATCGTATTGAGGACTTGAAAAGCTATCCGACTGTGACGGGTTGAAAACTTTCGAAAGCACAGGATCAACAGGAAGGTAAATATGTAATATCCTCGAGGCGGAAATACACAACAGGTTAACTTATACGGGTTTTAATTAAATTTTAAGGGTTTAAACATTCTGACAGCTGTTAAAATCAAGGTAGGTCTGAAATTTCCCAATAGGAAAATATCCCATACGAATTAATTAGAAATACTACACAGCTGAAGGCATAAAAGGAAAACAGTATTTGAAGGTTCCCTTAAAATCTGAATTCATACTGTTGAACTCAAAAGGGAGAGGAACTTACATAAGAGGGCCAAAAGAATAAACCTGGATCACAGGAGGATGCAAGAAACTTCCATCCAGCGTCTAAAGACATAAAAGCTAAAACTGGCCAATAGTCTACAGATTGATGTCTCGTTGCCGGAAACGTGGCCTCAGTAGAAGTAAATTAGCTAAAGTAAGTAAGTTAACGACTGGGAATTGAAGCTCGATCGGAGCCTTATCATGGCTTTAGTCGATACTCGATGGTTAGGCAGGCCCAATCAGTTGGAACATGTATGTTTCCCATTGGGGGTCTCAATATCTTAGACAATGAGGTTCTTTATCATGCGCTCCTGGCACGTAGGCCTTATCACACGTTTAGTTTCTCCAGTTAGGAGCGACACCTCCGCTCACAGTAGATAGTGTGAACACCGTGAGGTACGGTGAAGAAGCCACCAAATCCGCAGACTAATTACACCGACATGCCGGCTTCTCCCGCTTACCCTGTCCGAAGGAGTGGGTCAACATTGTGCCCTTAACCGTGTGCCGCGCGTAAAGGGATACCCAAAAGGGCTGAAATGCATCAGTCAGTCTCCCAACGAGCTCCCTAGATCGAGAGGACAACTCTCTCCTAGAGTGTTGGGGCTCCGCTAGTGTTGAAATTACCGGATCCGCCTGCGATTTCGTTTAAAGCATAAATTCGAACCACCCCATAGAGGAACCTGCCTTCGGTAAAGGACGCCCATCGAGGCACCACCGACCAACAGGCTCATCTATAAGTACTAGCCAGGAGCCTCACCACTAAGCCACTACCAAGTCCATTCCCATACAACTGGACTTCGACTTGGAACAATTGGAACGAGGTTCTTTAGCATGCGTGGGTAAACCTAATTCATCATTGTGCCTTCTGAGTAGGCATCGGCATCTCTATCTACGTTTCTGCGCACAGTTTTCAACATGTTTTTATGATGACATCTTTCCCAGAAAAAAGTCAAAAAAGTGTTATTTGGAAATATTTTAATGCACCGGAAAAAGGTTAACCAACTTGTTAAACATGCTCGAAAGGCTTAAAAACCTTATTTTTTATAACCTTAATCTATTTTATTTTATAGCTTTTTTTTATTACTACTTAGTAAGAATTTATAATATACCATGAGTATATTTTTACCGTTTCTAGTATCGTTTTTTTTCTTCCAGTTGGGCTAGCTCATAATATAAAATATGCACCTAAAATTAAATATATCGATATATCCATATACATATTTTGAAGCCGATATATAGTTTTCGATATAAAGATTAAACATTGACATCCCTACCCAAGACTTCTCCATATTCCTCGCGGGGACGTTAAATTACCCGTTCCTTTCACGTTAATAAATTACATTGTTTCCAAATCAATTAAAATAAATACAACGCAGACACAACAAAAATACTATATACATTTAAAAATCCCTTTAAAAAACCCTGTACCCAGCCCCAAGACTCGCGCAGGTCCTATGAATATGCCGAAATGTTATCCTTCCTTAACGAGCACATACCTTTCCGGCAAAAAGGTGCCCGTGAGGTATTTTTGCATTACCTACCGACATGTCGTATGGTCTCCAAAAATTAATTTACCAAAACTGTACCAAATTGTACGATAAACTCTCCAATCATCCCACCCCAAGAGCCTTGGCCAGCAGGACTAGGAACTATGTTAGGTGTCTGATTTTTTTCCGGCAACAAAGAAAATTGGAAGAGAAAATACAAGAGCATTGAGAACCAAACATGACGAAATGCCAAAACTAGCCAACAAAGCGAAGATAGGCCAAAATGATAGGTGATCGACAAATTGCAAGTCCAGCATCACCTCGCAGATCACACGGAGAAATCTCACGATACTTGAATCAATTTTTCAAGTACAAGTCTATATAAAAAGAACTAAAAGAAGGAAACAAGTGAACAAAGCAATTGACTTGGTAAAAATAGCTCACCATTGTACGCATATTTCATTGCGCTGAAAGCCGAATAAATCAATCGGAAAAATGATTTTAGCAGTGATTGCACGTACAACTAACCAGCCAAAATCCCAGCTAAGAGGTGGCTACTGAATGTGGTAGAGGTTTGTTATTTTCCTCCAGTAAAGGAAAATTAATTTCCTGAGAAATTCCGTCCCCCCCTTCGACGCACCCATGTAGCGAATTGGCCGAAATAAAAGGGGTCGAATTGGCCGCGGGGTTAAGTGGGACCACAAGTTCAAGCGACCTCAATCATGGTAGTGGGCGTTTGAAGAGTGTTAAATTGACAAAATTGTCCGAATTTTGACTCTTTGCCTTTCCGCAGACGGCGAGTAATTTAACGACAAAATGTTTTTAAAAAACGCTCTTGGGCTAATTCCAAATATTCGACCTCTCCAAGTAATAGCATAGCTCTTGGTTCCTCAACGATAAGTACGAAACAACCAAGAATTCTGAACATGCAATGAAAATATTTGTATAAAAAATCACAAAGCATTCTCCCAAAGTGCATAAAAAATTAGGCTTAATTTTTTTCCGATTCCATTCAATAAAACCGTCCTAAGTTGTTAAGTCTTATCAGTTGGTTTATAATTGGCAAAAAAATGGTTATATTTTTCCAGAGATATCTCCTAGATCACCTTGGTCCGCGTGTTTCCTCGGTTTTCAACATTTCCACATCTTCAATGGTTAAGTCTGCGCGTTATCTCGTATTTTTGTCCGTTTTGATGGTCTAATAAGTTTCACAAAGGCGAAAACTAACCAACAAATACCACCGGATAAAACACAATCACATACGGGCACACAAAAATTAACTTAACAAGATTTGTTGGCTAAATTGCAAATTGATGACTTTTAATCAAAAAAAATCTCACTAATCATCCTGGTCCGCATGTTCTCGCTTCTTTTGAACATATATCCTTGCCCAATGGCTGAGACTTGGCATTGTTTCCGCTTTGTGTTTTTTCTTTTTTTACAATGGATACCAGGAACTGGAGGAGTTCCCTCCTGAGCACTGCAGCTGTACAGCTTATTGTACTTTATCCCTGGCACAATTTTTTTTTTTTGGGGGGGGGGGCTCGCAACACAATCGTGAATTTGAGCCCCCGGTGTGCCAGTGTTTTTACATCAAAGAAACTCATTTTTGAAGGGGGGTGGGACCAAATTCATCGTCGCTGAGATCTGATCCCGCTCCTTCCATTGATGAGTGTCAATTTCTTTCAATTGCGGCCACCGGTCCCCTTAGTCGTCAGAAAAAATCCAGAGGCGACGGTGAGGATCGAACCCACGACCGCGGGATCGACTAGACGAGAGTGTGACGCCTTAACCACTCTCTACCACGGCCCCTTGTATGTCTATAGTTGACACATAGTTTGACATTCGACCAATGATATCGTCCTTGAACATAGTTGTCCGCCTATTCTCGCTGTGTTTTAGCATTTCTATTTGTTCAATGGTTGAGTCTAACATCTCGTCTGTCTTTTTCGAAAATCCGAATCAAACAAGATGAAACGTTTTTTAGCAGTAATGCCGTTCAGGCTGTGTCAAGTTAATTATTGTGTGACTGTTTGCCTGTGCTTGTATTTGGTCCGATGTTTGGTTTGTTGTTTTCTTTTTTCGTTTAATGAAAATGTCAGTAATCATAATGGTCCGCATATTCTCGCTGCTTTTCAACATTCTTGTTCATTGGTTCAGTCTTGGCATTATCTCCCCTCTGTGTCCTTTTCAAGGACTAAATGAGATGGATGGAAAGTTAGTTGTGGGATAAGTTAATTTTTCAGTTTGTATATCTGTAGTTGACAGTTGGATATTCGAACAATTCTCCTTGTTCAATGGTTGAATCTAGGAATTGTGTCTCGTGTTTTTGTCCTTTTTAAAGGTTCAAATCAAATGAGATGCAATGTTTTTGGGAGATTAGGCCGTTGTGACGGTGTTTTAAGTAAGTTAATTGTTTTGTATCTGTCCATGTTCTTGTATTTGGTCCGAAGTTATCGTCGGTTTGCTTCCTTCCTCCTCGAAACTATATCAATTACTTCTACCTCCAATTACCCAACATTGTATTGAACGTAAGATATTAGACTTCTTTTTTTTTTTTTTTCGAAGTTCACTTATCAAATTGTTCTGAAATTTGAATTTTGATTCTTTGTTTGTAAATTGTTTGTACTTTCATCCAGACATCGTATGGTCCGGATATTCTCGCTGTTTTTCTACAATTATTCTTTTCCAACGGCCATCTTTCCATAATCTCATTTGTGTGTCTGTGTTAAATATCCAAATATGATAGATTGAGATAGATAGGCGAGTTATTGGTGTGTGTGCGCGCGCGCGCGTCTTTGTGCTTGTTTTTAATTAATCTACTCCCCTCGTCATATTAATCGCTTGAACAAAAAAATTGCAAAACATTCTCCCTAATTTGTTGAAATTGTTAAAAAAATCGCAGTTTTTTTCCACAAGCTCTTAATTGTTATTTAGTTTGCAAATTTTTTCGACACTGGCCAGGTCCCTCTGGTCTCGCCAAGTTTAAACATTTCTCCTCGTCCGATGGTGGAAGTTTCCCAGAATTTCGCTTGTTTGTCCATTTCGAAGGAAGTTATACCGGATCTAGTCTGAACTTGGGCCGTTGTGGTGCTTTGAGTCAAGTTAATTTCTCTGTATTCCCGTGTACACGTGTGTAAATTATTAATTAATTGTACTCCCACCTGATTAATTAAATTTTGGCAAATTCGCCGATGTTATGAACAACGAAAAAGGTCAAAGTAAAACGTTAAAATACTAACTGGCCTATTTCTTGAAATACCGACTGAGTTTTCGTCCTCATATATTACCTCGTAAAAATATTAATTTGGGTTTTTTGGCAGCTGTAGATAAAGAATTTGGTATTTCTCTACTTCACTGACAGATAATACTAAACCTCGTTTAGGAGGTCGCGAGGCCATCTCTTCAGATGGTTAGGGGTATTATACGGGTGGTTTCTATTCGATAAGGATTGGTCAACTCGATTAGGATGAGAGGAGATTGTTGAAAGGAAGTGTTTTGTGAATTTTGAGGTCATTGTGCATGGTGATAGAGACGTAGTAACGAGCGTTGACTACTGTTCTGAGGACTTTGGATTGTAAGGGCTGTAATATGTTGTAAGGTTGGTGGTAACATGTTGGAAGTTTCAGCCGCACAGTTCTAGGTTCTAAGCTGTACGTCCAGATTGATTTTAGTGTTGTCTTGTAGGCTAGGTTAGTCTTAAGTCTAAATGGATACAAAACGCAGTCTGTTTTTGGGATGGGAGGATGAGGAATATTGTATGATGGTGTTTTGCTTTCGAATGATACACGGGTGCTTTTTGCTTTAATTAAGCTATATATTTTACCCGTGACCTCCACTTAGCAATGGACCAACGGAAAGTTACTATACTTGTCCTTCTTGATTTTTCCAAAGCCTTCGATTCTGTCCCTCACTCTTCTCTCCTCTCTAAACTCGAATTTTTTTCCTTCTCCGCCAGCACCATCCGTTGATTCCACTCCTACCTTACCAAGCGCCACCCTTCCCAATGGCCTTACCTCCTCCTTGCTCCCACTAAAATCTGGGGTGCCCCAAGGCTCTAGCATCTCTCCTATCCTTTTTTCCATCTATATCAACGACCTGCCCGACTCCATCCAGTCCTGTAACTATAACCTATATGCCGATGACTCCCAAATATACATATCCTTCCACCCTTCTGATCTCCACTCGGCCATTCCCAAGATTCAAAAAGACTTAAACTCCATCAACAAACGGGCACATAAAAATTCCCTAATCCTCAATCCGTCAAAATCCACCGCCATAATTATCGAGTCCAGTCAACTCCTCAATTCCCTCCCGAGCATCCCACCTCTCATCCTAAATAACCATCCCATTCTTTTCTACTCCTCAGTTAAAAACCTAGGAGTAGTCTTTGACCAAAACCTTTCCTGGCATCCTCATATTTCCCAAATTTCCCGCCATTGTATCGCCTCCCTCAGCCTATTTCGTCGGTCCTTCTTTTACCTTTCTCCACTCGCAAACTCCTTGTACCTTCCTTTATACTTTCCTTCCTCGATTACAGCTATGTGGTCTCTCGGAGGGGGGAAACGCGCGATTGAAGCAGATTATGTACGGCACCCCACGGGGATCCCGGGTGTCGGGGTTGTATCCCAACTTTCCTGGTTCTTCCCCTCCGTCCGTGCGCAGTATTTCCTAGGCTGCTTTCTTTTCCAGTCCATCCACACTCGTCGTCCACCTTACATCACCCAATCCTTCCAATTCAACTCCGCTCATCCCCAATCGACCTTACCCTTCCGCAACATACAACCCAGACCTTCGAAAGATCCTTTCTGATCCGAGCCCCTAAACTCTGGAACTCCCTTCCCCTTTCTATTCGTCACGCTGCCTATTATTCCTCCTTTAAATCCCATCTGTATAATCACCTCCTCTCACCCCAAGCAGAGACCTTACGTTAATATTTGATATTTTTGTTTAATATTCTTGTAATTTTCTCTTCTGGCCTTACTGGTATACATTGTGCCAAGATTTCTATCTCATTTTACGTTTAATTTCATAGAAGGAACTTCCTTTATTTATGTCATGTATATTATTCTAAGGGGGCACCAGTCCCAGAATAAAGTTATTTTTTCTTCTTCTTCTTCTTCTTCTATACATGCCAGTTTTTACTCCATTCGGCTTTTTGCAGGACATGTGCCTGGATCTTTTAGCTTTTTAGAGGGTAAGTTTATTTATTACTTAATTGTATTGTTATTTGGTAGATTCTCACTCGAATTTCACCATCACGCTAAATTTTATTAAGCCAAAAATTCTAGTTACACACATCAGATTGCCTTATTCATTTCTCACTTAAACACACTCAATAAAATGACAATAAGTTAATAACACTTTCCCACTAATATACAAGGTTTAAATCGCCCTCGAGTGACCTTGTAAAGCTATTAAATTCGACGGGCATAACTCAGAAATGGTCGATCCTTTCAAAAAATTTCCTTTCGGTAAAAGTGGCATAAAATAAGCTCTAGAATCGAACCGTACATTAAAAATATGGGATTATCATTTAAAATAACAAAGATAGTGTCATATCCCAGCTAGGGAAGAAAGTTATGTTAAATCTGTTAGCACCACACGATTCCTAGCCAAAAATAAACTAGAGGTTCGTATAAGACCATTTTTCACTAAATTTAATCATTTCCGAATTAAATGGGTGGACTTATATAGCCCACCCATATACAGGGTGAGTCATTTTTTGACGCACCATTGGAAAATCAACGCGGGTGTTTAAATCTGACTTGAGGCTTATTTCCTTTGATTAATACGTTAATAAAGAAAATGAGTCAATTTTCGGCGCACCATAGGAAAATCAAGGTTGGTGCATCTAATTATGACTCGGCACATTTTATTTTGTTAGTCTCGTACCAAAAAATAGGCGAGTCACTTTTCGACGCACGGCACATTTTATTTTGTTAGTCTCGTACCAAAAAATAGGCGAGTCACTTTTCGACGCACCATTCGTTACAAATTAGTTTTGGTTGGAAGAAAAATAAATAAAACCAATATTATTAAAACATTATTCAAACACAATGTTAAAATTTAAAAAAATTCTTCACAAATTAATCTGATTAAGGATTAAGAGTATTTTTTTCGTCCGATCATCGTTTTACGATAGACTAGGCTAGTGTGCTGCAGCAAATGGAGGTCTGTTCGAACAATTATTATAATGATTTTGAACATTTTTCATTTGCTAACAAAGGAGATTGTTACATTTATTTAATTTTTTTTTTTTTACTTTATCGGAAAAAAGGAGATTTTTATATTTATTTAATTTTTTTCTTTACTAGAAAAAAATACTCTTAAACCTTAATCAAATTAATTTGTGAAGAATTTTTTTTTTAATTTTTACATTGTGTTTGAATAATGTTTTAATAATATTGGTTTTGTTTATTTTCCTTGCAACCTACTAAAATTAATTTGTAACGGTGCGTCGATAAGTGACTCGCCTATTTTTTGGTACGAGACTAACAAAATAAAATGTGCCGAGTCAGATTTAAACGCACCCACGTTGATTTTCCTATGGTGCACCGAAAATTGACTCACTTCCTTTTTTTAATGTTAAAATCAAAAGAAATTAGCCTTGAGTCAGATTTAAACGCACCTACGTTGATTTTCCTATGGTGCACCGAAAATTGACTCACTTCCTTTTTTTAATGTTAAAATCAAAAGAAATTAGCCTTGAGTCAGATTTAAACGCACCTACGTTGATTTTCCTATGGTGCACCGAAAATTGACTCACTTCCTTTTTTTAATGTTAAAATCAAAAGAAATTGGCCTTGAGTCAGATTTAAACGCACCCACGTTGATTTTCCAATGGTGCGTCAAAAAATGACTCACCCTGTATATACATATACACATGGTGTATCATCTAACTCTCTCTCTCTCTCTCTCTCTTTCTCTCTCTCTCTCTCTCTCTCTCTCTCTCTCTCTCTCTCTGTGTGTGTGTGTTTGTTGTTAGTTGAATTCAAAATTCAAAATGTATTTCAATAATTAGAGTTGATGATGGGTGATGGTCAGCGAGTCGGTAACTCATGCTGAACCGGCTTAGGGTCACTTACTGGGTCCGTCTTCGCTCAACTAACACTGCCTCACTTAAGATGGTGCAATTTGAGTAATTAGAGTAATACAACAAACCTGGGAGGGAAGACGGACACAATAAGTGAACCTGTGTCGGGTCAGCATGACTATATAAAACTGTACATAAATAATTTCAGAACATGTCTTGTATTGACTTATATTTTACAACTTACCTGATTGCATTTGTTTATTTGTTTCTTCAGCCCTGCGAACGCCATGGTGGAATCTAATTGACAGCTACCTGAAAAAAAGAACGAAATTGGTTGAAAACATTGATAAAATATCTCACATTTGGATGTTTTATTGTTTACAAACTGAGAAAAAGGTTTAAACAATCTAATATAGTGCACAACGAACCCGAAATAATTGAACAAAACACCATTTATTTATTTCGTTAAACGGGTAATCAATGTAAAAAAGTAACAATTTACAACGAAAAATAGTATAGAGAAACCTCCCCACCGAGAACATGAGCCGTAAAATCGTCCTTACTCGATTAAAAATAAGTCATACGCGGTTGACATACGGCGCAAAGCAGCGCAGGTGCCCCTTATGCAAAGAAAGGTTGTTCGATGTGTCCCCAAAGAAGCTTGTCATGCTATGGCTACTTACAGAGAGCGTGTAGGCATGCCACCGAATTTAATAATTGTTCTCGGGCACAGTAGCAATTTTCTTGCAAGTTTCGCTTTTTGGAGGACATCTTTTAATTTTATTGTATAAAGAACTGTTTTATGTATTTTTTGGTTATGTTTTGTTTAATTGTGTGTATTTATTAGCGCGAATGGTGAGGCGATGGTGAAACGTGTGTGTTTAGGGTCGATGACGGAATACTTATGGAATTGCTATATCGACCTAACTTAGATTAGCTTATTACTATTGTGTGTATATCGATTGAGGAATATCGAGTACTCCACTGATGAATAATAATTTACTCTATTAGCCAGAAGGTTGATACAGTTATGGAAGTGGTACCACAGAATGGTCGAAGTGAATATAAAGATCTTTGAGAAGTTTTACTCTATTTAATGAGTAAGGGATTTTTGACTAAGTTTTACTAATTTATGGAGTAAGGGAAGACCTGGGTAGATTCAAGTCTGCTAAAACAAATGTTGCATTTGTTAATGTTCAGTGCTATATAGTTGATGATGCACAACATTTCCAGGTAGGATAGTAAAAACAAATTCACAATGGATTCTGTGGAATATTTTGAAGTCGTACGGGAATAAGAGAACGTTTGAAAAAAAAGACATTCAGAGCAGATGCAATATTGTTAATGAAGATATTAAATAGAAAGGGGCTTAAGTGCGATCCTTGAGAGACTTCAGAGGATTAAAAAAAAGGGAAAATAATAGGGTTTTAATTTAAAATATTGTACTCTATTGGTAAGGCAGGAAGAGAATTAACTTAAGAGAGCCATGGAAACCATGAACAGCAAATTTGGTTATCAAAACTGGGTGATTAACTTTGTCAGATGTTTTGGAAAAATTGTAGATGGCATCGACTTGTCACTTCTCTTTGAAAGAGTTTAAAATAAAATTTTAAAAAGAAGATTTGTAGCTGTGGATTTTCTTTTGGTGAAGCCGTGTTGTTGACGTATAATAGTGTATTAGTACAAAACTATTTTAAAAAACAGTCCAGATTCTTGGCTTCCCTGACGAATTAGGTTGGAAATTCTAGTCCGTTTTGCCGAAAAGTATTATTTAAGCCGACTAAAAAAATTTGGTTTATGGGCGAAATAAAATACAAGTGAAATTGAAACTAAACTGAAAGATGGAACTTAAAAAGATGCAAAGTCAATAAAGGGAAGAAAGCGGGAGCGCGAACATATTCAAGGAATACGGAAATTAAGATGAAAAAAAGAAAATAAAGACAGACCTCATATAGCAAGATTTAATAGATAACAAATATAAAAAAAGAAACGCAGACAATTTTCAATTGTTAAAGCTCAGAGGCAAAGTGAGAGCGGAAAAGGGGAAACCATTTCACTTAGAACGAAAGAAACATTTGGTGCGATGGCCCTTTCATCCCCTCGAGGAAAATTACCCCCGGGCTATTTAAAGTAGGGTGATTAACCCATAAGCAGGAGCCAACAGGCCTGATCGATCGGCAATTGATTCCGAATACAATTTACATTTAAGAGTGATTGATTATATTTTATCATTAAAAAATATGAATTTCAGATTTACCCCACGACTCCGCCTGCTCTTGGTTGCGGTTCTGGTTGTTCTTTTTTAACTGAACAAATTACCTTAACACAACAGTGAATTGGTGAGCAGAATAAAGAAATCCAGGTGGTCGCAATAATCCACCGTTTTAAGCAGAATTCCATACCAAAAGGAAAGTAAGCCGGATTAGATCTCGGAGAAGCCCCTTTAGCCTCGCTTTTCATCTTACTTTCCGCCTGGGCAAAATTACTCTGTCAACCGAGCCACCGCCATGTTTGGGCTTATATAGTAAAACTGCTTAATATTTTTATATTGTTTCTTTACAAGTAATATTATGACAATAAACCAGAATCATAAATATTTTCAAATTCTGTTTTAAGTAAACGTTGAAAAAAATTGTAAACAGTTTAGGCTAAGAAGACCCTGACAGTGTCCAGTAAATCGTTGAAAATGAAATTGACCAACCTCGGATTCCGACGTGGTCTTGGAGTGATGGAACTTCTAAGACAGGATCGAGGTTTGCAGAGACGATTGCTCGACAGCAAAGGTAAGGGTGAATGGGTTGGAGGATTCAGGAATTCTACGGTGTACGACAAGTAACGGTCCTAGTATGTTCCCTTGAGAAATAGCGTAGATGTTAGATAGGACAGATGGAGAAAAGGATAGTATAGGCAGGATCTTATGAGAGTATGAACTAGAATGAAAGGATTTGAGTTAGTGCCAGAGGATATCATATGAGCCTTGGAAGAACCCCGGGCAAAACTTCTTGCACTGTACTTATGTCACGATGTATACAACTTGATAAAATTATGGAATCGTGCAGTGGTAATTACCGAAGTCAAAATGGTGGTCAGAAATAATGTTGGTTGTAGATAAGATTGTTGTAGGTTTCTGCAACATCAACAAAGGTAAAAGTGAAAAGGTTAGAGAGTTGAAGAAGTCTACTGTATATGAATAGTAACGGACCAAAAATGCTCCCTTGAAAAACAACCATAGAGGATCCGAGATATTGAGGTCCAGGAAATTACATGAAAGAAACGATAAGATAGGTAGGATTTTAGAATGAGATAGAACGTACGAGAAAGGAAGGATTTGGAAATTCAGCAGTAGACAGTGCCAGAAGCGGCCAAACACCAGGGAGACGTCTTGAAAAAACCCCGGGCAGAACTTCTTGCACTCCAGAGATGTCACGATGCCTACAACTTGATAAAACTAGGAACGGTGCATTGGTAACTACTGAAGCCAATTTTGTAGACAGGAATAATGTTGGTTGTGGATAAGATTGTTATAACTAGGTTTCTGTAACGTCGTCAAAGGTAAGTGTTGGGAGATGTCTACCGTATATGAATAGTAACGGATCTAAGATGCTCCCTTGAAAAACAACCATAGAAGATCGGAGATATTGAGGTCCACATGAAAGAAACGATAAGATAAGTAAGATTTTAGAATGAGATAGTACGTGCTAGAAAGGAAGGATTTGGACTTTCAGCAGTAGACAGGGCTAGACGCGGTCAAACACCAGGGAGACGTGTGAAAAAACCCCGGGCAGAACCTCGTGTATTCTAGAGACGTCACGATGTCTACAACTTGATAAAATTACGGAAATGTGCATTGGTAACTACCGAAGCCAATTTTGTGGACAGGAATAATGTTGGTTGTGGATAAGATTGTTATAACTAGGTTTCTGCAACGTCAACAAAGATAAGAGTGTTGGGAGAAGTCTACCGTTTATGAATAGTAGCGGATCTAAGATGCTCCCTTGAAAAGCAACCATAGAAGATCGGAGATATTGAGGTCCACATGAAAGAAACGATAAGGTAAGTAAGATTTTAGAATGAGATAGTACGTGCTAGAAAGGAAGGATTTGGAGTTTCAGCAGTAGACAGGGCTAGACGCGGTCAAACACCTGGGAGACGTCAGAAGAACCCCGGGCAGAACTCCTTGCATTCTAGATATGTCACGATGTCTACAACTTGATAAAATTATGGAACCGTGCGGTGGTAATTACCGAAGCCATTTGATCAGAAATAATGTCGGCTGAAGATAAGATTGCTCCAATCAAGTTGTAACGTTGGCAAAGGTAAGCGTGAGTGAGAGTGTTCGGCGAAGTCTAAAAATTATGAATACCAAAGACCTAAGATGCTCCGTTGATCCATAGAGGATAGAATGGATCGGAGAGGTTAAGGTACCGTACATAACATGGAAACGAACATACAGGTAGGATTTTAGGATGAGTTAGAGTTAACTACTAGAAAGGAAGGATACAACTTTAGTACATAAAGTCCTCCGAATTAAATAAATTAGAAAATCTCTTCGAATATAACTTTTACGTGTTTCTCAAGTCCTTGTGTGAGCGAGATTTCCTTTGTTCTGTAAAAACTGACTGACATGAGGCTTACGGAAAATTGGCCACTACGGATGACTTTCAAATACGTGTACTTAATTTTTCAAAGGTTAAATCACCTCACTTTATGGGCAAAAGCTGTAAAAGGTTGAAGTAACATGAAAAGTGAAATATCTTGAATAAAATTGAGAATCGTGCTTAAGACAATAAGAGACTTTTCAGTCAGTTTTGATTCGTAGGATAAACCGATGATAAACTCCCGATGTATTAGCGTTATTTCACGGGACACCCTGTATATAAGTCCAATTGTATCGATTCTTGGGGCCAGGATGGCACAATCTGACTTTTTATTTAAACTTTAGAAAAGGACTTTGGAAACTCGTAAAAGTTCACCTTCTAATTGATTTTGTATTTTATTTGCTTAAGGTACAATGAAAAAATGTATTTAAAAATGAATATCATAGGGTTTTCAAAGTTCACCATACGGGGAATAAATAGTACAATACAGTTAATTTTTACAGATTATATGTATTATGACATACAAGAGGAGGGGGACTTTATGGGAAAAAATCGTGAATGGTTGAAGTGATCTTAAAAGTGAACCAGCTCGAATGAAATTTAGAATCGGACTTTTCACAAAACGGGCTTTTTAATTTAAACATATTGAACTTTGTTGTATGTTCAAAAGACACCCTGTATATAAATAAATCCTATTTGATGGATTCTTGATTGCACGATGACATTTTGATGGGGATTACGTGAAAAAAATGAGCGATTTGTCATCATTCATCAACAATCTATTTATTTATTGTCATCATTCATCAACAATCTATTTATTTAAACTTTAGACAAGAACTTTGGAAAACTCGAAAAAGTTCAAGACTACCTCGGACCTTCCTTTCTTTGCTGATAACCATGGTAATAAAATATAAGCCTTAAAGGAACGAGCAAGGTACACTTCAGAAGTTCTCTCTCAAATACAAAAACTCAATATCTAGGACTTCATCTCTAATTGATACCGTATTTTCTTTGCTTAAGGTTATAATAAAAAAAGGACCTCATAAAATTTTCAATGCTCTGTTTATTGATGTAATAAAAGTTATGCGATATTT
This sequence comes from Cimex lectularius, assembly GCF_000648675.2. NCBI lineage: Eukaryota > Metazoa > Arthropoda > Insecta > Hemiptera > Cimicidae > Cimex > Cimex lectularius. The sequence continues at coordinate 1,258,700 of NW_019392697.1, forward strand.
TATAAAACAGGAGGAACTTCATGGAATAAAACTTTGAAAGGTAGTGAGTCCTTGTTCGTGGGACACCCTGCTTATAAATTCAACTGGAATTCTTGGTGGTATGAAATCATGGTCAATCATCAACTATCTGGCCTTTTACCAAATTATCCTTTCTATTTAATTAATAAAGTATACAATTACTGTACATTGGAAGGCGGTTTGGTTTACTTTACGACCAAAAAACACACTGAGTCAGTTAAGTTTCAACAAAACAGATGGAAACATGATCTAATTCATAAAATCTTATCTACAAACATGATTAATTACCTTACGATTAAGAGGTCAATTGTAATGAAATCCTAGTTTTTATTGTTTTGTAAAATCGAGAATGTTGGACGTGGATGTTTTTCGATAAAAATATATGCGAAAATTGTTTTTTTTTTCGTACGAAATATACCGGTTTCTTATTTAACCATATCAGGTTATGATATATGTAAATAACCTGTTATGATTCAAAAATAAAAATAAAAAATTAGTTTTTTGTTGTCGTGGTAAATGTGTGCAGTAGGTCTCGGTTTGTAGTAATGTAGGACAAAGGTTAACACCAATTGGGCCCCAAGTCACAAACGGACGCCATTAAGAACGAGTGGTCGCATAAAAATGTGCCGTAATCTCGATTTCATCGATTTAGGGACGAGAAAGCCAGTGGGAAATTTGTGGAAGAAACTGAGTCGACCATCTCGCCTTCCGCTTCTGTCCCGCGGGGACAACGAAAAAGTGAGAGGATGCGAGGAAAAAAAAGCGGCTCGTTATATTTATACACCGAAATGTAGTCATGGCAACTGCTACAAGGGTGGGCGTTACCTTTACTTGGAGAAAACGAACGTACCGAGGTCTGGAATCTTCGAGACTCCTAGGGGGTGAAATGGTACAACTGAATTTTTCACAGGTACGGGCATGAAGCTCGACGGTATCAGAAATATAGACAAAGAATGATATGTCATCCTACCTATATAACAAGAAACTAGTCAAATATGATAACGTAAGTGTCTTTAAAAAGAAAGTACATGTGTTGCTATAATGACCATGTCGTATTACCTAATATTACAAAATGTGTACTTATTTACGATATAATTTGCCAATTTGAATGAAAAATTAGAATGTAGAGAAAGCGAAAGCTGAAAAGGACAGGCTTTAGGCGATAAAATAAGGGTGGAACATCGTTTCTTACCGCAAACTTAAAAAGGGCCTCCGCGGATTCAGCTAGTTCGGCGAGAAGATGGTGGCGACTTGGCTGCTCGCCTGATCTGCACTATCTGCCCCTGCGCATGCCTAACCGGTGGAATCAATGCGACTCCTAGCACACTGCCCCCAAAACGAGCGAGCAGCCCCCGACCGTCGTCCACCCCCGCAGATCCAACCCCCGTTAATCAGACCCCGACGTCACATAAAAGCGCGCCACGGTCGGTCGCCTTTATTTTGGCCGGGTGCACTCGGATCCGGAAAGGATGGGGCGGAGGGCTGCAAGGACCGGAAATTCGCCCAGGTCGGGGGCGTGGGTTTGCCGAATTTTTTTGTCCGCCAACACCGTGGAGCTGCCTGCAATCGATTCCTCCCGGAGCGTTTTCCGACGGTCAAAAAATACTAAGGGAAATTCTCTTATCGGTATGATTTAACTCAAATTCTGGTGGAAAACCACTTTTTAAAAGTTAAGCTTAAAGCCTTCTTGAGAAACAAAACAAAGTTTTAACATCATACTTGCAGAGGTTCTCTCTCAAATACAACAATTCCTATATCTAGGACTTCAGTTTTAATAGCTCAGATTGTTGTATTTCAAGGTAGCATCTTTATCACTTTAGTATTCCTAGGGTACATCCATGACCACCCAGAACCAGCAGATAACTATCACAATTCTTCCTTTTACTATGACACGGTAATAGCATAACTCTTTAACCAACAAGCAGGTGCAAGGTTCACTGCAGAAAATTGAAGCATGTACCGCCATTCATCAGCATCTTAACGTTAAACCCGCTAATGTTCTTTATCCAATAAAAAAAAAAACTGAATATCTAGGTCATCAGTTATAAAAGGTGGAGATCCACAAGCTAGTGCTTTGAGGCTTTTATCTTGTGCACGTACACGACTACCTAGAACCTTCATTTCTTTGCTGATAACCATGGTAATAAAACATAAGTCTTAAATGAGCGATTAGGTGCAAGGTACACTGAAGAAGTTCTTTCTCAAATATAAATATCGAGGATATCAGTTATAAAAGCTGGTGTACCTCAAGGTAGCATCTTGTTAGTTTTTCTAGGGTACATCCATGACCACCCAGAACCGACAAATAACTGTGAAAATTCCTTCTTTTGTTGACACGGTAATAGCATAACTCGTTAAGCAACAAGAAGGTGCAAGGTTCACTGCAGAAAATTGAAGAATATGATAATTGGTGGATTAAACCGCCATTCATCAGCGTCTTAAAGTTAAACCTGCAGACGTTCCTTGTTCAATACAAAACATTCAATATCTAGTTCACAAATTATAAAAGCTGGAGTTCCTAAAGGTAGCATTTTTTACCCCTCCACCTCCCCGCCGTACCTAAGAGAGACCCCATACCGGCTGACCATGGCCACTAAACTAATTCAAATGGGATGCATGTGAGTAGGGGCTGTCCTATAAGCTCAATATCTAGTTCACAAATTATAAAAGCTGGAGTTCCTAAAGGCAGCATCTTGGGCCTTTCCTATATCTGGTTTAAGTCCATGACAATCTAAAACCAGGGAACAACTCTGGAAGTTGCATCTATTGCTGATGACATGGCAATAAATTCCAAGAATTAAAGCAACGCAAGTTCCATAGCAGAAAATTAACATCAAAATTGAAGAATGTGATAATTGGTGAATTTAAGCCCGCAGAAGTTGTTTACCCAATACAAACAATTAGGTCCAAAATTATAAAAGCGTGAGTTCCACAAGGTAGCGTCTTGGGGCTTTTCGAATATCTGCTGTCCATGACGACCTAGAACCAGCGATTAATTGTGAAAAATGCATCCATTGCTGATGATATGATAATAAAATCTAACCCTTAAAGCAAGGTACACTGCTGAATATTGTCGGCAAAACAGAAGAATGTAATTGATGGGTTAACTCTGCACAAATTTAGCCTAGTGCAGTGAGTTGAAGCCTAGAAGCCTAGTAATTAATTTTTTAAATTAATTTTTTCTCACCCAGAGTCTCTTCTTGCAACGGAAGCTGTTCCGAGCCCGAAATCCGTCATCCTTGCGCGCAAAGAAAAATCCCACTAGTACATACTTTTTTCATAGTGGTTTGGAACATCAGAGGACATAAGCCAGGGTGCCGGTGTTTTTAAAAATCAAAGTCGTTTTTAAGTATGAGGGGTTCGGATTCAGGGCGGATTCGGTCTTATTATTTTATACATCCTTTTTGCTCATATCGAATTTATTTCATTTTTTTAATTTTAATAAACGGGAGACAGCTCAAATGGTCCTCCGGGCCGGATAGTCTCTTAAAAATGGTTAACTCGATACTCCATAGTCAGACAGAATCTTAAAATTTTTTAAATCGTATTACTCACTGGGAATTCATGCTGAACCGCATTGGGTCACTTTATTGGGTCGGTCGTCAATTCAATGTTGAACTACCCAAACGCGTTTCGACAATGCACCATCTTCAGTGAGAAACTCATGCTTTGTTGTTAAACTTGATAACCACGTCTTGTAATCAAAACAAATAATATTCAAACAGAAGGCGGTGTTTTTATTGTTATAGCATCACTGAAGATAGCTAGTAGCAGAAACGCACCTCACAGATCAAAATTGCAAGGCCAGATGGCACAGATACCGGGTCATTAATTTTCAGATGTCAAGAAGAAAGAAAACCGGCGAAACGTGATTATCCGAAACATTTGATTAAAAATGGAGACCTAAAATGGTCAGGGTCGGGAAAACCGCTGACAAAAACGAAAACATTCATTATCAAACAATTACAAAGTCCTCGCTCTTAACCCAAACAATCAACCGACAAATATTTATTTCTAATTCTCAAGATTTATACAATTATGGTTTTTAAAAGTATGATTTAAGTTTTTTTTAAATATTTTAAAGGTGTAGCGATGAAAAATGAATGAATCTGAGTTCAAGGATATCTTTGGGTCTTTCTTGTCGATTTACAACTGTGTCGATCTTTTCCGCAGTATAAGTCTGTTGGCCGTAGCTAAAATAAAGAGCAATGAAGAATGAAAAAAATTCTCGTTTATATTTCTCCTTGAAAGACCACACTGAACTGTAGTTCCGAAATGTATATCAAAGATGACTGGAAATTTGAATATTTTTTCAAAATTGGTCCGGAATTATTAGAAAGTTCAGTATTCAAGATTATTCTCGAATAGATCACTTGACGAGGTTTCGCCCTAGAAGAACCAACCAACAATCGATAATTTGCTTTTCTTGAGCGCCTTTCGAGATGCTTCAAGCCCCACTCGACCCCGAAGGAAACTCCACTTTGAAACAGGAACGTTCGACGAATTAATCAATAATACATGGTAATAGATATCATTTATTCTTCGTAGGCTTGATAAAGATCTAATTTTCTCAGGGGAGAAATTTATTCTGACAAAACTTGTCACAGATTCGACACTGGATACAAGATTCTGACAAAAACAGTGAAGAACACGATCAGGGATGATCAATTCATGCTGAACAGCATTGGGCTAGTAACAGCATTAGTTTCTTATACGTTCCTTCTAAATTATTCGAAAAATTAATGAAAAAGAATTGTCGTTATTGCTAGTTCAAACAGCATCGAACCAGATCATCAATTTGGCTTTGGAACATAGTCCACTACCCATCAAATTTACTGATTTCATTACTTGAAGGGGGACCGCTCAACATGGTCCTCCCGGCCGGATAGACTCTTAAAAGTGGTTAAATAGTTACCCCACAGTCAGACAGACACTTAATTCTTTTTTATATCGTATTACTCATTTGGAATTCATGCTGAACAGCATTGGGTTACTTACTGGGTCGTTAACTTAATATTGAACGATTCAAACGCGTTTCAGTATTGCGGCACAATTACAAAAGGATTATCTCTATTTCTAGTTCAAACAGCATCTTACTAGACGACCAATTTGACTTTCGAACCGATCATTCCACTACTCATCAACTGCACAGTTACAGATTTCATTAGTTGAAGGGCGACAGCTCAATATGGTCCTCCGGGCCGGATAGTCTCTTAAAAGTGGTTAAATAGTTACTCCATAGTCAGACAGACTCTTAACATTTTTTTTAATCGTATTACTCATTTGGAATTCATGCTGAACAGCATTGGGTCGGTTGTCAACTCAATGTTGAACTACTCAAACTCGATTCGGCATTGAAGCATAATTACTAAAGGATTATCTCTATTGCTCGTTCAAAAAGCAGATTATTAATTTGGCTTTCGAACCCACTGTTCCACTACTCATCGATTTCACAGAGTTACAGATTTCACTACTTCATCTCACCCCAGGCCTATTATCTAATTATACAATCATACCTTAAGGAGAGATTTTTCGCAGTAAACCAGGGAGACTTCTGAGATGGAAGAAGTGATTGCAGGTGTGCCGCAAGGGTCAATACTCGCTACGCTGTTGTACACAATTTTTACTTCTGATATGCCCACAAATAGGAATATTAACAAGTCGTCCCTCTTCACAAGCTTCACTTATGTTACGAAACCAGATATCAACAATTGAAAAATGGAGCAATCTTTGGAAAATAAAGTTTAACCCGTCAAAGTCACAACATATCACATTTACACTCCGTTGTGAGACTTGTCCTAGCGTATACCTATACAATGAACTTCTCAATCCGACTAAGTTAACTATTTAGGACTTACATTTGATAGAAGACTTGAATCCACACACACGAAAAACAGACACTCAACAAACGATTTAAAATCCTTCATTACCTACCCAACCAACAATCAAATCATTAAAATCAAAACTTTCGACACAACTATCTCTTTAATACCCGTAATGCCACCAACATAAATTGAAATCCATTCTGCTGGTTGTATATAATGCAAGTAGAGTTTAGATAAACAATAATTAAAATAAAAAAATTATCAGTATTTATTTGCAAATCCATTTGCTACACAATGAGCGAAGGGGAAAATATTTTCACAAACTTATGTAATCGTTTATAGAAGAGTTTCTGCCGAGTTATGCAACAACATGAGATTGCATAGACGTTTTAAGAAAAATGGCTATTCAAGACGTCAAATGGATCATCAGAATGTGCATTATATTAACAATTACACAACATTTGATCGATCCTACTTCTAACCTTGGCCCAAACTTGTTCAAATATATGCCAACACATCGTTTTTCTATCAAGGACATTAATTACTCCTTTAATGAAAATGTTTAGGTTGAATTATCTCCTTGTTTACAAATACCAAGGCGTATAAATATGATATTCGGATATTTTTAAATAAAGTTCTGAAGTACACTAGAGATAGGAATTAAGATTGTACTTAGAGCTTAATGTGAGTAATCGAGATAAAATTACAGGTCGGAAGAGAATTCTTGACTTAGCTAAACAGTTTCGTCCATTGCCTTAATTTAATTGCGTGTTCAACAAGTCCCAGTCGTTTTATATCAAATAACATGAGATTCCAGATCACTACCTTGAGTCACCACCTGTGGGATGGATATAAGCTCGAGTGGTCCATCCAATTTTCCCATGGCGCGGAAAACCGTCTTGATTGGATAAAACCGGACAGAAAGGGGCAATTTGAACGAGGGGGTTGAAGGATCGTACTAAGAGTCTCAGAAGATGAGATCAATTCCATAAACCCTGGTATCGACGGTGAACAATATTTGCCGGAATTTACAAAATGGGTAAAATAAATTTAGAACTATGTCAAATTATAAAATGTGCAAAACAGAGCCAAACACCTGGCAAAAGAGTCAGTTAAGAAAAGAAAAATTAAGAATGCAATAATGATAAACAACAATTTTCCAAGCACTAGAAGTAAAAGTTCGAGATGGATAAATACCTACGAATCTAGTGAGAGGAGGATAGATTAAATCTTGTATTGAACTATATAAAGCATCATGTAATAAAATACACTATTACATTATAATAATGGTACATTACCAAGAAAATAAACAATTAGCCTGGTATTAAAACCAGAAACACACGTTGTGTTCCATCCAGTGAGGTTTGGATTACTAAAATCTAGTATTAAAGGATAAAAACTTAATCAATGCGTTGAAAATGTAATAAAATATTAACTGAGTGTATAATAAAAATAAAATACCAGGAAAATTATCAATTATCACGGTATTAATGGAAGAAAGTTTCATTGTACACATTCGTACGAACCCAGTGAGGTTAGGATATAAAAATTGAATCTCACGATTTAAAAAAAAAATTAGTACGTGGAAATTGTAATAAAACATCAACTGAGAGTATAATAAAAAAAAATACCAGGAAAATTATCAATTACCACGGTATTAATGGAAGAAAGTTTCATTGTACACATTCTTACGAATCCAGTGAGGTTAGGATAATAAAAATTGAATCTCACGATTTAAAAAAAACATTAGTACGTGGATAATGTAATAAAATAACAACTGAGAGTATATTAAAGATAAAATACTAGGAAAATGATCAATTTTTCACCAATCAATGGTATTAATGGCAGAAACTTTCATTCGTACGGATCCAGTGAGGTTAGGTTAGTTAAAATTGAATTTCACCATAAAAAAAATTGACAAGTATGTGGACAATGTAGTAAAATATCAATTAAGTTTACAATCAAGGCAAATTATCAAGAAAATTAACAATTATCTTAGTATTAAAGGCAGAAAGTTTCATTGTGCACATTCATACGAATCCAGTGGGGTTAGGATAATTAAAATTATATTTCACGATAAGAAATCATCTTACGATTGAAGGCTGAAATCCGTGTTCTGCACACTTCAAATGCAGTGTGTACAGCTTGTGGAATTATATAAAACTTAAGAACTGAGTGGATAATATGATAAAATATAAAATGAGGGTGTAACCCACGTTCCCACATTATACCCCGCGTTCCTCACACCCTTATGATTCCAGTGAGCTTATAATTGTGTACATCTTGCATTAATCTATATAGAAAATGTAATTAGTGCGTGAATAATGTAATAAAATATAAATTTACAATGTAACTATGATAAATTACCCAAAATCTAAGCTTTCACAATTAACTACGTCACTATGTGATACCCCATCCTATCGAGTTAGGTTAGGACTTTGAAAAGCTCGTTTTGAACGATGTAAAATATGATATCCCATGGATTATGTAATAAAACATAAAATTAGAGTGTACTGGTGGTTAAATACTACGGGAAAAAAATATTTTCATTATAATGAACACCAATATGTCGCCCCTTCCTTCCAATCCAGTGAGGTTACATTTGTGAAAATCATGTTTTAAACCATATACTACGGGGGACTGAGAGACTCTCACGCCGCGGTCGTGGGTTCGATTCCCACCGTCGCCTCTGGCCCTTTTTTCCCGATAACCCCCCAATTGGAACACACAAGAATTCGTACTATGGCTTACAATGGATTAATCAGAAAATACAATTATGCTGGTTTTGAAACTGTAAATAGTCGCCTTGTTACACCTCTTTCAACAGTCAGGTTAGGAATACGTGTGTATTGTATTAAACGATATAAACCGTACACCAGAATGTAAAATGTAATAAAATATAAACTTAGGGACTATTAATGATGAAATATCGGAAAATAAAAAATTATCCTGGTAATAAACTACCAGCCTCGAATCCAATAAGATTAGGGCTGTGTAAATCAAATAAGTACGACATACAACGTAATAACTGCCTAGAAGGTGTACTAAAACAACACATAAAGTACATCACACGGGTGGCCCGCTCAATCTCCGACCTTTACCTCTCTTTAATTATTGGTAATCCTGCCCTACTCGACCTATGCCTGCTTTGTAACTTCATACACATGGCTGTGCTATTAAACTATTACGTAGCACCTTTAGATTTAGGTTCATCATCTGGAAAATCACAACCGGTCGAATTGGAATGAACATTTCTCCAAATTGGATATACTGAAATGAAGTTGAATTAGGACGGTATCGATTAGGAAGCCATGCGGAATCAAGTCTCATGCCGAGCAGGGGAAAGGAATATAAATTACACTAATCCATATTCCTCGGACTTTGTTAGAAGAAAGTTTTCCTAATTGAACTTCGGGGGAGGGGGGTCTTTTTGTTATCGCCTTGTTAACGACAAACGACAGACTGCGCGCTATCGAGGATGTTAAATTTGTCGAGCCGTGAAAGAGTCGCGACGGAATTCGAAAGGAAGTTGAGATGTGCTCAAGGGGGCAAAGGACATCCAAGAGACAATATTGTGAAACTTGTCGCATCTGCCAACTGTTCCATCTAAGGTGGTGAGAGCTCGAGGAATAGTTTTCCAATATCGGATTTTCTTATGTGAAAAGCCCAAGTATAAATCCAATTTTCTAAAAGTGTCGAAATATCTATTTAGAGCTGATTCAAGCGTACCATTTTCTATATCTGAGAAGAAGTAAAGTAGGTTTTATTTTAGAGTGATATTTTCAATTTCAATACTTCATGAACGATCAATCTTTATGACAGTATAGATTAAAATCGGTTGTTTTTAGTTTTAGTATAATTTATTAACTTGCGAATTATTATTAATGGCGTTGAATATGGATACTAAGAAGAGGCTTTTTGTTCCCCAAGCACTACAGCCTTCTCGCGTATTATACTTTCCAAGGTCCTTAGTTCAGTGCAATCAACTCGATCCTTCTCCTAAGGAGTGCTAGACCATTGACTGACCATATAATTCCTTTCCTTAGTTTGCTTTGCATTCGAAGCTATTGTTGGTGGCAGTTTCTTCCTAGTATAAGCTACAAATGGGGTATCGTTGAATATACCCATGCTGTGTACGTGTTTTTTCAGATTCCAGTGAGCGATATATACCTCACACTCCTCTGAACTTTGCCTTGTGTAACAGATGTGTTTCCCTCGAAATAGACAGTAGTCTGGCACCTCTGGAATTTGTCCTTTTATCGATCGAGAGTCAATTCTGAGATGGAGGTGGTTTTGGAGATTTTGGACAGACTTTTAAATGTGATTTTCTAGTGCTTTTATAGCTTTTTCATTATCCAGAATTTCTTTGTCTACTTGCTCAAAAATCAGTTTTCTTACTTAGGGTAATTTTTGTAGTTCAGTTCAACCGACTCTTTTCAGAAATATGATGGCACTGAATGGCATTCCTGCAATTCTTTTCCCCTGGGTTTTTTTGGTATGTTAGCCTTGGGTGGTTTAGTATTCGAAGACAACAGAACTCACATGCCATGACTAGTCTTATCACTCCTCTGAGTTTACTCTTCTCTGACAGTAGCAGTGAGTTTGACAGTCTTGGTGAGAGATGTTTTAACATAATCTTGCTGCGTCTAGCAACTCTAGAGTTTATCCACTTATTTTATCTGTTTTGGGTCGATTCTGAGGATGCCTTGACTGATATATAGTCCTAACACTCCTCTGAGTTTACTCTTCTCTAACAGTAGCAATGGGTTTAAGTCTTGATGAAAGTTGTTTTAACATAAGCTTACTGTGTTAAACCTACACCTTTAGAATTTTTCCACTGATTCAATATGCAGGTTCAATGCAGATCCTCTTCTGGCTTATATGTTACCCAAAATTCCTCTTATGTTCTAGAACCCAAGAAATCATCAGCAATGTTTCCCCAGATTTTGGAAATTTTGAATGCATTCCCTGACTAATTTTCATCTAATTTTTTACATGTTAATATTTTAATAGCTTGACTAAGGATTTTTATTTATTATTGAACTAATTATTCAAGTAAGTAAAATTTATAACAAGAGCTCAATATTATAGTATAAATATAGCACCCACAGCTGTGTGACGGCTTGATGGATAATTATGAACAGACTCTTATAATCTCAAGTCACTTTTAACTGCTTTTAGAGAGACTGGGATTAAACGTGCTATCATATCTTTAAGTTTCATCCAAATCCTAGAAGATAATTCTATCTTTAAAACCTAAACAATCTGTCGCATAAAACAATTAAATAGTTATTAATTGATGGATTAAAAAAGTTGGATATTTTCAATTATGATGGGGTATGACACAGGACAAACACGGATTAATGTTTGCCATCGAGTCTTATCAGCGCTCAAGGTTTCACATGATTCATCAACAAGTTTAGACTGTATTGGCGTTGAGAGCCTTTTATGAGGAGTTTGATTAAAATAATTGACGAACATGAGAATTTAATGAACAAAATCGAATTCGACTAATTGCACGTTTAAATAACTAAGTTCTGGAAGAAGTTAAGTTAAAGTTGGATTTCTAACCAAATCTAGATATAATTAATTAATTAATTAACATCGATAATGAAACGTTTTTTGGTGATACTAGGTCGAAAAATATTGTCACGTGCCATAGCATGGCAATGGATCCTAGCAGCTTAGAACCAAATATTCTGCTTTGTTACATGTATTTCGAGGACGATATCAATCGATTTGTTTTTTTTAACGTAGAATTATAAAATAATATGCATTGTCGTATTATATGATATTAGGTATATAAGAAGTTACATAAACCCAAAAAGGCTTCTGTCCTGGGCTGTTGCTTATGAGTCGGCTGGCGGCAAGGAAAGTGACTGAGTACAGGATATTACAAGAAACCTTCATGGCGACATACCACTAGCCCTATTTTAGGGAGGAAGCTGAGTTCGTGGGGCTAGGAGCTGTATACAAGCTCAGGTCAGAGGGGATACAACAGCTCCCCAAGATGCTCGTTATCTGACTTCCGTTCATCGGAGAGCCTGAGAGAGGCCATAGTGACCAACATCCGTCCTAGGATGGGCCTGGAATTGGACCATAAGACCGACGGTGAGGAAATGAACACAAGATTGATTGGGCGAAAATTAGGGTTGGAAGACCAGCACCATCTTCCATTTTAAGGGTACCGGGCTATTCCCGGAAAGAAATTAGATACCAACTGCTAGAAATCCTATCCACAACCAATATCATTCCTGACTAGCCAATTCATCGTGGCTCGACCAAATTTATCCCTAGACCGTTAGCAGTTCTGCCCTGTAGTCTAGACGTTTCTCAGGCTTTCTACTTCTGAAACTCAAATCCTTCCTTTCTACAATATACTATCTCATCCTAAAACGTTACGTACCGAACTTGAACCTTTCCGGTTCTTTCTATCCTCCAGAGTTCCTTAAAGAAACATTCCAGGCCCATTACTTTTCAACATACACGGTAGACTTCCCTCAATACACTAACACTTGTCCTCCCTTTTACCTAGATCTGATCCTAAAGCTCTACATAACCGACAAATACTTTCAACTCATTGTGACCACTCTTACACACATACCGCAGGCAGACCTTCCTGAAACTATCCGTACCGCCATCCTTTGATCCCATAAAGATCCTGTCATCTCACCCAAAAACCGGCAAGGCTGTGCTATCCCTTGGTGATTCTAGCGGTGGGGAGACGAGGCCATAGGCAAGAACGCTCGAACAGCATTTTTAGACCTATTATCAAAAAATGTTTCAATAAAACCAGTGTGCACCCTGTGCCTTAACAGTTCGGCCATTTCATATACATTGTAGGGTCAATAAAGTCCCTAAGGGCAAAAAGAGACCAAATATACAACGTAAATCCTTAAGAGGTTCTCTGAGAAGGTACTCTAGTAAAAATTTGAGTGAATTAGTAATGAACCCCTTCCATCCGAATAAATGTTGCCCAGTTCATTGCAACAGTTCGAAAATCCGTCTAGAGGAGAAAAATCCTTTGAAAAATAGCATTTGAAAATATTCGGGTCTGGACTGGGAAAGAGGGATAGTGCTCCGAGAAAGTACGTTCATATATCTCGGTGCGGTTCCTCCAACATTCCAGCGTCTTTTTATTAGACTTTGTCCATTGCCACGATGTAATTTGAAGATCGGGGTTGAGAATTTATCAGCCGTTATGGCATAGGGAATTTGTAATTTCCAACGCTTCGGAAAGTTCAATGTTCACTTACCCATCCCAATCAACACCGCTAATCACTAAACGGTGAGCGAGGCAGAAATAACGGATGTGCGCCTGTGCCTGTGTGTGTTTCTTTCAATTAGCTAGGATGGACGTGACAATCATACTCGAAAAGTTCTCCTCGATACCGCATATTGCCGTGTTTCAGTTGTTTTATGCAATACGATATTTCTGATAATTGAAAAGACGAACAACCGAACTAAACGCCAAACGATCATTCAGTTAGAAAATGAACAATTAATTAAATTATAATATATTGCATTACTTCCTAACACTTTCTAGAGGGTCAATAATAAAAATTATAAGCAAGGTTAACACAGGTTGGTAAGCGACTAGGCTAACTTTTTATAAGGCTATGAAACTGGAACACATTATTATTATTTGGAGTTATTCTTTTGGGTCTTAGAGGTGATGAACCTGTAATTTGACCATTCCTAGTTGGGCCCTACCTCAGAAATACTCCGATACAAGTACGTTCTAAGTAAGTTTTACATAGATTTGGATTTGTATTGGCTCAAATCCGCAAATGTACGTACATATATAAACATGTGCCGAGTTGACCCTATTGGCCTCTTGTAGTCCCCCGGCAACTCCAGCGTTTGCTATTTAGAGCCGGCAGACTCGACAATCACCCACCCCGGGGGCAGACCTCAGTCTTATCCGTCCAGCCACCGAGGTTGGGCTCCGGGGGAGGGTGCTGGCAACAGCTAGGTCAATTCGGCACCCAACGTATTGAGTTCCAAACCCACTCGTACTCACGTTCATTCTTAAATCATTCACTCCTATTCATTCAATTAGGGTGATGGAATACTCGATATTCCTCCATCGACCCTCTCGTATCACACATCACGCTAATAAATACATTCACTCTCAACCCAACCTTTCCACGTGTTATCCAACTAGCCTAATTTAGGCTTTTAGGGTCGATGTGGTACTCGATATTCCGCCATCGACCCTCTCATATACAAATTCACGCTAATAAATACGTTCACACTCAGCACCTTTACACATACTATACAACTAACCTAAGTGAGGGTCTATGTGGTACTCGATATTCCGCCATCAACCCTCCCGCATCGCACATACACGCTAATATATACATTCATTTTCAACCTTTACACATATTGTACAACTACCCTAATTGAAGGTCGATGGGGAACTCGATATTCCGCCATCGACCCTCCCGCATCGCACATTCACTCTAATAAATTCATTCACTCTCAATAGAAACTAGGCATACATTTACGTATTTTAAATGTCCGTTTGGTGTTTTTATTATGGTGTCGTTTTGTTTATTGTGGATATTTGTCTTTTTGTGTGTTATGATTTTTATCGTTTCTACTTCGTTTTCGTATTGCCTTTTGAGCCTTGATAATAATGGCCAAAATAATTAATATTTAACAATCAAAAAATCTTTTGATCTAATGGTCTTATGGTTCACTATTCAACTATGGTATATATTTCAAGTAATCATTTTGTTTTAAAAATAACCCTTTTCTGGTTTCGCTGGAAAATCTCGAAAAACTAAAATTGACAAAATTTATAAGAAAAGATCATTTTTCTTAATAATAATAGGCAATTTTAATAGATAACCATTGATTGTGTGAAAAATTGTTTAATAAATATCTTATCCAAATAACAAATCAATAATTGAACTAGTGGTTCTATTATTTACTTGACCAAACCAAAACAATCTTTTATCGCCAACTTTTGGAAGAAATGTAGTAATTTTGTTGTTGTATTTGATTTGAGTTAGATTAAAGTCAAAACTTTCGAATATTCTCAACAGGATGAATAAAAATTTTAAGGGGTGGCCTTAAATAGGAGTGAATAATTAAAACCTTTGCAAACAAGGTTTTAAAAAACAGTCCTGTCTCTCCTAATAGTGGTAAATGTTTAATACGACGATGTCCCAGTACAGGGACCGATAATCGCAATTATGTCCTTGATGGGATGGGCAGGAATGTCGATAATCGGTTTAATTGCAGGCCAGAGCACATTCGACGAACCAAGGCGCAGCCATATGCTGCATAAATATTACAGTTCGGGTGAAGTATAAAGCCCTCGAACCTTTTGTCCTCTGAGTCGTCACTGTATCGTTTCCGAGCATACTTGGTGAGTAAAAGGATTTTAGTGTTGAAAAACAACATAAAAATCCATCAATTTTTATGTTACATTACAATCGTGTCAACCCCACATAGATTGTTCAACGTATTTTAACAGTACAATTCATAAAGGATCTTTTTCTTTGCTAAAGATAAGAAAACTTGACTTTGCCAGAAAGTTTCGTGCAAAGTTGAGATAAATCATGAGAGAAGCTCGAAAAGTGAAAAAGTCTCATGAGCAACAGATTCTTAGAGGAGATTAAAATATAACACAATTATATCACTCGGATTTATTATAAAAAGTGATCTTCAATGTCTAATAGAAATAAAAACAAAGGGTAACTAGAGTTTTTTCCCCTTTCGAAGGGACCACTGTTGAAAAATAAGAGAAGATCGTGAAGATAAATCAATTATAAGCTCTGATTTAAGTATCAGGGTACATATGTGTCTGGGTAACCAGAAAATTAAAGAAAAATAATCGATAATCATTCAAGTCATCAAATGTGACATTGATTTTCCAAGTTCGTATACGGCTGATCAACACTTGTGGAGAGGCTTTCGTCGTAGAAAATACTTCAACACGACGGAAAACGTGAATAAGTCGGCGACCTCAGCACAAAAACCGTGGGGCCAAATGAAAGGCCGAGGTCAGACTACTTTGAGACAATTTAAATAGTCTTTAAAGTAAAAAACAAATGAAAAGCACCCTTCTTTAATAGTTGGCGAGATATTTTTAAAGATTTTGTCAAAAAAATTGTCTATTCTTACCTTTACTGTTTCCTCAGTGAAAATACCAGCAGGTATTTCACCCGTGCCTAATTTATTATTAACAACCGACCCACGCCGAGTAACGAGAAGACTCCACGAGCTGGACTTAGTAACGAAGTTGGCTTTTCTACTTGTTAAAACTTATTTGGCGAAAAACTAGTACATCCTAATTTTAAAACTTGCCCCAAGCGTATTTCCTTCCATTCTAACGTTGAAAGACATTAAAATACAGAAGACAAACTGCGAACGTCTAACTTTTAAAGAATTGCATTTCTACAGTGATAAAAAGCTCGCGAATGGCTTCAAAACAGTGGGAGAAATTAATTTTTGTGCTGTTTAAAGTTACAGTTTAGACCGATAGTTGAACTTTCTTCAACAGCGTATATTTTGCTTTACTTTCGAGGAAAACAAGATCTGATGATGACATAATTTCGACACCCATGATGCCGTGAAAAAGGTCGAAAGTACAAAATAATCCTGGTTTAGTAGGAACCTAAAGTAATTAAAAAACCAAGATTATTCAGAAATCGTGAGATGCGGTCTGGTGTGATGTAGGTTTCAGAAAAACATTTTCTTTGTCGTGCCAACGTTTCGATCTTTATTGAGATCATCTTTCATCACTGAGTACAAATACTTTGATTGAAAATAAAAAAATATATTTTGTATTGTATAAATTAACTTTTTTCCACATCCTACATGTATTTGTTAAATTTAAACAATGTTTGTAAATCCCAGGCCCTGAAGGTGATCTCAATAAAGATCGAAACGTTGGCACGATAAAGAAAATGTTTTTCTGAAACCTACATCGCACCAGACCGCATCTCACGATTTCTGAATAATCATCGACAAACGGTCACTAATCACCACACATAAAAAACTAAGATTTTTAGGCAATAAACTGTAGTTTTATTATTTACACTTCACAGTTACACAATGTTGATTCAGCCTAAATATAGTAATGACCCTCGGCTCAAACACAATCATCTTTCAAGCTGAATTCATGGAAACATGATCACATGAAACAAACAAGTGTATAGCAAAACATTTCATGGGTATAACAAAACATTTCATGGGTATAGCAATAATAATAGTATCAGATAGCTAGGGAGCTTGTTAAGGCATTCCAGCCGATTCATGATCTAGTCTGGAAAAGTCTGACGTGTTCCAGGTCATGATGTCGATCAGGTGAGGTTGCTAGCTAAAACTCAGATCAATAGGTCCAAATCCATTACAACCTATTAAAAAAGAGCTGGAATCCTGGGATGGTAGATAACACTAACACTAACACTGTGACCGAAGCAAAAAGACTACTATCTGAAATAAACCATGTGAGAAAGAATATTCGTCCTACTCAACAGAGAAGGATAAATATTTTTATAGTACAGTACCCTTAGTACCTAAAGGGTAATTTTTACTGGACATGTTTCTAAAAATAAATAAATGGGACTATTAGCAGAAGACTATGTCGCTTGCTATAGCTAGGAAAAGGCTATAAAACCGAGGAAAGCCATTCTTGAGCAATTTAGATCTTAGCAATAGAACAGCAAAGGACATACCAACCCTCGGGGTGTCGGTGTTTTGAAAAAACAAAACAATTGTAAGTATGTCCACCTTTACTTTACAGCGATGAGCACCCTGTCAACACCTAAACAATTGCGGCTACCGACGACCCCATGTTTTTTAAAGCAACAATTCCAGTTCCACGAGGAAGTACCCTAGGTCAAATCCTCTACACATCCAAACAGACAACTCACTATGCACACGATACCGCAACCTATCTACTCACTCCAAAATCGTACCCTAGCCAGAGAAGCGTTAAAACATTACTGAACCTCATTATACTGATGCTCTTGCTTGCGGACTCGGAGGCGGATCAGGTTGAAGGAGTAAAAAAGCCAACAAGTGTTTAAGCTCAATACCATTACTATACCTCCGTCCAATAAAGCTATAGCAGACCCAAGGGAGTATCCTAAGACCAATCCTCTATAAAGTTTACAGACCGTATAGATATGATGTCTAAATCACAAACTTCGCGTACAATACTGTAATCCTCTCCTCACACTGACCCTACCCTTGAAGAAGAAGAAATCCAAGATCACCTAGACCTCATAACAGACTGGTGCTATCGATGGCACATTAAACTGAACGAACAAAAGAGGCTTCAGGTGACGTATATATCTACAATAGAAGACGAACCTCCACCAGTGTATATATACAGCAAGACAAACCCTCTCACCCAACCGAACCCGCTACCTTGGGTTCTACTAAGAAAGAAAATTTACACCGAACCCATATTAAAAGGACAAGAACTTAGCAAATGATATGTACTCTCGGACACCTATGGGACCAAAATCAACATTAAGCATGCACTAGAAACTAACCGCTTACGAAAAACACTCATCAGACAGATTTGGACTTACGGAATCGAACTGTGGGGCTCGGACAACCCTCCAATATCCAACAAATCCTACTTTCAATTCTGATCCAAAAACGCTTCCTCAATATCTACTCTGAACTCTCTCCATTTTAACCCACCCATTGTCCCATAGTGATAATCCTCCAAGCTGTATAAAACGACAATGGCATCGTGACCTCCTATCTTAACCCTCCCAAATAAAAGAGAGTTCCAGTACTGGCTGGTGTCTCTCCCCATTGCCTCCTCCTGGTCTGATATATTTGTACATAAATATCTACACTTGACAATTAATTAAGGTTTTTAGTTGAGATGAAAAAAAGTCGAGGTCACGATAGCTCAAGTGGTAGAGCAGCGGCGTATCTAGCCGAAGATCGTGGGTTCGAATCCCGCTCGTGCCATTAACTTTTTTTCATCTCAACTAAAAACCTTAATTAATTGTCAAGTATTTATTGGTCAAGCGGACCACGAAAGTAGTGAATTAATATCTACACTATTTACTCAATCCATATTTATTTTGTACAGATATCAATTAATAAAATAAATATTAAAAAAATCTTCCAGAAAATACAGTGGCATAGTTCGGACATACTGAATAAAAGGTTAACTAGAAAACGGGAAAAATCCTTTCGCCTCTAAAGTAAAGACGGGTCTTATGTTTCACGCTTTTATTTTAGGAAAAGAAAATGAATTTTCTAGTTGAAAAAAAAGTTAACTATAAAGAAACATTACGTGCCAAGTTTAGACAAATATTCCCGAAAGGCATGCTTTTTGTCAAAAATGAACCACAGTATACCAAATCGCAATATACCGCTTCATCGATTTACAGTCAAGTGTAATTTTCCGTTTTACAAAACCGCACTCATCCTTCCACAACGATTGGCAGCGGGAAATGAAAGGATTCTCATTCATGAATGAGGATTCAGTGCCTAACGCCGCCGGCGATCAAGGGCCACTTCCATTATCCACTTCGAAATGTGGACTTCGCCCAAAGATCAAGTTAACCTTTGGGGGTGGGAATCGAGTTTCCTTTACTCTTAAGTGCTCCCTGAGAACGAAATGGCAAATTCGATCGGGTACTCCAACTTCGATTAAATGGTCATGGAAAGCAGTTTAATTAACACAAATTAAATATTTTCTCTTTCTGGCTAAATGTTCTTTTAGTCATGTGACCGAAATTGTTTTTCAACATCCGTTTAAATGTTTAAAAAAATAAACTACATTGCACCACTTTTCCTTTCAAAGACCTAAGAGTTTCCGTAAAAATTTATAAAGAAGACAAAAGGTTTAAATAAAAATTATATACATCTACGGATAATTGACCATATTTACAAAAAATCAAACAGTACAAATAATTTCGAGAGGACACGAATTACACATTAATTATTTAGTCACTAATCCTTTCTTCAGCTAGTCTGAAACATCCCACAATATAAAAACCTCTCCAACCTCTCAAAAAAGCCTTCTAATCCCAGAAAGAACCGTTGTCTCTGTAATAAATAACACTTACCTTCTCTCTGACACCAAGAGAGCCTCTGGCCATTTCAAAACTTCGGCCGATTCTAAGCTCCTTGAGCTCACAATAAATTTCGTATCACAATTGAGAATTCCTACTAAGATCAAAACATTAAATGGCTCATATATTATTTTATTTATACTATGGAACAGTGAAACGTGAAATGCATTCAGTCCCATTTAAAATATTTGTGATATCATCCTTGCTGTCAGGAAAAATTTCCAGATCAAAATGCTTTTCTAAAACCAGATTGATTGCTGGAGCACAGGCCGGGGGATGTCTTCAACCCCCCCTAAAAAATCAAGTAGTTCCCGTCCTTTGCCTTAGAAGACAGATTGGCTTATTCTCATACATATTTGCAACCGTGCTTGCTGCGTCGTATGAGGGCCTATCCTATGATAATCTTCCGGAGCTCATTAGCCAAGGAATGTGAGCATAAGGGAGAGAAAGAGAGAGGGGGCAGAGGCAGAAGAAGAGAGGCAATTGCGGATGCAAAGAGAGAAAGAGAGAGAGAGAGAGAGAGAGAGAGAGAGAGAGAGAGAGAGACAAAAATGAAGAGATAGAGAAAGGGAGAGAAAGCAAGGTGTCAATGTGAGTATGTGATAGAACGAGCGAGCGTGCGTGCGTGTGTGTGCAAGTATGTGCGTGAGGAGAGAGCGCGCGAGAGAGAGAGAGTAAGTAAGTGTTAGTGTGTGTGGGTGTGAGCGAGAATGTTTGAGTGTGGGCGCGTCAGATAGCAAATGAAACAATACGAGGACTAGAGATAGCAAATTTTGTGAGTGTTAGTGCGTGAGAACGAGACTGTGGAGTGTGGGTGAGTGTCAGTTCACGAGAGAGCAAAATAGCTTTAATATGATTGCGTGAGATAGCGAATTTTGTGAGTGCGTGAGCCAGCGATTGTGTAGTGCGCGCATGAAAGAGCGAACTGTGTCAGTGCGTGAAATAGCGAATTGTGATTGTGAGTGCGCGAAAGAGCGAATTGTGTCAGTGCGTGAAATAGGGAATTGTGCGTGTGAATGCGAGAGAGTGAGAGGGGGGGGAGGGAGAGAGAGAGAATTGTATGAATGCGTGAAATAGGGAATTGTGCATGTGAGTGTGAGTGAGCGAACTGTGTCAGTGAGTGAAATACCGAATTATGAGTGTGAGTACGTGAAAGAGCGAGCGAATTGTGAGTGTGAGTGCATGAGATAGCGAATTCTGTGATTGTGTGCGCGTGAAATAGCGAATTGCGCGAGTGTGACTAGCAAGATTGTGTAAGTACGTGAGCGAGCGAAATTGTGTGAGTGTTTGAGAGAGGAAGATTGTGCGTCTGTGAGAGTGTGGAAGACAAAGATTGTGAAACGTATGAATGAAAGAACAGCATTGTTTGAGAAAATAAAGAAGTGAAGGCATGAGTGTTTGTGAGTGAGTTAGTGAGTGTGAATTCGTGAGAGTGAGAGTGTGTGACTGTAAGTACGTAAACGAGCAAGATTTTGTGAGTGTGTGCCATATAAAATGATTGAAATTATAATTTCTTTCCTAGGGATAATAATATACTCTATTACCAGTTACTATTTAATCATCGAGCTGTTTACCACTGCTGATTATGAGGAACATTTACTTCATTTATCTATACTTTCCTCCTCAGGTCCTCAGTCCTCAGAATAAGGAGTATTACAAATTTTTACAATATTTTGGTTTTTAAATACATCTCAACTAGATTACGGGCCAAGTATACGAAACATGTTCTTTTTTCATAACTAATGAGATTGAATTAATTAAGTGAAAGTCCGTACTTAGAATGTTTCTTAAAATATCAAAAGCGACCAAGTTAAAAAAAAGAAATCTTGGACTTACAATAAGTTCTCGTTAATAACAACTTTCATTTTGCCCTTTTTTTAAATTTTCCTTTTTAATAAGCCGTAAACTTTGCCGGATCGGGGACTTTTCTCGTTAGGCCAGTGATCGGGTCTACATGTGAATACGCTTTAGCGAAAATAGCCCGTCCAGCGGGTAAGTGCCAAGTTTTCCGACGAAGGACGCGGACACGTCAAATATTTGCTCGATTCGTTATTTGCCGACTTTACATACGGGCTTATTTATATGAGGGGCCCCAATGAAGAAAGCAATTCACAGCGGTCGAATATTGCCATAAGTTTTAACTATCCTTTTGACATCCAGTTTAAAAAACTGTCAAACAAAACATATGGGGTTTTGGGACAACTTACAAATCTAACTACATCATAAAAATTAATTATGTAGCATAAATTACAAGCGATTACAACGTCTGCGGTTCTGTGTTCGAATCTAATAGGTGAGCCATAAAAAATGACCGTTTTTCTAGCTAATTTAAAAATAATTTTATTTTTATACATATTTTTAAATATAGTATGTACGTTATGTTCTATGTTTGTTGCCATCTCGAGGTCAGGTGTTGGATTCTTCATAAAATCGATATATATCGTGGACCCTTTGATGTATTTACAATTTTTTTTAATCTTTCGTATAACGAAAGATAAGTGGTGGAAGAGAGATATCAGATCAGAAAAAGACATTGATTTTTCAAATTTGAAAATACAATAAAATATTGTTTTTTATTGTATATAACATGTCTTAAGTGTTGTGTGCACATATGTTTTGTCTAGTGCAAGTATTTATTAGCGTGAATGGCGAGGGGTGAGGGTGATATATAACGTCATCATCGCCCCTCGAAAGTTATATATCACGTATGACAGCGTATGAGTGTGTGTTCGGGGTCGATGGCGGAATATTTATAAAAGTACTCCATCGACCCCAATGTAGATTAGTTTGAGTATAGGAGGTTACTCCACCGACCAAACGGAATGAGTGTATGGATGTATTTATGTGTATGAATGTATTTATTTGTATGAGTGTAGTGTTTGAAAGGGTAAATAGAATATAGACTTAGTTGGGTGCTGAAATGACCTAGATGTCGGAAGCCCCAGTAAAAAAAAAAAAAAATATATATATATATATATAAACAAAAATGCAAATAAAAATATCCAAAAATTACTGTTGAATAAAAAAATNTTGAATATAGACTTAGTTGGGGGATGACCTAGACCTAGATGTAGAAAGCCCCAGTCAAAAAAATAAAATATAAACAAAAATGCAAATAAAAATATCCAAAAATTACTGTTGAATAAAAAAATGAATAGCATTACTGCAACAAGACTACTTAAATATTTTAAAACATACTCTTAGATAGATTAAAATAAAAGTTTTGACAACATTTTTGGCTGGAGTCGATTTCATGACAAGCATGCAGTTTTTGAGAAAAAAAATCCGCAGTTGAACTGTAGTAAATGTTTCTGAAAGCTGTTATAGATATGTTTTTCAAAGTGCTATGTCTGGACTGTAAGCAGGGTGAGAGAGAAGCTCAATTCTATCCAATTCTGTTATTTTTTGGTTGGTGTAAAGAGAAGTGTATGATCGGGTGATATCTTATTGAAACAAAACCAGATTTCTATTTATTAATCCTGGGGAGTGCTGGGTCAAAACAATAAAATCAATGGTTCGACCTTCAGGAATGAACTAATAATGAATTATACCTTCGTAATTCCAAAATGCAGAGAGCCTTATCTTTTTGTCAAATTGCCCTTGTTTGGCGACAGGTAGAGCCTGTCTAGTCTAGTCTAGTCTAAAAAGTCTAGTCATTTTCTTGGTCTTGGGTTTCCTCCAATATATCTACATTTCATCGCAAGTAACTAATCTTTCGATGAACAGATCATTTTGGTTGTTCAGAAGGTGTTGACAAATTTCTACTCAGCGTCATGGCTATCCAATGGTCAACTCATGAGGAACTATTCTTAATGAGCGATTCACTTTCCCCAAGGTAAGCAGTCCACGATTTATAGTGGATTGTAAACTCAAGCTATTATGGCCAATTCCCGAATACTTTTCGTTGGGTCTGCATCAGCAGAGTCCCACAGAACGCGTCATCGAATGATGATTTTCGTCCAGAACCCTCTTTCCTCTTGAGGCTTCAAATTTCTGCAACTGTCTGCACACTGTCCGTTCAGAGAGAGCATCCTCTTATTCAAATTGCCGCATCAAACGTGTTGTTTCGGCGGCGGAAAACTTACGTTTCCAATAATGACGTAATATTACCAAAATTTCAAATTTTACCGATATTTTGTTTAACCAAACTCTAAGACAAAACTGAACATTTTTTACACACTGATTTAATATAGTCCTACAGGAGACTACAATTGCAAAGAAAATTAAATCGGTCATTTTTTTATGACATCCTATTTTATACCACATATAATCGGCATAACGGGATCCCTTTTTCCCAGTTTACTTTATCGGGTATTTTGATTGGAATTTTATTAAATGAAATCTGAATTTTGGGATCACGGGGTCGATGAGCATCCCCAGAACCTCGTCCGCCTAAAGACTCTTCTGAAGATTTAATTAATCCTTTTTATGTGGGGACTCTCCTTGAGTTAGCCGACCGGAACAATAAAAAGAAACCCCAAAGGCACCGTTAAACAAAAACCTGCACACACTACTATGAAATGAAAATGTACTTTATTCAATATTATAATGACTAACAACTGTAAATATAAAAATAAATAAAAGCACACTACTAACAACCGTCTGCCGGAAAACGGGCAAAAAGTTTATTATTATTATTATTATTTCTAATAAACAAGCACATGAAAACACTATTCTTACTAAATTCTAACAATTTGTGCAGAGCATCTCATTAGTAACTTCTTGGAAAAAAACGACCTGATAAATATAATACCAAGTTCTTTAACAAATTTCAATTAATTAATCTTTATGTAAGGTATTGGTTGAAATAGAAAAGAGAGTGTCACGAGCGGGATTCGAACCCACGGCTTTCGGCTACCTCTTGAGCTATCGTGACTTCGATCCACTCGGAGTTCAACTCCCCATCTCAACCTACCTCTCGAATTTTCCCTCCTTCTTCTTCTTCCGTGGGTTCTTTAACAAAGTTTACTAAGTTGAAACACTGAGAATTATTTAATGAGGCGAGTGTATATACTCTTGTTAAGTGTCTCAATTTGATTTCTGCCAGAATCGGATGTTCTGCTAAGAAATGGAAGGTGTCTTCTTGGATTATAGTTAAGAGGAAGTAACTCACATCTAGTTTTACAATAAAAAACCAGCAAGCAAACGGGACAGAGGAAGTTCCAGCACTCTCAGATATTAAATGTTTCCATCAAGCGCATGTTCCTTATGTAATAGTAATCTATACGACTTATGGGCCTGTGCTAGACATGTATTCCTGATACATTGTGTGGGTTTTGTAAGCAAAACTGGACAACCTTCGACGTTATCCGTGAAAATTCAATATTCGGGTTGAATTACTGCGACATGACCCTTCAGGCCGAAGACTATGAACCGACACTATAACCTCGAGTTATAAAAGGGACTTGACTTCACAAAAATCATACAAACTCAACACTGAAACGGGAAAAGGAAGTATAGAAAACCAGGATGATCGGAAACGACCAAATTAAACAAAAATCCACGGTTCTAGGTTTCCTCCTATCCTAAATTACCCAAGGTGCAATTTGAGGTCATCCCAAATGTTGAACCTGTATAATATGCTCTAACTTGTTTCCATGACCGCCCAGAGAGAGCGACAACTTTCTTTTCAACTGAATAACACTTTTAAAAAAGTCACAGGTCACTTTCGGTACTATCGTATGTGGGCTGAACTAGTAAATCCACTTTTCGCCGCTGTTAATAGCTATTTCATAACGCGGGCGAGCTGCCAAACGATTTTCAGCTGTTGGATTAGAAAAGTGGCCAGCGAGATAAATAAACGCTTTAGTTGCTGTTTTCTTGAACGAATACTGGATATTCGGCTACTCGGGTTGCAACTTTGTCAGTAACTTCTCCATTCAAAATGGAACCAAAAAGTCCCAATTAACTATGGTCCGAATCTCAACTGTTTCGGAGTTATTCCACTTTTTCTGATTTTTTAAGCTTTCAGATCAACCATGATAACACCAAAACTAAAAGGTTTTGGACAAATCCGTTGACACCATTTTTTTTAATTTATTACAATTTATATTAATAAAATATACATCTCGTCATTTGAGGTTATTTACATATTTACATTTTTACACTGTATATCATGTCTTGACGGGAGTCGCTAACTATTGTTGGTTTCCCAGTTTTGTGCAAGGTTAGCCCATGATGAAGAGGTCCCAAGGCCATCTCCGCTTTAATCGGCGGACAGGATTGTAGGTATGGATTATGTTAGTCATGGAGTGAGCTGGGGGTTGGGGTGAGTGGAGAGTTTGTCGTGAAACTGGGTGAATTTGGACGGGATTAATTCATTTACAAAGGGTATTTTGAGGTCATTGTGGAGGATGGCGTTGGAGACATAGTAAGGAGAGGTCACTATAATTCAAGTAATTAAGGTTTTTAGTTGAGATAAAAAAATCAGTGTCGCGAGCGGGGTTCGAACCCACGACCTTCGGCTAGATACGCCGCTACTCTAACAATTGAGCTATCGTGACTGCGATCCACTCGGATACTAATTTCCCATCTCAACCCCACCTTTGAATTTTCCCTCCATTTTGCCAATTCAATTCAAAAGTGGGGTTCAGATGGGAAGTTAGTGTCCGAATGGATCGAAGTCACGATAGCTCAATTGGTAGAGTAGCGGCGTATCTAGCCGAAGGTCGTGGGTTCGAATCCCGCTCGTGACACTGACTTTTTTATCTCAACTAAAAACCTTAATCAATTTAAAGATATTAATTGGTCAAGCGAACCATGAAAACTAGTGAAGTTAACTATAACTAAGTTAACTATAAGGACTTTGGATTGCAAGGATTGAATTCGTTGGATGTTGGTACGTTTAATCGGCGGACAGGATTGTAGGGATGGATTATGTTGGACATGGATTGGGCTAGGGGATTGGGGTGAGTGGAGAGTTTGTCGTGGAACTGGGTGAATTTGGACGGGATTAATTTATTTATGAATGGTATTATGAGGTCAGGTATTTTGAGGTCATTGGGGAGGGTGGCGGTGGAGACATAGTAAGGAGCGTTAACTATAATTCTAAGGACTGTAAGTGGAAGGATTGAATTCGTTGGACGTTGGTAGGTTTAGCAGTGCCCCAGACTAGCTAGAACTTTGAAAAAAAATCAAACTTGAAAAACTTACAATGGTGATTCTGAACTACTATTTCCAAAGTCCTAGTTAACTATGGTCCGAATCTTGACAGTTTCGGAGTTATTCTCCTTAAAAAAAAAAAAAGAAAAAAAAAATCATGATCTTGCTTCAAATAAACAATACTAACACCAAAATTAACTACTAAAAAAACTACGTTAAATTTCGAATAAGATGTGATCAACACTAAACTTGTAAACGTTGTTGAAATAAACGTTTTTGTAGCTAGAACTTTGAAACACTTTTTTTTAAGCTGAAAAAGTTACTAAGGTAATTCGAAACTACTATTTCCAAACCTAGAGACTAGCAAATTTCAGAAAACGTACTCCATTTAATATCTTTTTAGTGATGTAATTGCTTTTTTAATTACGTTTTTCAATGATGAAGAAATTAATGAAGGAAAGGAGAAAACCGTGGTTGACGGATTGGTAAGGGATTCATTCAAAATTTCCTTTTTTTATCTTTCCACCTTACAAATCCGTCAACTAAGATTTTCTCCTTTCCTTCATCAATTTCTTCATCATTGAAAAAAGTATTTAAAAAAGAAATTACACTACTAAAAAAAAGATATTAAATGAAGTATGTTTACTGAAATTTGCTGGTCTCTAGGTTTGGAAATAGTAGTTTAGAATCACCATAGTAAATTTTTCAACGTTGAAAAAAACAAAAGTTTTTCAAAGTTCCAGCTACAAAAACGCTTATTTCACCACCGTTTACAAGTTTAGTGTCGATCACATCTTATTGCAAATTTTACGTAGTTTTCAATGGTATCAACGGATTTGTCCACTATCTGTTAGTTTGGAGTTATCATTGTTTATTTGAAGCAAGGTCATGAAATCTTAAAAAAAAACAGAAAAAGGAGAATAACTCAGAAACTGTTGAGATTCGGACCATAGTTAATTAGGACATTTTGGTTCCCTTTTAAATATAGAATCTACTGGCTAAGTTTGTTATACGAGTAGCCGAGCACCCTGTATACGGAAATCTACTCCACACATCTTTAACGTTTATGAAATGAACTGTCAACAGTAGGTTCGTTTTTATTGAAAAAAATGGGGTAGTTATTGAAGCACTTAACAAAGTTTTAAATTAACTCGGGGGCGGATAAGAGGAGGAATCCTTGCAACAATTGTGTAAGGGTTGGGTTTTAGCATTACGCCCACGTCGAACCTTTGTCGGCCAATCTGAACTGGCGTGGGCGAACCCCGGTTGGAGAATTTCGGCCTGTTTCCATGGATTTCAAACCCAATGGAAGAGGGGATGTTAACCCTCGGCCTTTCAACAAATTGTCTTAACCGGTAGCAAGGGACATGGAGTCGCGGGACAATCACACCTCTCAAATTAACCCTGTCGTCACATTGTCTCGTACGTCAGGATGTTTTAATTTGTGACACTGCTCAAGTCCCTACACGATACGTATAAAATCAAGAGAAATCTGACCTCGTAGCATTAATATCATATGATCAAAGGGATGACAGTCATGAATGAGCATAAATTTTACACTAATTTCTTTGCAATGATTTTGAATAATTTTGGAGCCATAACTTAAAAATTATCAACGTGCCGGCCTAAGGTTCATGTTACATTACAGTGTCATATTTGCTCTAATTTCTTTATAATTTGTGTAGAAACCTCGTCCTTAACTACTACAAAAGTCCTTTCTTTTTTCCTCAGCCGTAGCTATATCTAGCAGCCACACCGCCTCCTCCTTCCTTCCTTTAAAATCTGGTGTTCCCCAAGGCTCTAGCATCTCACCCATTCTTTTCAGCTTAAACATTAATGACCTCTCCGATTCCATCCAGTACTGCAATTATTACTTTGACAACGCTCAGAAACATGTCGACTCTGACATGAAGAACCAGAGGCATCGGCACATCTTTTTTGAATGTGAAGCACTATCCCGGTTACGGTACAGCCACATCGGTAGGACATGTCCCTCACCAAAGGAAGTCCAGAAAGAGACACCAAGGAAAGTGCTTAGTCTTATAAGAAAAGCATACCATCCAAGGTGAGGTTCCACGATAGACCTGTTTAGGTCGCAGTGGAGGAAAAGCTAGTCATAATTCGTTGGGATAACAAAGACAAATACAGCATCCTCCATCTCAGAATAGGTCCAAAAAAAGAAAAAACCAAGGGGAAGGAATTGTAGTATCGACAGTAAATCACCAAGCTCCTTAGAAGAAAAAAAATCGAGTTGATAGCAATGAACTACAGAAATAGAAAAGTAAAATAAGCTAGAAGGCTGCAGTGCCTGACGAGTACAAACCCTGCTTCCTAGTATCCATCATCATCGTCATCAACATAAGAACTAGAGAAAATCTGATCCCTGATGCCGTCTTCAATTATACGGTCTAGATTAAATTTCGACATTTTTGACTCTTGAATTCTTTTTAAGTTGTAGTTTGAAACGGATTTGGTATTTCGCAATGGAGGTAGACTTCGTGAGGATGAACGCTGGAAATACCAGAACAAACGGGACACAGTAGTTAATGAGTTCAAGTATTTGGGAGTCTAACCTCTAAGTTGTCCTTCAAAAAACATTTAGTTGAAAAAGTAAAAACTGCAAAGTTCACATTAAATATCATCTGGAGTGGAGCTATCACACACTCGTCAGTTCCTTTAAGTGCTAAATTACTAATGTTTAACTCAGTTTCTCGATCGATTCTGTTACGCTTCTCAGGTTTGGAGCCACCCAACTCACTCGCGTAGTAGATCATGTGACCAACATGTTCAACAACAAAAAAACACACTGGGGTGACCCTCTTAGACATGGAGAAGGCCTTTGATTCGGTCTGGCAGGACGGAATAGTATACAGGCTCATTGAAATGAATTTCCCTGGATACCTTATAAAAGTTGTCATGGCCTACTTAAAAAACCGTTCTTTCCGTGTTTCCCTAAACAATGAAACTTCTAGACCTTTCCCAATTGTCGCTGGAGTTCGCCAAGGTTCAATCCTAGGGCCATGTTTGTTTCTCTTTTTTATAAATCCACTCCCCTCACTGCGAAATTGCAAAATTGCGCTTTATGCGGATGACATAGCTGTCTATTGTTCATCCTGGAGGCCTAAGACAATTGTGAAAAGATTAAATGACAGCATCACCAGGATTTGCAGGTTTTGTCACCGCTGGAAACTCAGGATTAATGTCCCCAAAACTGAGGCCATATTTTTCACAAGACGACCAATATTTAGGGAAACCATTTCAATTCACGGACACAAAATCGAGTGGTGTGAAAGGGTAAAGTACTTGGGTTTAACTCTGGACCGAAAACTTAACTTCTCTAGACATATAAATGAAATAGTTACAAAAGGTAAAATAGCTATAAAAGTCTTATTTCCGCTGATGGCCCGTGAGAGTGGAATGAGCTTTGAAAATAAACTAATTATTTATAAAGTAGTTATAAAACCTATGCTGCCGTATGCTTGCCCAACATGGAGTTACACGTGCGAATCCAACATCCAAAAACTGCAAGTGGTCCAAAATAAATGTCTAAGGTTTATTACGTCGTACCACGATACACCAGAATTGGCCTCCTCCATAAGAGAGCGGGAGTGGAGTATATTAATTCTGAATTAAAGCGTCTGTCCAGGAATTTTTTTATGGGTCTCTCCTCCAGCAAGAACACTACTTGTAGGGATATAGGAGTGTATGATCTAAACTTTCCATGGAAACATAGAAGGATCAGGCACAATACATAAATTTAGGAACTGTGATATATTTTTTTCTTGTTGTGGTTTCCTCTAGAGCTGTGATACTATAAGACAATTTGTGATAATTCAATTACCCGTACTGCATTGTTCTTGTTATTCTCGTTTATTTATAATCTTGTTAACACATTTTTGTTAATTCATTTGCTAATTGTTATCCTATTTGAGACCTAGTGGGTTTTTACGAAAAATTTTCCCACTATTTTTCTAGATTGGTTAATTAAAAATAACAACAAGGACTAGGTGCGTTGATAGGCAAATTTTTGAAATAGGACGTAATAGTGCCCCGCCACTTCCCCTGCTTAATGAATGTACGTAAAATAATGTAAAAGTATATTTTTTTAATAAATGTTTATTCAATTCAAATTCAGGTTTGGGGATTTATATATTTCCTAGACATGGAAAAGGTTCAATTTTATTCGCAAATTATTTTACCTTCCCTGTTTCTCTTCAACTTATAATGATGTTAGAAACCGAACTGGACCCAATATATGTTTTTATTTTAAATTCCCATTTTAAATACATGACGAGAGTTATACGTTTACCATCCCACAGGCCTGCAAAGATCATGGCGTGTGTCATGTGGAAAAAAGGGCTATTTTGGGCATTTAAATGGAAGTAGCTCGAAAACATGATGATTCCAAAGATATCCTTGACCCTAATTTTATTATTTTTGTGACCTCGTGCACTTAAAACCAACCCCCATTCTTCAATTATATCGGTTAGAGAATCCCTAAGAGAGGAGTTTGTGGCAAGAATCATGATGTCCCGACATTACCCTCTACCCAGGGAACTAAATCCAAATGTAAAGTGTGCAAGTTTAACTGGAAAAAAAACAAGCAAAATTTAGATCCTCGATCCATCGGGGGGCGAGTTGCTTAACATGAACTACAAACCGTACCAAGCTTCCGTACGAGAAGAATGCCATCTTAGTAACTTGAAAGCAAGGGAGGACATTTTCCAATTTTATAGCAGTTTGTGTATTCTTTCTGAATATAGAAGATTATTTTTCGGGTGCAGTGTATTTA
Source organism: Cimex lectularius (assembly GCF_000648675.2). NCBI lineage: Eukaryota > Metazoa > Arthropoda > Insecta > Hemiptera > Cimicidae > Cimex > Cimex lectularius. The sequence goes on from NW_019392697.1 coordinate 1,290,502, forward strand.
CAGGAATAGAATTTTTAAGAGAAATGATAAATGATGGAGTGAGTGTGGTGTTAAATCCTTTTTAAAAAGATAGTTCCTACTCACAGTAAGTTGTTTTGCAACGATCCTGGTTTTCGAGCCTTTTAGCTCATCATCAGGTTGAAGGACTTCTATAACCTCGTCTCTCGACATGAATTGCAAGTGAGCCCGCTGATACCTCCGCCAACGCGACGTTCCAATTAGCAGCTGATTTTTTTAATGGCGCTCAATTTGAACGTGCGAAATTTTTCTAAAGCGAGCTAAAAGGCTCGAAATCCGGACGTTGCAAAACAACTTACTGTGAGCAGGAACTATCTTTTTAAAAAGGATAGAATTTTTAAGTTTGTCGGATGAATCCAATTGGGCTGCATCAGTGGAATATACCAGGATATATAGGAAGGATTATATTGAATAACGTGCGGTGATTAGTGACCGTTAGTAGATGATTATTCAGAAATCGTGAGATGCGGTCTGGTATGATGTAGGTTTCAGAAAAACATTTTCTTTATCGTGCCAACGTTTCGACCTTTATTGAGATCATCTTCAGGGCCTGGGATTTACAAACATTGTTTAAATTTAACAAATACATGTAGAATAACATTGTTTTATTCTTTCGATTATTCGACGTTATTATTATTTTTTAGTTCTTTTTTTTTATTCTTTTGTAGAAACTTATTTCCCTTTTTACATTTATTCTTGTTTATCCTTATTTCTTTTACTTATTCTATTTTTACTGGGGTTTATGGCATTTAACTAATTCATTATATTAGTTTCTATTTAGTTATTTATTTTATTTCGGGAAAATTTGTACTTCTGTTAACCATTTACAATAATTTATAATCAGAGAGGTTTATATTATTTTACAGTGTACAAAATTATTATTTATTTTATTTATATATTTTATTTAATCCTGTAATTATTATTATCATCATTATTACCTATTATTATTACGTTCTCGCCACCTACCGGCAGACGGAGAATCCATGCCGTATTGTTTATTTTTTATTGAGTACATTTATTTGCACTTTTTTTTAAGAGGGTGCTCCACAGAAGAGATTATATCAACCCTCGGGGTGCGGGTGTTTTTTTAAAAATTCCATTTGTAAGTGTCGGGTTCAAATGCAGGGCCGCTGGATTCGAACCCAGGACCTTTACCTTACAGTGATGAGTGCCGTGTCAACACCTAAACCGTTGCGGCCACCGACGCCCCTGCACTTTATTATTGGGTTGTCCGGAAAATAATGCAGGATTTTGGTATTAAACAAAAAAAAAGAAACTAGTTACTTTAAAGCAATGTTCTTTAATCAAAATAATTTCCCATACTCTCAATACATTTCTCCCAACGTGTTGGTAACTTATTAATTCCGTCTGAGTAGAATTCAGAATTTTTAGAATTGATAAAGTCAATAAATGCATTTTCCAGTTCCGTTTGATTTTTGAATATTATGTGTTGTAAGTAGTGGTCCAGGTGTCTAAAAAAATGGTAGTCAGTAGGCGAGAGGTCCGGAGAGTAGGGTGGGTGAGGCAAAGTTTCATAGCCAAGCTCCAATAATTTTTGTGACGTTACACGTGACACATGTGGTCGAGCGTTGTCATGCAACAAAATGGGCCCTTTCCGATTGACCAAAGAGGGCTTCATTACTGCCAATTTCTGATGCATGGTATTAATTTGGTTACAGTATGATTCAGCATTGATGGTTTCGCCAGGATTTAAGAAGCTGTAGTGTATTAAACCAAATGAAGCCCACCATACCGTAACCATTACCTTTTTTTGATGAGTTGGGGGCTTTGGAAAATGTATTGGAGCTTCTCCTTTGTCGAGCCACTGTCCAGAACGTCTAGTGTTATCGTAGAGAATCCACTTTTCGTCACATGTAACAATTCTGGCCAGAAATGGGTCATTTTTGTTTCGACAAAGAAGTGATGCACAAACATCAAAGCGCTGATTTTTTTGGCGATCGTTTAATGAGTGTGGAACCCAATTTTCGAGTTTTTTCACTTTTCCAATCGCCTTGAGGTGGTCAGCGACGGTCGTTTTACTGACTTTGAGTTGCTCTGCAAGTTCTCGAACAGTTGTTTTGGGGTTTTCTTCCACCACTGATCGCAGAACATCATCATTAAGAGAGGAAGGCCTTCCACGACCTTCTTCATCTTCAAGGCTGAAATCTCCCTCCCGAAATTTTTTAAACCACCTTTGCACAGTGCACTCATTAACACAACCCTCGCCCCAGACTTGGTTAATGTTTCTAGCCGTTTGGGCTCCGCTTCGGCCGAGTTTAAACTCGTAAAAGAAAATCGTACGAAATTCTCGCTTTGACATTATAAGGATGACTGAATTATTTCCAAGTAGCGGAATGCTACAGAGGTAAACAAACAATATCATTTGGAAGAGGATTAATAAGTGTTGACATTCATACAAATGAGTAATCCTGTAAACGTAAACAGAATATTTTATATAGATTTTTTTTAATGAAAACTTAAAATCCTGCATTATTTTCCGGACAACCCGATATAATATAGCTTATAAATTTAATAAACTTTATTATTATTATTGTAGTTTGAAACGGTTTTATTATTATTAGCCAAACGTTTGTTTATTCTTTATTTTTTATTGAGTACATTTATGTTCACTTTATTATAATATTACTTATAAATTTAATAAACTTTATTATTATTATTGTAGTTTGAACCGGTTTTATTATTATTAGCCAAACGTTTTCCAAAAAATATTATAAATTTATGAGAAAATCAGTTAATTGTATGAGAAGTTTTCAGCAAAAAGGCAACTTGCACTTTTCAAAAAATAATTAAGTGTAATTTCGGTTATCATATTTCAATTTTGTTTATACAAAAATGTCCAGAAAGGATTGATTTGCTTAATACTTAAAAAATTTAAATATATTTCTACCGTACTGACCCTATTAAAAATGTGGGATCTAATCAACCAGAACTGCTGTCCTTTGTTTTTTTTAATCGCTGTACCGAAATCTATGCAGGCTCGTGTAATCTATTTTTCCTAAAGGGGAATCGTTTAGTTTTGAATGGGCATCCGGCGTGTCGTCATGGGCCGTTTTGGCCAATAACTGGTACTGCACGGCCCAGATCGAGTAACTCGAAACTTCGAAAGGGATTTGAGATTTAAATCAGAAAAATATGTTTTAATTTATTTTAATCAATCGTAAAGGCGCTTTCACAATTTCCAAATCTGTTGGGCCACTTCCGCAAAGTGCTTTCGATGACATATAAAAAATATTATATCTCTAAACTTTTTTTCTATATTTTAGAACTATTGTAGATACTAGTTTATTAGCGTTAAGTTACATCCAGCTCGATGTTTCCATGTTTTCCGATTGAAATGGATAAGATAATATATTTTTCAATGTTGTCTTTGTGTTATTACGTTTGAACGGTCCTAATTAAACTACTAGATGTTCTTGGTGGCCCACTCTGAGACTGGATATATTTAGCGTGTTTCACCCACGGCAGACACATGTGTGTTCTCACCTCAAATGGGCGATTAGCCGTTTAAAGGTACGCAAATGGTACAAAACTGGTTTGAAAATTTTCGAAAGTTTTCACCTTGCGATTATACAACGGAATTCAGGGTGTTAACCTGAACCGCGTCCCGGGGCATTTTCTCGGTTTGAATAATGCGCTAATATTTCATTAGACTGTTTTTCAAACACAGTGGAGAAAGCATAAAAAGTTTCTTATTTAAAAGTACAACATATTTTTTCATTCAGCTTTCCTTTCAGATGTCGCGCAGTTTACGCTATAAATCGCCATTATGTACTTTTTTAGCATTAAAACTCGAGCTTAACAGAGTGACCGACTAATCTAACATATCACATAGATTTAAATTAAAAAGCATAACAAGAAAAAACAGTTACTCTGAACAGAAAGTCAAATTTTCAGAAAATTATAAAACCAGAAACTCAACTTGATAGTTTTTTATGCATTTTATATCAATTTTATTTTCCATATTAACACAACCAATGCCAGTCAAACAGTAACGGAATGAAATCAATTAACGTAACATTTCAATCATAATGGAAGAGAAAATGGGCTAAACCCCTCTTTGAATATGCTTATGCAGAAATAAATGAGTTCATCTTCAAATCCAGGGTCAATAAATTCAGCCTGAGCGATTATGAATTAAATGAATCAGTTTGCCTCTGACCCAGTTCTGCTGTGCTCTGTGTCGGATCAAACAAAGCTGGTCGACGTTAATTTAGTTCGGACATCATAGCACAAGTGCTAACCAATAAAAAGAAGTTTTTTCAAGTAGAAACACTACTAAATTACTAAATACATCTTGTGTCCCTAGTATTGTTGATGGTGAATGTATTTATTAGCGTAAATGTGTCGTGTGAGGGCCGATGAAGGTACCTCATCGACCCTGTGGTTAGTTGTGTAATATGTGTAGAGGGTGATGGAATATCTGTGTAGTACAACACCAGTACTCCACCACACTAATTGACTGAATGGTATGTACATAGGAAAGAATGTATTTAAGAATGAGTAAGAATGTGAATGGGTTTGTTGAAAAGAACTGCCGCCGTTGGGTGTTGAAATGACTTAGATGTTGATAGCACCCAAAGCCCAACGTCCGTGGTTGGCTGGATAAGACCGAGGTCCCGGGACTGCCATCACCCGAGGTGCGAGATTCTCGAGGCACGCCGATAATTTACTGTGAATTACAAAAGTTGGAATTGTCGATGGACTGAGAGAAGGCTGATTGGCTCAACTGTGCAGATGTGTGTGTGTGTATATGTACTCACATGTGCAGATTTGAGTTTATATAAATCCAATCTAATCCAACATCTTGGTTGATCGGTTAAGATTTCAGGAATTTTTTACATTGATCCTATTCTGTACGTTATAGTTTACTTTAAATTAAAGCTATGACAAACATGCAATTTATCATAGATAAATATTTTTTGTTGAGATCCGTAGGGAGCTGAACCTATAGTTTGGGCGCCACAAATCAACCTGTAACCTTCCTGTTTTAGCACCTCACAAAATTTTGGTTGCTTGGGGCCATTCAGCGAAGTTGTTATTTATTAAGAAAATACCAGATGCCGGCAGTTGGTTAAAGCCGGTAATTTGGTCGCCTCCAGTCATCATGATCTGGCTATCCATCCTATTTTTGCCTGTCAAACCATTTTGGTTCATTTGGAACCATTGGGTGCAGTAATTATTTATTGAGGGAATGTTAAGCCTCTAGTAGACCAATCAGTGCAGGAAAAACAGGCAAAGCAAGTATTTATGATAGATGAAAGATTTTTATTGAGGTTGGCCAGGTGTTAAAACCTATAGTTTGGTCATCCTGGTCTGATTGCTGTTGCTTCTCAGAACATTTTGGTTGGTTGAACCCATCGGGTGAAGTTGTTATTTATTGTGGTAATGTTTGGACATTTGTAAGCCAACTGCTAATTAGCGGAGAAAAGACCAAGAAAAGATGCCTTCAGGGTTTTAAACCGGTAGTTTGGTCGGCTTAGATCAGCCTGGTCTGTGTATCCTTTCTGTTTTTTCATCTCACACCATTTTGGTTGTTTGGAGCCATCAGGTGAAGTGTTATTTATTAACAATTGATGTAGAAATATCCACGACAATTAGCAATTATGAAAAGTAAACAAGAAGAAGAAAATAAGGAACCAGATGACTGCAGGTAGTTAGAACCTGTAGGATGGTCTCCTCCTATCTTCATGATCTAATTGTGGCAATGTTAAGCCAGTTGTAGCCAATCGGCCAATCGGTTCAGGGAAAAAAGAAGCAAAGCTAGTAATTATGAAAAATGAGAGCTTTATTGCGATCTGCAGGTAAAAGTTTCGTCAACTCATTACAGTCTGGTTATTCGTGCTTGTTTGCGTCTTAGGCCATTTTGGTTGGTTAACCCGTCTGGAGAAGTTATTTTGTGAAAATAGGCCAATCAGCCATCTATGCAGGAAAGAACAACAAAACTAGAAATGATGAAAAGTCGGTTTTTTGCTAAGGTCGGCAAATTGTTAAAACCTTATAGTTTGGCAGTATCCGATCATTACGGTTTAGCTACGTGAAGGGAGTTAAATCCGGATTTTGGTAGCATCCGGTCGTCCTGCTCTTTGTACAGCTTGCTACTTCTGCCAGTTAGATCATTTTGGATAGTTGGAACTATTAGGTAATTAGTTATTATATATTGTGCAAATTTTTTCACTAGTAGGCTAATAAGCCAATCGGGGCAGAAAAAATTAGGCGAAACTAACAATTATACAAACGCTGTTAGTGCTAAAACCCAATGCTCAGTGCTTGATATTTTTGCCTCTCAGACCATTTCCGTCGGTTGGATCCATTGGGTGCCGTGGTAATTTATTATGTAATATTATGGCTAAGTTTTGCCACAACTAGTCCAATCTCCAAATTGGTGGAAAAAACCAGGTCTGCAGGATGTTAATTCATGTTCTTGCTTCTCAGGCCATTTTTGATGGATGAAACCATTGAGTGTAGTTGTTATTTACTGGGAAAATATTATTAGTAGGCCCATCTGTGCAAAATACAGACTTTTGTCTGCTGGGTGTTAAAACTTGTAGTTAGTTTTATAGCTCCTGATAATGGTCTGGCTATCCATGAAGTTTCTGCCACCCAGACCATTTTGGTTGGGTTGTACAACGTGGAAATATTTTTTAATAGACCAATATGAAAATTTGTGAAGAAAAAATGAGGAATATTTTCAGGGTGTTAAACTTATAGGTTGGTCCCTCAGTTCATCCTGGTTTAGCCATCTTTGCTGTTTTTTGCACCAGAGGACATCGTGGATCGGTTGGAATCATTGGGTGAACTTTTCATTTATTCTGGGAAATGTTTTGCTATTCAATTAGTACTGAAAAACCAAGCATAACAAGAAATTATGAACACAATGAGATTTTGGTTGTCAAGGTGTGAAAAAACCGATTAATGACTAATCTCCTCTAATAACTCATCGAAAAATTTGATAATTTGACCCGATGTTATTGTTAATTTATTCCTCGGATATGTTGTACGTTCAGAATCATTAGCAGTACTATGTTTTACAATTTTCCTGTGCAACGTTGCAGTCTATTTGATGTCATTGTGTAGCAATACTCTAAAACATGTTTCAATATTTTTTTCCAAATGGCACAAGGAAATTCTGGAATTTCTTACGTCAAGACAGAGATTTCCTATTGTTTTTCTAACTTCGCACCTTATAATCTATCCTGACAAGTATTCTGGAAGGATTAATTGCATCCACTTCCTACTTTACATGTTTTACACATATGTCCTGCCACTCTCAGTATTATATTAATTTAAATGTTATTTTCTTAATTAATAGGAAAAAAAGTTTGGACATGGCGTTAAAAAAACATTACGTATTTGGAAGATTTGCTCCTTATCAGCAAATTCCGATAATCCATATCCGACGGATAAAGCCTCCTCTCGTGAACACGGTATAACAAAGATTCAATCCAGCCTGAAGGTTTCTAGTCACGTATGACGGGACCTTGTAATTCTAATATCAAAACACAGGAATGTGTCAGATATCCACAAATATACTTTTTATTGAATTCCCGTTGTACCGTTCCGTATGTGTTCAGTGTATTGAATAAGATGACAGGATAATCAAAGACTGAGATGGACTAAAGTAAATCTTGTACCAACCTGACAAACAGAATGAATACGATGTCAAAAATTTAATTTTTTTATAGCATGATAATTAATAATAGTTTTCGATATTCGTAGCCCCATGAGACGGCATGAAAAGGATGTTTGAGTTCAGTAAAAATTTCCGAACAAATTAAGTACCAAAAAAGAATGAAAAAGAGAGTACGAAAAAAAACACGAATCTAGAATGCAGGAAGGTACGGGGCAGGAGTGTTCGCTCCTGGAACCAAATAGAACCCATGGGAAAGTCAGTATCTTCCAGGCTGAAATCCAAGCAATTGAGAGATATATCCAGTTCAATTCGAACAAAGGGTACGAAAACAAGAAAAGCTTTTATGTCATATAGCCAAGCAGCCATCTTAGCACTAAGCTCCAATATCATTAGTTCAGAGATGGTACCGAAATGCAAAGAAAATTAAATAGATTAGGTATGCAAAAGTCACCGTTTGCTGGTATCAGTAATGCGGGAGTAGAGGGAATGCTTGCAAGGAAAGAGGCTGGTAAACCGCTAATAGGTCCTGAGCCCTTCTGTACCATAGGATTAACAACACCAATGAGTATTTTAAACAACAACCTTAAAATGAGGAAACAGTAAAATTGGATATAAACATCCCAAGAGCCTTCTAGCAAATTTTGGAAGGAAGCAACAGAGTGCATTAAAGGAACCAGGAAAAACTAACAGGATTCTTAACAGGACATTGCAAACTGAATGGGCATCTGAAGAAGGTACATGTCATGAGCAGATTATGCAAAAAAGCAGACGAGATACCAACACACCTACCCGCAAACCATATTTTCACACAGGAAGAAGTGTTTACAACATGACCGTAGGAGAAATTCAACCACTGAAACCGGGCCTACTGATCAAATTCCTTAATGAACTATGGACTCACCGGTGTGGTATAGGTTCAGAACGAGGAATGCAAAAGTTCTCAAGTATATTTCATATCCTGAAATTTTGTTTAGGTGCTTACTAACATGAATCATTATTGATCTTTTTTTCCAGCACAAATCAATAAAAAACATAATTTTTTCCAATTCTTCCTTTCATTTCATAAATGGATTTTTTCTGAACCACTGAAATAATTTAAAGTACTAAGTAGATGCACTCTGGGAGGGTTCAATGTAAAAGAACCCTAAATTCTTTAATTAATCGATCAATCAATGTGGGTTTTATAGTGTTTAACGATCTACTCGAGAAAAAAAGTCGCCTCTTTGTGAATGAAATTTTGTCCAAGTTAAACGAACGTCCCCTCTCAGATTTTATCTATTGCGATACGCCCATCGCTTCAAAGATAGAAGACTATCTGACGAAATATTTGGGCTCCTCAAACAATTAAATTAAGGATCGCCACAGCTTTCAAAAATATTTTGTTTTTTAAATCGGCACCAAAAGAGACTGTCAATAATTTTGTTTATTACAGTCAGCATCAGTCAATAGTCAGATTATTAAATACCTTAAAATTCTGGTTGTCTGCACATTTGCAATACAATACGTCCATGATAAATCCTAACAATCTCCAATTTACGTTATTCCAACAGGGCAAATATTTATTTGCTATAACCCTTTCCCTAAAATAAATATAAAAATATCAGGTTTCCTATCCGTAACAGTAGTTATTTGAACTCGTGTGTAATTGATTTCTTGCCCTGGGGAGGCAACAGATGGCCCCCGACAACGTGGAAGGGGACCTGGAAAAAAGAACACGTGACTAACAATTTTTTGGTAATATTTCCTACCATGGGAACGCTTAACAAAAGTTTTTAAAAAAAGACCCCGAAGGTTTAAAATTATTTTTAAGTTCATGATCATATCCTGGATAAGTCCACGATAGCGAAACATGGATGAGTTCTAACGGTTCTAAAGTCCTTTGTGGGTTCCACCTTCACTCATTCAGACATCAAAAACAATCAAATTGGATGAGGCCTAAGCATTTCGGGCATACAACAATAATACATAAAATCACAGATCCATTTCAAGAACTGAGAATTGAATATATGATCCTAATATGATTAGGGAAAAATGCCTAGGTTTTTTCAAGCTTCAATACATGTGATCTCTGCTTATAAAATCAAAAATCTTAAAGAAAGACTAACAAAAAATCCTCGAAATATCCGACAGCCAAACAACTGGGAAAACATAACCACCTGATCTTGGGTGCCAAGACAAAAAGGAAATTTAGATAACGAAAAATTGGATACACTGGCCAGAGGAGGATCTGTACAGGCGTTTCACCTACTCATGGGATAAGAAAAAGAAACATAGAAACGTCCATCAAAGAATGGATCTAAAAAACAAAAGCAAAAAGAGAAGTGGATAAAATCTAGAAGTACTAGAGACAGCAAGCTTATGTTCAACCTAGTCAGTGAATCATCCAAAAGCTCCAAAACCTGGGAAAACCCAACAACCTGATCTTGGGTGCCAGGACACGAAGGAATTCTGGAAAAAATCAAACTAGCAAGAAGAAGATCTATTAGATGATATACAGCCAGACCTTTGGGATAACAAAGACAAATGCAGAATCCTGTAGTTTTAGCTGGTTTAGCCAGAGAAGACAGCTTACAATGAATATCAAAGTTGGCAATGTCTCCGCTAGTATATAGAATCCTACATTATTAGGAGTGTCTCCAGGCAGCATACTAGGCCCGCTACTGTTTCTGCTTGTCAATCAGCAAATTTCTACCTGATCCTGAGAGGTGGATCTTTGGCAAAATATCATCTTCTTCACAACATGAAAAAGTTCATTTTAAAGAAAATCTAGTTCTCGGCAACTTTCACTTTTTTTAAGTCAATAGTTTCTGATATAATTGCTAGCATTCCATTATCATCATCCACCACTTTTATCTCTCAGCGCAGATGCGATGGACTGCCGTTTTGGCTGTGAACATTTCTTATTGGCCTCTGTATAAAGCAAAACAAAAACTTTTCTTAAGAAAATCTAGCGGTTCACTGCAATGTTCTGAGCGTGCTTAGTAAATTCATCGTGGACAAAATTTTCAATTACGTTCCTCCATACCCAGGTACTTGCTGTTTGTTTTGCTCTATTGACTAGCTTATGGTCACAATGGGTGGCGTTTAGGTCAATGGTGAAATTTTTGATGTTTCAATAAGCTAGAGCTAACAAGGGCCAGGTCGATTGCAGAGGTCCATATGGAATCCTCAAATTTAGAAATCGTCAGCATCAAACCGCTGAGTGTTGTGTTCAGCCAGGGAGTCCTTAACCTTGTCGCGACCAGCATCCGTGTTTTCCCACGTGATGGTCATAGAGTTGCATATGAGTTTTTAGCCGTGCATGGAGATTCCTGATCAGTAGCTTCTCTGAAGACAGTCCAAGGCAACGGATGAAGTTTTCGATGGAAAAGTTAGATTGACATAGATTGGTAGTAGAGTGTTGCAATGGAGAGGTTATGTTTTACGATTTTTTGAATCATTATTCTAGGGAATAAAGGCCTCAAGGGTTCTTACAAGGGGTCAACTTTGGGGATAGTAGAGTCATCAGATCATGTTCGCACAGTGGCATAGTTCGCCTTGTATGAGGATCCGACCCATGCTTTAAAATACCTTCGGGCCAGGTAGGGGTCGAAGGTGAATATGTCCTTGAGCTTCCAGAGCAAAACAGAACTAGTGGTTTCTCAATGGAGGATGACTCGATCCACAATGATGGCACTGTTGAGACGAATGATAAACCTTATTGTTGAAATTTGTAACCTTGGTTTATCAAAATATCCACATCATACGATTTATCTTATCAAATTTCTTTATAACTCTAACACAGCCGTTTTATTTTATCGAATAATTACAATAGCGAAATTAAAATAATGTACCGGTTGATTGGTAATCGTCTAACGATCAATCAAAAGCTGTTTGAATCCGGCTGACCACGGTCGATCGACAATGGAAGCAAATTCGTCGATTAATCACGCCAGCGGGGGGAGGCGTTTTCCGCTTGGATTTCAATACAAAACGGGTTACAAACACTCGCACTTTGTCGGTTCAAAGACACTTTTAGCCGAGAAGAAAAAAATCGCGTTTCCCAGCGATGGAGAAAGCGAGATGGAGACATTAAGTGGAAGCGAAGACCGGCGAGTAAAAAAATCCCCTTGTCAGAAAGTTATTGTGTCCCCATCTACACAAGGGTGTAGACCACAACGCGTTCATTGTTGGGATCCGACCCAGGGGAAAACAGCAATGACGGGCTAGTATATTATTAAATCCAGTTTTATACACCTTCATCTAAAAATTAGATTATTTCTCCTTAGTAAACTCCCACTCCTTTGTTCGTTATCCGGCTGAAAAATGAGTTATTCTATTTAACTCGACAGAGGCTCATTATATTAACGTTTCTTCTTCAAGATCATTTCTACACAGTCGTAATGCGCTGGTCGCTTACAAAGCAAAGAAGTAAAGAAGCAAAATAACTCTAGTACTGAAGGGGTGTGGTACACCCCAAAGTTCATTTTTGATCTGTTACTTCATTCAGTGGGGCTGTTTACCACCGCTCTACATTCGCGGATAACATTCTTCTACCTGCAATGATCCTTTTTACTCTCAGTTGACGACTAGCTAACGCGTGATAACTGTGTTTTTTAAATATTGGAGTGCTCCACACCCAGTCTCTTAGTTATCAGTAACTTTTATCATGATTGCGGGTTTTTTCTGAGCCCATTCGATTGCGATTTTTTCCATTTTTCTTTGGCTACTTGCCGTCACGTCTCGCGAGAAGTTATATAGTGATCCTGAGGACTTTAGCTTAGTTATGGAATAGAGGAAGATTTTTTCGGTGGAAGCTATCAGGTTGTGAAACTGATGATGGACAATGAAGTTCCTAAAGAAGATGAACCAGATGGTGGAGAATCAGCTTCAAATAATGAAATTGCTCTGTATGTTTCGTCCACCCTTCGTGATCCTATTGATTCCTACGAAAATGCTGAGTGAAAGTGCTGCCTGCTCATGCCATAAGACTAGGGCGTCGGCCTAACTTTTTTTTTTTTAATGCTAGACCAAGTAGGAGTGAACTCTGATATTATCTACTCATCATTCTATCTTATATCATTGGGATAAAACGTTTGTGAGGAAGGATGTCCTGTTTGATTCGGATTTCACCCCACTGAACCCAGCTGAAGGCACTCGTCACCAACCAGCTGAAATCCAAACACTGTTGGACGACACCCTACCACAAGAGGTGGAAGATTCTCAAAATCGTTAAATGGTATAATGGATAAACAACTGTGATCGCTCAAAGGATCGCAAAACTAAATTTTTGTGTTCTAAGTGCCACAGAACAATGTGTCAGGAACATAGAGCAACAAAATGCTATAAATGTTAAATTGACGTTTCAAATATTATTTCTTCAGAAGGTTGATTATTGTTTCACAGTTTGAAATTGATAACTGAAAAAGAAAACCCCAGAAGAAAACAATTTATTGTAATGAATATGCGATTTTCCAAGACAGTAAGTTTCATTTGAGGTTTTCCTTTGATACATTTCGTTCGCCTGTTATTCCAAATAAAGAGTTTTGAACAATTTCAACGGTTTAATTTATTCTCAAATTTCGTGGACCGCTTGACCAATTAATATATTACAATTAATTAAGGTTTTTAGTTGAGATAAAAAAGTCAATGGCACGAGCGATTAAAAAATGGCAAAAAGGAGGGAAAGCTCAAAAGGTGTGGTTGAGATAGGAAGTTGGTGTCCGAGTGGATCGAGGTCACGATAGCTCAATTGTTAGAGTAGCGGCGTATTTAGCCGAAGATCGTGGGTTCGAATACCGCTCGGGCCATTGACTTTTTTATCTCAACTAAAAACCTTAATTAATTGGTTTAATTTATATTTTCAGCAATCTAGAATGACAAATAATGCAAAAAAAATGAAGAAAATTATATTTCCGTTAATTCACTAGTTTCGTGGTCCGCTTGAAAAATGGCAAAAAGGAGGGAAAATTCAAAAGGTGGGGTTTAGATGGGAAGTTAGTGTCCGAATGGATCGAGGTCACGATAGCTCAAGTGGTAGAGCAGCCGCGTATCTAGCCGCAGATCGTGGGTTCGAATCCCGCTCGTGCCATTGACATTTTTATCTCAACTAAAAACCTTAATTAATTGTAAGATTTACGTTAATGTTACTCAGAACGTGTAGCACACTCCACCTGAAGTTATGTTATAATAAATTTGTTCTAAAGTTTAAAAAATCAAATGACAAAACGTCTTCATCCAGTTTTAAAGGGCAAATTTTGATCTGTAGACAAATTAATCCATATGTAAAAACAAGGACCCTAATATTTTTTAATCCCCTGATACTTAAACACAATAAAAAACTAATAAAAAGAAGGCCCTCGAGAAAGATAAATAAACAGACAACGACGAAATGGCAAGGCTAAAAAAAGACCGAGAAGAGCGTTCCCTAAAGAACACTTCAACGGCAGCTCTGAAATGAAAATTCAGTCGTAAAGAATATTCTCTAAAAATTTATCAAAAAAGTGTTGGTAACAGTAAGCTTTAAATCATCTTTCTATTTCCCTCCCTCACTCACACAGTCACCCATCACACTCACTTATTTATCAAATTATTGTCCGCTCACTTACTCACATTTCGTCTCACATGCTCAGTCATTCTATGTGAATCGATCACTCACACTATAATACGCTCACACTCAATCCTCACTCTCTCACATTAGCCTACTCACTCATCAGATAGTCTTGCTCGCCTACTCTCATTCCATCCCATGCGCTTATTCATTCTTTCCCATTATCTGAGTCGATCACTCACTTCTTATTACGCTCACATTCACCCACTCACATTATCCTACTCACTCATCAGATAATCTTGCACAACGATTCTTCCACACTATCTTACTCATACTTCATTCTATCACACTCACTATGCACACTATACCATTCTCTCACATTCTCATTCCATCTCACGGCTCTTCACTCTTTCCCGCTATCTTAATCACTGACTTATTCACTCACTTTCTCACACTAACTTAGTCACTCATTCACTTACACTATCTTTCTTTCTCACTCACTGGCTCACTCTATAGCTCTATCTTCCTCACTTATTCTATTTCCACACACACTTTCTCATTCCCACAAATCCACTCTCGCAAACTAAATCGCCAGCAACTCACACGTTATCTAGCTTCCTACTCTCTCTCTCTCTCTCTCTCTCTCTCTCTCTCTCTCTCTCTCTCTCTCTCTCTCCCTCTTTCTCTCTTTCTCATCTCTTTCTATTAGTGCTGTATCTACACCTCGTACACATGCGCACTTGCTCAACAGCAATGATCAGATATCGGAAGTAACTTCTGATTCATCGCAGCTACGACAGAAGAATGAAAGGAAGCAACCATTTCCGTCATTCGAGGTATTCACCTAGTCATAGAAAGAGACCAAGGAGTTTCGTACAAACATTGTTCACGTCAGTTATCATTATATTGTTCGAAAATTAAACCAATGTACTTAAAGGAGAAAATTTTATAAATTTAGTAAACTCTCTTCACTTTAACGCTATCCAAAATGTAGACACAATTTTATAAATTAGATTAAAAATACGTTCCGGTGGCAGGATAAATTTAATTTATAACGTTCCTTTGCCAAGAAGAATCAAGTAAAAAATTTAATGAAACGTCGAATTTCTAACATGAAGCTAGTTTTATATATTCGATTATATTCAAATTTATTTATCATTCAGAAAGAAACGATGTCATCAAGCATCGGATTACAATAGAATTAAACCTTTTTGCTTCGTTGTAAACCGTCAAAATAAAATGAAAAAGTCAAGCTCCCTGGAATTTTATTTGTATCTGTTTTCATCCACTCATTGTATCCCAGTAAACAAATTCGAATTTATTGTCCTTTTGACATTTAAAAAGAACATTGTATAAATAAAAAGTCGCAATTTGTTTACATAATAAAATTGCCGGATTTAAATATATCAAGTGATGAAGTCTGACGGGAAAATGATTTATTAAGTGTTACCATAATGAGGAAAATCAAGTGGGTGTACTTTCCTGCGTTAAGTTCAGTATTACGCATATTACTTTTACCTAGGGTTTTACCTACTTATTTCGTTTAGGGTTATATGTATATTTAAAAAGGAAAAATCAACTGAAAAGCGGACGCGGTGAAAATGCTTTTGGTAGAATGCGTTCCACCTGATAAACAAAATGACATTTTATTCACGATTGTAAAGAATTTATTTAAACTGAAAACTATCTAAATCTGGAATAAGGGCGAGCACATTTTCAATTGTAGAAGACATACATACTGTACAGACAATATTTTGGTATATCATCGGAGCCCGGCAGGGAGCACAAATCGCTATTCAAGTACTCCGGTCTATAGGATTTTTAGATGTTTATTTTTGTGTTATGTTCATGTTAATTTATTGGAATGGATGTAGTTTATTAGCTTGAAAGAATAGGGGTTGTTTACTCCCGCCCACAGGAATATCGAGTACTCTGGGGTGAATGTGTGAAGTCTGGGGAGTAAAGGTAAATTATTAGCGAGAATGGAGTGGGTTCGACCCCGCACCGAGGACTGTCGAGTATTCTCGGTTTGTACCTGGATGGGCCGCCTCAAATAAAAGCCCTAGAGTCCTGTTAGCGCGCAGCTCGGGTTCCGGCTTGGGGGGTGACGTTCCCATCGGCTGAAATGCTTCGGTAAAATAAACATTGCAAAAAATTATCATCATTTATATAAAACTCCTAACGAAACCCTCTACTCTAACATTCCAACTCTCATCATTATTATTTGCCATGGCTCAAGAGTGGATCATTTTAACTCGCCAAAATCCTGTTATCCTAATACATGCAGGGTATTTTCTTGCAACTTCGCGTTTGTTGTCTTTATTAAATATTTGCGGAAGTCCCTAAAAAGACAAGAGTACGAGAACCACCCTAAAGAAGGAAACATGCTGCCATGGAATGGCACCTTTTGACTTTCCTTTGTTTCATGAAGCATGACAGAATGGCATCTACTTGGAATATTCCATCTTTACCAATGATAAAGGAATAAGTTTAAAGGAAGACGTTAAAAAGTTACGATTCAATCTAACAAGCTGCAAACCCTTTTTGCACCCTGTCAAGCTGAAATTTCATCACCAAACTTATTTTAAAGAACTTTTTCTTAGGGAAAATATAAAAAAAATAAAATCCGACCGCTTTGAATTAGGATGCCGAAGATGGCCAGCAGTCATTCAGAAGAGGCGGACTGTGAAAAATAAAAGCAACAACTCTTCAAGTCTGGACGCGCCTCTCATTCTGACGAAGTTCGAAACAATGGGGGCGAGGAATCAATATCTCTCAACGGTTTTTAAACCTGGGGGTGGTCAGATATTATTTTAAACCAACCCAGTTCTTTATATACTCAAAGGAAAAAAACTTATTTTCATGTAAACCAAATTAAACGAGTTCGAAAAATGAGTGTTAATAAGTCTTCTAGGCGTTGACTAAATAACGCTTCATAACTTCAACTAGAGCTTGAAGCTGTTTAACGCTTGTTGCAGGAGGCGAACCATGACCCGTCTCTTTATCATGTTCCATAAATATTCTTTGGGATTCATGTCAGGAGAAAGTGCGAATTCGTTGTGGTAATCCCTTCATCCTCCACTTGGGTGACAACTCGAGCTCCATGCGGTCGAGCATAATCATGCATTAACACGAAGTTGTCCCCAATAAATGGACCGAATGAGACCACTTCTAGAAGAACTTCCTCAATCTCAATGCAGTCAAAGATCTATTCGATAATAATCAGTTCAGTATGGGCATGGACGTTGATTTTAGCCCACACCATAACTGACTTCTCTTTGAAAAGTGACGCATGCCACATGAAGCAAAGCGTTCTCCACTTCTTCTCCAACACGATCCCTGTCATCTGTCACATACCAAAACGGCATATGTGAAGTTGTCATAATTCAAATTTCCAAGCGAAATGCTGATTTGCGAATAGTCAGCTTTCAACACGATGCCTCCCCAGAAGAAAACTCGATGCGGGATGTCAAGACACTAAGTTATTCTGATGACTGTTTTTCACATTTCATTCACTCACCCTTATATTGACCGTTTGGAAATGATTACCTACGAAGCCGTTAAATGACGTAGTGCGGTCTCTAGCCGTAGTACAACACGGTCCGGTAGAAATGGCTTCTTTCGGACATACAACTACGTAGCGTAACAAGTATCGTAACACCGACATCGCAAATGGGCATGATAGGACCAAAAGTACATATAAAAGGTGGTTTAAGTTGGCTTATGGCTTCGGCTGTCTACATCCTAGTATGGTAGACACAAAATGTACAAAAAGAGACAGATTAATTGTAAAAACAACGATTAAGCTGTTCTAACATCATAAACATCGATGTATTTCGGTACTACTGCAGTTAATTGGTACTGGTAACATATAAACAGTCAAAGAGCAGACATTTAATCAATGGTGCACCTCACCAGAAAAAAAGCAAACAGAAAATCTTGTACAGTATAAAATTAATAAGTACACCCAGGACTTGGGCTAAGTACCGGACGCTACGTCCTTCGTAGGCCAAAGCATCTGCCCGGGCGACATCCTCGATTTAATTAATAATTAATTTTTTACTCAAACTTATTGTTTCGTCAAAGAAAACCATTTAAAATGTAATTCACTCGACAAGTTGGCTCTGGAAAGGATGAAGTTGAACAGATTTTCTTTATTTTTAATATAAAAAGTTTGAAAGGATTAGTAACACTATAAAATTGAACAAGTTATTAATGTTGCGTTTATGTTTTAAATAATTAATCTTTATACCTATTTATTATGGAAATAAATATGTGTCCGAATTTTTTTTTGTATTTGAATTTAATTTAGCCAAAAACAAAGAAGCGTGTAAAAATAACGTTCTGCGTGACCACAGGCTTACATCATAATGTAATAATTTAACAAGGAAAGAGCTTAGCTATTTAAATTTCCCCACACTGTTCGCGTAGTAACGTGCAATTATGAAGCCTGATAAGTTTCACAAAATAATGACACGTTTAACCTGTTAACCTTGGACCTTTCAGGGTAGAGTTGGATTTTCCCCTAAATTTATACGGACTTCAATTTGACTTATTCCCGCCTGGCCGCCTGGGAAACTTCATGAATAACTCACACCCCTTGAGGACGGACTTTTGCATAATAATTCATTGGCTACTTTTCCAAACAAAAAGCCCAAAATTTATCTATAGATGGACGTTGGGTGTGGCTACAAAGCCTCATGCACTTCGCCCATCAAAATGGGACTATTTTGGCTTTTTTATTTTAGAAGGATGAGTTATAGAAAAATGACCGTTTTCTTGCTAATTTAAAAATAATTTTATTTTTACGCTTATTTTTAAATATTCACAGTATTTACCGTTGTTCTAAGCACATATATTATAAAACTTTTTTAAAATACTATATACAAATTACAATTACAGGAGATTTGAAATATTTCCTGCGATACTTTTCGACGTGAACGGTTCACATTCTTTTTAACATTGTGTGATTATAATAATCATCTATATTGTTGACTGTATAATACTTTGAACAGTAAATACAATAAATTAAAAGAAAATATACTAAAAGAAAAACACTGATGATATTTTGAAATATATTCTATGAATATAAGTTAAAGCTTACTTGTATCTTCATTTATTACAAAATAAGCTAAAATTTTATTGACTGTAGAAACCTTTTTTAGTTAAAAAAGCTACAATGCATTGAAAACTGCGAGTATACAACAGTTGGTACTGTTTTCCCCTCAATCCCACGTTTGGGGCAACACTGTGGGTAACACTGATTCCTGGAAAATGAAGTTTTTTTCTTTTTTTACCTCTTTGATGTGTGCGTTACGGAAAACAACCATATTTATTCAGCAAAAATATAACCTTATCAACCGTTCAATACACATTGAAAAAGAAAAATATGAAACGAATATATCCATCTCACAATTTTCAAAACCGTTCTAACTTACAAGATTTACGTGTTATAACTTTCGTTTCCGACTACGGTTATTAGTCGGAAGTGTTGAACGGCAAATTCGAGCGAAACTGATGGCCGTTCAACAGGAGGAAATGCCCCCGGAGGTGGTTAATTTCACGTTCATTTCAACGTCGTACCACCGAACCGGGTTCTAACTTTCGTACGATGTGATGTACGTTTCAGCGGCATTATTTTGTTTGTTCTCCTCCCAGTACGGGTCGTAAATTAATACCACAGTTTAACTTACTACAAAGGGTTGAAGCATAAAAATGACACTTCTGCTACTTCACGACGGACTAGAGTTATGAAGATAAGTTTAACCCGAAACTCCTTTCAGAACATTATGATGGAAAAGTGTACCATTCTATAATCAAGGGGAATGACTAAGTACCTCAACCCTACCTAATGAGGAAATGGACCTCGAACAAATCCCAACTGGCTAAATTTTAAGAAATTTTGTTTACTTCTTGTTTAATGTCTAATGATTTTGAGTTGAATTTTGAAAATATTTTTTATGTTTTCTTTTTTTACTCTTGCTACATTTCGCCTAGGACAAACTATTTTATGTTTTGAAACGTACAAAAACATAAATAACCTTATATATTTAAGCAAAAATATTCAACCAATCGGTACTGATTGAACAAGACAAACTGGAAAACTACCAGTGTCATTAACAAATGTTAAGAAGGGTAGGGCTTAATTTTTTAAAAATATTATTACATAAAATGAAAGGGTTTCATAAAAGCTAATAAAAGTATGCGTTACAATATGCTGATGAGCCATTTTTAAACATATTGTATGACTATAAGCTAAAGCTTACTTGTATCATGTCTTTTATTACATAAAAAATAACTAGAAACATTTCAGCCCCTTTTACACACGATAAATTGAATCGAGAATTTCGTGGGTAAATAGTTGGCACTGTTTTTCCCTCTATCATGTTTGGGGTAACACTGTGGACAACACTGATTCATGGAAAGTGAAGTTTGCTTTATTTTATCTAGTTGATGTTTTTTCGTCGTGCATTTAAATATGTTTTAGAAAAGGACAAAAACATTAAAAAACTTTGTTTATTTAAGCAAAAATATTCAACCCTTCAGTACGGATTGAATAATACAAAAAACTATTATACCCTTCAATGGTATCAATAACAATTATTAAGCTTATTAAAATATAAAAAGATGAGTTCGATAATTTGATGGGTTACATAGAAGCCACAAAAACAATGCGTTACAAGAAGCTGATGAATCATTTTAAAGCATATTCTATTAAGACAAGATAAAACATACCCGTTACTTCGTTTATTACACACAAAAAATAACTGTAGAAACATTTTAGCCTAGTTAAAAAAAGATAATTGAATGAAAATTACGAGGGTACAACAGTTGGCACTGTTTTCCCTTCCATCATGTTTGCGGCAACACTGTGGGCAACACTGATTCTCATAAGGGGCACAGTGAGATTGCTTAACGAAGGGACTCCCCGAAAGATGAGAATTAATCGATAAATTCATAATATAAATTATTAATCAATCACAATGAAGTTTTATTTTTTTTTACCTTTTTACTCTCCTACTCTCAATCTATTTAATCTGTTGTCCTACAAAGCAGCATGCTAGGCCAATTTACTTACCTTGGCACATAAGCGACTTTCCTACACACGAAAACATCACAGTAGCTCAAATTGCCAACGCAGAGCCTCAAGCTCGACTAGAACATGTTAAGAAGCTCAATGGGCTTACAGCAATTCAGCTAAAAGTAACACAGTATCAAGTTTGATTTCCTTGGGGTCTAATGAAGTTTCTATTACTTTAATACAATCTAAAAATTATTAAATTTCCCGAGAAGAGATCTTTTCTATTGGGCTTTCGCAAATACAATCAGCTTATTCGGCGAACAGAAATAATCTTCAAAATATAAACTCAATAAACTAACTCTTGTGAATATGTTCCATTTTTCAGAATGGACCGATATAGTTAAACAAAAAGGATGCTTGAAAACAAACGGTCGTGAACGAGGGTGGATTTTTCTTTTGATGTGAAAATCCTTTAAACCCGTTAATCTTCCTGGAGAACCATAGCCCATGAACAACACAACCACTGTTGATCTAAATTTCTTCCGATTTCTGACGTGTCCTATCTCAGAAAATGGACGAGTTAAGTCATGATAATCCAACTGTATGAAAGTCGCTGCGGCCTGGAGTGAAATTTGTAACAAAGCCAGTGGTAGTTTGTCCATTTGTACTCATTACATTTAACAGCGAGTCATGCGATAATCCTATCCGGCGAGGCTTGATTACAGCCTTCCATTTAGCTAATTTAATATAATTGATTAAAACCATTTAAGACGACGAATGGCAAAA
This sequence comes from Cimex lectularius, assembly GCF_000648675.2. Classification (NCBI taxonomy): domain Eukaryota; kingdom Metazoa; phylum Arthropoda; class Insecta; order Hemiptera; family Cimicidae; genus Cimex; species Cimex lectularius. The sequence continues at coordinate 1,312,507 of NW_019392697.1, forward strand.
TAAAGTCTTTCATTTCTCTTAATTTAAAAAATGTAAAATGAAGATTTATTTTATCAAACTATTCCTAGGATAAACTTCTTTGACCTGATTTCCAACTCTATTTTTCAGTGTAATAACTGTTTATTTAATGGCTTTAACAACAAATCTAGATCTAGATGGGATATTTTATTGAGCTATTGTTATTTTACGGAAATCGGCCTGAAAATAGTTGATTTTTGTTAGAAAAACAGCAGTGGAACTCAACTGCCAGTAGTTGAACTAACTTTTTTTTTTTTGCATTTACTACATGACAGGGCAGCATTTCAGTAATTTCTTAAACTGTCGAAAAGCAAGAATAAGCACATAAAAATGGCCATGGATAACCCAACTATACGTGCAAAATCCAACCATTCTCAACGAAAACTCCCACAATATAGCTTCCAATATTTCTAACAGATCCCCTCACCCACCATTGAAGATTTGAAAATGGTAAGAAGCCGACAGATTAAAACAGCGAAGATAGCCAAACTTAAGTTCACGTTCATCCCCTAGTAGTCCACACGACAAAATTTCACATTTAGATAAATTTTTATAATTAACTTGTTTAAAATATTTTATTTACACTACTAATACTATAGCGTTACTAACAGACATAAAAAGACCTAAATTATCCAATCTGGTGGACCAAAGCATAGCTTCCCAAACATTAGGCAGCATACAAAGCCTGGCATATACTGTCTACAGAGGCAATGAAAACAACCTCGTCAATTGCAATTGAAACACCTAAACCTACATCCTTGGGGAATATACAAATATGCAAGGAAAAGCTCATTTAGGCTTCAGAACCAGTCGCACCACCTTCGGGCTCACAATAAATAAATAAATGGGAATTGACTACATGATCCCGGAAAGATACTTTACAATATGCTATAAAGACTAAACAGACTACAAAGGAGAAAATCAATTCAGAAGGAAATCAGGGACAATGACATGGTGTACAGATGGCTCCAAAACAAATGAAGGAACCGGGTCAGGCGTTTTCGGTACCAGCCCAAAACACACCAAGATCTTTCAAGTTGAAATACATGCCATCATCACTTCTGCCTTGGAAAATCGTAAAAGAGATAGACTGACAAATAACTCTCATAACATCGGTAGCCATGAAGCTATTTTAGCATGAAAAAACCACACGTGATTATATCTTGGGTACCGGACACAAGGGAATTTTTGGTAAGGAAACGGCACACACTAGCTATACGAGGATCTGCGAGACCATATATAGAACCTAATCTTGTGATAAGAAAAACAAACACAGACTCTTCCATCATAGAATGTATCCAAAAAGACAAAAGGTGAAGTAGATAAACTCTAGAGGTGCTAGGCACAGTAGGCTAATGTTGAAACAACCCTCAGAAGACTGGCAAACTGCTACTGTTAGAAAAGAGGTCAACTAAGAGGACTATCGACCGGCCACTGGTATCTGAAAAAACACCTACACAACATGGTCATATTCAATGATGACCCCCATTTGTAGGTTATGCAATGAGAAGGAAGTAACAGCCACCCATATCATCTTCGAATGCGAAGGAACCGTTCAATGGAGATATTACCTGGGATACAAAGAAAGCCCAGGAAAAGGAATTTAGCAAGGACAGTAAATGACCTAGTACTTCTTATGAGAAGGATCGAGTCATTGAACTAAACTAAGGAACTAGGAAAATAAAGTAAAATCAGTGCTTGGTAAACAAACACCTCCACTTTCTAGTATCCATCATCATCATCACAAGTCGCAATCAGCATTTCTCAGTCCAATAACAACCGTTTCCACTAATATTTCAGGATAGAATACACATTTTTGTTAATTTTTTAAATGTAGAAATCGGCTTATATTTAGTTAGTTGGTTGTAAAAACTGAACAGGGCCTAAAAAGAAGTAATATAAGTTTAATACGCTTATAGAACTTTCGATACAGGACAAAGTTGACCTGGGCGAGCATGAAAATTTAACGACAATCGGAGGGGAGAGTTTACCGTAAATCAAGTCAAACATTATTTTCTCACCCCCGAACTCCATGAGCACTGATCCGATGTTTATTCTCCTCCGTCGTTATGATTGGATTATTCAAATTCAATTTCCTGACATTGAGATCGTTTAAAAATGTAAACGGCTTTGCGATACGTCTATGTTTTTAATAGGTGGCCGGCGATGCCTCCATTTTTGTTCCAATACATTTCTTTCTTGAAAAACATTGACATTTTCATGAATCAAAACCTAGAGTACAAGAATAGAGTAGAAAATACAATTCTGAGGATCGGCAGATTTTAAACAAATAAAAACAAGCCAACCTAACACATGAAGACACGAAAGGATGCGGAAAAATGATCGATACTTTGACTTTAATCGATCATTTTAGTCCACCTATACCCACTGTTTTGGTATGTCTGAAGGGTTTCGACTTCACGACACTTTCAGTGGTGAGTCTGACAGTACAAACGACAAAACTACAGGTTCATTAACAATGATGATCTCTCAAGTTTCACCATGTTTTTGAATTCCCTGGTCTTTTAGTTGTCTCATTAACACTAAGGGATGGTTCGAGGATGATGACCTGATCATAGCCCAGCACTTTGGTCTATACTTCGGCTTTTTCTCATCTACAATTAACAACCTGTGAACAGAAGGCACTTCAGTCTTATGGAAATGACAAAATCGTTCTTATTTTCTCCGTTACCGCCAATGAAGACAACTGCGAGTGGAAAACCTATTACATCAGCGACGGGTCTAGATAAAACTACCAACTTCTGTAACGAAATGAATTTTTCCATCTCTCAACCTATTTTCTGGCACTTTTAACCATTAATTATCCCCATCCATAAGAAATGTGATAAATGTGATCAAGAACTGTTGGACAACAATAGACTAATATCCCTACTACAGGATTCTCCGTGTGTTTGAACATGCATGATCGCCATAAAAACGGATCACTTTCAAAATCCCAACATGGTTAGGGATGGATGGGATGGGATGGTTCCCTAACCATCCCTAACCATGAATTATGTAAACGAACAATGTATTAACCTAATATGACGTTTTTATGCAAAACGTAAATTGTTTTTCCCTCTAAATAAAGTTTTTTGGCTTGATTTGAATAAAGGATAGATGATTACAAAATTCATGATCATAGATCACAATATCGAAGTAACCTAGGAACAAATACTACCACCATACAATCAAAATGGTATAACCGTTTGGATCAAAATGGTTTTATTGATATTATTTTGGTCATTGTGTAGAGATTAGTGACCGTTAATCGATAGTTATTCAGATATCGTGAGATGCGGTCGGGTGTGATGTAGGTTTCAGAAAAACATTTTCTTTATCGTGCCAACGTTTCGATCTTTTATTGAGATCATCTTCAGGGCCTGGGATTTACAAACAATGTTTACATTTAAATATAATTGTTAAATGTAAACATTATTTGTAAATCCCGGGCCCTGAAGATGATCTCAATAAAAGATCGAAATGTTGGCACGATAAAGAAAATGTTTTTCTGAAACCTACATCACACCCGACCGCATCTCACGATATCTGAATAATTTTGGTCATTTCTGAGTCATCGGTGAGAATTTTGATTTAGACATATTTCCGCTCTTGTTGTGCATACTTTGTAATTATAGCTTACACCATTAATTAGGAGTTCTTGACCTACATGGTTAGCCATGCATGTGAAAGTATTTTTCTTTTGTTCAATTGCTTCTTCGAGGTCGGTTTTTGTTTTTACATCAAGAAATGTGTACTTCAGTAATGTGTTATGTCAACGTGGTATGATAACAAGAAACAAGTGAGGCTTGAAGGACGGCCAATTGATTTCGACGGTTTCCAATGAATGTAGACAAGGGGATCGAACGTGAGTTTATTATCTTGACATGTACGGGAAACGAGGAAAAATTTAAAATCCGAATTTCGTGGGCCGTGTTGCACTTATTTGTGCTCTTTTCATGGGCAAAAAAAGATTTATGCGATTCATTCGTTCCTCCTAAAGAGCAACATTGCCGAAGCTATTAAAAGTACTGTCGTCTAATTAAAAAACCGTTATTTATTTCCAACCCTTGGAGATAACAATGGGCCGTAATTGCATAAAGCCTTCCCTATTTACAAGGAAAATAATTTAATTGAAAAAGAAGAAGAACTGAAAGTATTCTTACACTCGATACTTTTCATGTATTTAAGTATTTTGTATTGAAAGATCAGCCGCGATATTATTTTATTACTATGTGAAGAATATTAATGTTGAAAACTTTTAATAAGACCTAAGAAAACGAAGAAAAGTTAACAATCTAAAGTCCTAAAGGCGAGTGGTTAGGGTGTCCGACTCGTATTTCCACCCTAGCGGTTCTGTGTTCGACCAAGTAAAATTAAGTGAGAATAATATGAAAAAAGTGTTATAAAGTAATTTGAACTCTCGTCCGTGACACTCAACGGGTAGTTGGACGTTAAGCCTTTCTTTACTTGACTAAAGTCCTTCCTTATAGGAACTAAAAACCAATTTTACTACTTACTTCAGTTACAAATATTTCAAATTGCTTAGCGCAAAGGAAAGGGTAAATCAATTAAATCTTTAACATAAAGCCAAGGAGATCAAAAGACTGGGCATTACCAATACAGAATAGTCAGCCGGTACTAAAAAGCAATACCTCGTTGGTAGTAAATTCCAGAGATGTTTAGAATTCCACCAAAACCTTGTCAGTTGGTACCATCTGTGATTATCTGTGATTGGGTACATCAATAAAATCATCCTTGTTTGAGTACCAGAGGGGCAACGAGTAGATTCAATCAAGCCACCTATAGGTCCCGAAAACCCACATGTGCCATATCAAATTGCTAAAAACGCACCTCCATACAATGGGTTAAGAATAAGTCCTCAGTTCAACGGGAATTTTCCCAGGTCAAAGAAAAAAATAGTTCATCAAAAGACTAACCCATCTGCTAGGGGAGTTAGGAAGCACTAAAGGCCTAACCTCAGTGGAAATAAAGCCTAGAGTCGTTTTCAATTCCATTAAGGCCTTTTCAGACATTGTGTACAACACTATCACCCTTGTTAGGGTATCAGGGCATATAGGGCATAGGAGGCCGATAAATTAACCAAGGATCAGGTCACCTATCGGCTCTGAACCGTTTTGTGGCCTACCAAATCGCCAAAAAGAACAACCTTCAGACAGTTATGTTTTTGGTTCAATAGTACCGCATTACAGGAGGGAAGCATGTGAAAAGGATCATGAACGGAACAACGCATCGGCAGAACTGCTACACCTAGGACGTATCAGCACTAGAATGATACCACTGTTGACTGGACCTTGCAGAATTCGGAGGCACAATTATACACTCGGAAAAGCAGAAACAAGCCTGAGCATATATCGCCAGGAAGAAGGAGAGACAACGGAACATATCCTCATCGCATTTTGATAAGTCCTATGCAAGCTGAAAGTTCGATAAGGCCTTGAATCCTTTAGTAGCGAACTAAATTACTATAATCCTACTGCCTTCAGACAATTGGATAAGTCCTCGGTTAATGGTACTGTACTCCAAGACAGAGGCATGCGAAAAGGTTCATCAAAGGGCCATCGCACAAGCTAACGGCAGAACTACTAAACCTTGAACGTGTTAGGACTAGAAAGATACTAGGCCATCTGACTTGCCACTGCTAACTTGCAGACGTGTAGTGACTATAAACAGCAGAAACGAATAACCGGTAAAGCACACTTGGAGGAAGGGATCCCAGTTAATGCCGACCTTATCTGCTATATAAGTGGCCCTAAGAGTATGCGTCAGAATGTACCTATAGAAATAAACCAAGATATTTATATAAGCACTAGGAATCACCCTTGAGGGTATCTGGGCATATAGGACTGAGGAGGCAAATAAATTTCCTCGAGAAGTTCGATCAGGTCCTTCGTTTCGGCCCTGAACCCTTTTGTGACATACCAAATTGCCATAAACTTACATCCTTCCGACAATTGGTTATGTCCTCAGTTCAATGAGACTGTATTCCAGGACAGAGGGGTGCGAAAAGTCATCAAAGGACCACCCTAACGGCACGGCTACTAAATCTAGTACGAGATAGGACAATAATGATAGTAGGACTGCGGAATGGACACTGCTGACTCTGGAGGCTCGGAGCAGCAGATTTTGCCAGGAAGACGAAACAGTAGAACCTGCCCTCTGTCGGTATGAAGGCCGTGCAGGCTGAGATTCTAACTCCTGAAGAACACGCACGAGAATCTTTAACAAAGCTATCTGGTAAAAAACCTTAACTTTAACTAAGCGCTCTAGACAATGATCAAAATTGCTGTTAGCACGATCTTATGCTTATTTGAATTTTTTTTAGTATCTAAAAAATCTTCCTGGGTAGGCCTTTGTTAACACTTTTACAATTACTTTCATCGAACTTTTCAGTTTTGGGGCCCCTCTATTTAAACATTCTACTGTTGGTTCCATTTTCTGCACCCCAATATACGGCACTGATTTGAAGCAAGAAAGAATTCGCTGTACGGAAGGACGAGTCCTTCCTCAATCAAATCATAAAGTTATGAGATAAAGATTTACAAGGGATAATCACAAGAGATTAAACAGGGCATAAATTCAATCTACAATAGTTTATCCTATCTCGGGTCTATTTTCCTTCCCGTCCGGCTTTGGATTAGAACGTAAAGAACAGGAAAATCTCTGAACAGTTGTAAAGCGATGGGAAATTTCTCAAAACTTGAAGGAGAGCCGGGTTCCGCCCTTGGAACAACTAGGGCGTAAAAGATGCATAATGAACTGCGTACACGACGAAGGGGGAATTAGGCAAGGATGATGTATGCATTCTATTCGAGAAACACTAAAAATTTATTTTCAACGATAAGTACTCTAAGTCAAACATTCTGAATATTTAATGCGGTTGAAGTTTTCTAAGTTCGGCCATACCTCATGTGTGATGATAAGAAAATTAAATCGAGTCAGTAAATACCAAAATTATTTATCTGTACAAAGTCCAGACAGGCTACATACCCAAAATAGGCAGTCATTACAGTATAGAATAAATAAAAAATTAAAGTACAATTTAAAAACGAAATCGTACGAAAAAGTAAATCGACATTTAATGTACCTATGGACACGTATATAACAATATCCAACAATATAAGCCTGCTGAATGAGTTAACCAATAATAAATTAACCATTTGTACACACTGTGACTGTGAAAGAATGGATCGCTAATATGTGATCATGAATTGAGAACGCGAGCTAGGCGAGGAATACAAGCGGAGGTCTATAACTAGTCTATAACTAAAGAGGTTAAAGTTTCTTAAGGTTCGATTCGGAACATTCAAATGAAAGGAGGAGACCGTCTTAGGAACATTAAGAACTCTCCAGCAAAAAGTGGGCGAACCAGCAACTCTACGCAGGTTTAGAATTTCCAGCCCAACAGCTGTAAGTTTACCACAGTAATACAAGTCTGCTGAAGATCTGTAGAAGACCAGATCTGAACACTAAATACCGCACCACTTTACGTTGCACTCTCTCAAGTCTATCCACATCACATAAAACTACACATCTTTATCCAAAGAGATGCCAGAGCCAGAATTCATAGGCTCAGGATCAGCCTCCAATAGCCTACTCACATAACAAGGAGCAACTAAATCTTCGAGGGGAGCTTAAACTAGACAGAACTTTGGGGATGCCTACTGATACCATGACCTCTAACTCAGTTTTGACAAAAAACTTCTAATCAAAATACCTTGTAGAGCAGACTGAGAGAAAGGGATCCCGATTAATGCAGACCCTATCTGGTTTACAGGTGGCTCCAAAACCGAATGTGGGTCAGGAGCTGGCATTTATGGAAATAAACCAATGACTAGAAAATATAAGCCTTGGACAATATGCCACCGTCTTTCAAGCGGAAGCTGCTATTGAACACTATGCCAGGGAGATAAAAAGACAGTCATTAGAAGGAGAATCATATATGTACTCGGACATCCAGGCGGCACTGAAGGCAATTGCCGCATCTAAAGTCCAGAGTCCTTTGGGCCTGCATTAGAGCCCTGACAGACGTTGGGTAAAACAACAAATTATCTCTGTCTGGGTGCCAAGCACACAGGGCAGAGGGGCAACGAAGAGGCCGATGTATTGACCAAGGTAAGTTCAATGAGGACACCTATTGGCCCTCTACCCTTTTGTGAGTTACCAAACTACCAAAAAACGGGATCCATTAGACAATGGATTAATAATAAGTACTCCGCTCAAAAGAATGTAGCCTGGGACAGAGGCATGAGAAAAAGTAATTCGCCTATTTACCTACTACCTTACCGAACCTATTTTACTACTTACTTTAGTTCCAAATATATAAAATTGCTTAGCACAAAGCAAAGAATAAATCACGTTGAACATATTGTCAAGGAGATCAAAAGACTGGAACCAATACAGAATAGTCAGACGGTATTAAAAAGCAATACCTCGTTGGTAGTAAATTCCAGAGATGTTTAGAATTCCACCAAAGCGTTATCAATGATTGGGTACATCAACAAAAACATCCTGTTTGAATAAATAAAGAGAGGCAATAGGCAGAGAATAAAGGGCAAAGGGGCAAAACGAGTAGATTCAATCAGGCCTCCTATAAGTCCCGAAAACCCATTTGTGCCATATCAAATTGTTAAAAACACAGCCTTCTGACAATGGTTATGAATAAGTCCTCGGTTCAATGGGAATTTTCCCAGGTCAGAGGCAGAAAAGTTCATCAAAAGACAAACACATCTGTTAGAGGAGCTAGGCAGCTCTAAAGGCAATTACCTCATTGTTATTGAAGTCGAGAGCCGTTTGGAATTGCATGAAGGGTTTGTGAAATGCTTGGTACAACAAAATCATCCTTGTTTGAGTACCAGGACATACAGGGCATAAGAGGGCGATAAATCAGCCAAGGATCAGGTCACCTATCGGCTCTGAACCATTTTGTGGCATATCAAATTTGCCAAAAACAACATCCTTCAGACAATTGGTTAAGGTCAATGGTACTATATTCCAGGACAGAAGAATGCGAAAAAATTTATCAAAAGACCATCGCAGAAACTAACGGAAGAACTACTAAATCTAGGACGTCTAGGACTAGAATAATAGTTGGACTGTTAACTCCAGGACTGCCGACTCCGGAGGCATATGTATAGGACTCGGAGCGGCAGAAACAAGCCGGTGAAGATATTGTCAAGAAGAAGAAACAGCGAACACGTCCTCTGTTGGTGCGAAGGCCTATGTAGGCTGAGATTACTAATCATGGGAAAGAAAAATCAGGGCCTGAAGGATACACGCGAAAGACTTGAAAAAGCTTTGGGGTGTGGTGAAAAGCCTCAAGTTTAACGAGGAGCTAGATCAAAAAAATGGAGATGCACAACAGACAAATACAGGTCGCGGTGCAGAGGTCGTATATATATTATCTATCTATCCATATCACATTGATTGTCAGGAAACTAACAACATTGGCATGCTCCAAATAGCGTCTAACAATGGAGGAGTTGGATCGCGAAGGGATTGGTGAAGACCACAGTCATTCGCTCGATACAACTAAGACTTCTGAAGGCTTTTTTCGTGATGGTTTTCAAGAAGTCTTGGAAATCATAATTGGAGTTAAAAATAAGAATGGATCAGAAATTTTGGTGACTTCTTTAATATCTCCATTGACAGTACAGCGAAAGTTGCTATTAATTTGTACCTTTATGCTTGGAGAAGCAGATAAATATACACTTTTCGCCATTAATGTATAATTTGTTTAATCGGCATCAGTTCTCAAATACAATCAGATCCTCTTGAAGAAGAATGCAATTATTAACCATAAAATCAATTGAGAATTTTTATTGAAGAATAAGCGAGATCATCGAGGTGAATTTTTGAGAAATATATTTTTAATAATGTATCAGGCGATTAACAGTAAAACTCCAATTTCAAAGTTAAAGTTAAATAATAAAACAAATTCAAGGATCGATCGGCCAGCTCACAGCTTACAATACATCACGCTAAAGACATTCAACACTTATTACTCAATGACGTAATTATCAGTTTAAAGCGGAAAAAATAAATCAATAGAGAAATGAAAAATTGGCATAAATTTACAATTGCACACTCTTCGATAATTGCAACGATTCGAAAATGACTGGTTCACGGCCTAGCCAGGTCGTACGAGTATGCCCTATGATAATGTCATAACAAGAACACGTCGGTTGAAAGGTTTATTACAAGGAAATCCTTGATTTAACAGACTTTTCTCACGACCTCGAACGAAAGGATGGTTCAAATAGAAACAATCGTCTTTAAATTGCGATCCTCACTCACAATCCGTGATTTATTTATTTAAATATTTCAATTAACTAAGACGAAAAAAATTAACAAACTCAATTTTTCTCTATCTTAAAAATCCAACAATTAACTGCTATAGTAATTGTCAAACACTGATTTATTTGTGTTAGACGAATGTTCACGTTAGTTTTCAACCTAATTAAATTTGTTTTAGAAAACAAATTCATTTGGGTTAAAACTAGTTTAATTTCATTTTGGAAAATTTCAATTAATTTAATTTGGTTCCTTTTAGTTTAGGAAAGGATCAATTTGATTATGCAAAAGTTCAATTTGTTTATGAAAAACATTCATTTTAGTTTAGAAAAGGATCAATTTGATTAAGCAAATTTCAACTGAATTTAAAAATGTTTGCTTTAGAAAAAACATTAATTTTGGTTTAGAAAAGGATTAATTTGATGAAGCAAAAGTCAATTGAATTTAAAAATGTTTGTTTTAGAAAAAATATTAATTTTGGTTTAGAAAAGGATCAATTTGATTAAGCAAAAGTTCAATTTGTTTTTGAAAAACATTCATTTTAGTTTAGAAAAGGATCAATTTGATTAAGCAAAAGTCAATTGAATTTTAAAATGTTTGTTTTAGAAAAAACATTAATTTTGGTTTAGAAAAGGAATTTAGCAAAACTTAATTTGATTAGGCTAAAGTTCAATTCATTGGAGAAAAACTTATTTCAGCATAAAAAAGTTCAATGAGTTCGAGAAAAACATTCTATGTTAACACTGAACAATTGCCAAATCAAATTTGATTCGATTTGACTTTTGCAAAATTAAATTATTTCTTTTTCTAATACTTTTTTCAAATCAAATTGACTTGCCAAAACAAACAGACATTTGCTAAATAAAATTGGACCTTTTCTAACCACAATTAACCAACAAGCTTTGTTAATTGAACATTTGGTATAGTAAATTATCCAAGGGTCTTTTTTTTTTGAAGCCGACAAGAATGTTTAAAAAAACAAATTGAACTTTCTTCAAATAAAATTGATTTTCGCTCAATCAAATTACCATTTTCTAAACAGAATGTTTTCAAAAAACAAATTGAAATTTTTCAAGCCAACGGGGTTTTTTTTATTGAACTTTTGATATATTAAATTACCATTTTCTAAACAGGATATTTTCAAAACCCAAATTGAAATTTTTCAAGCCAACGGGTTTTTTATTGAGCTTTTGATATAATAAATTACCATTTTCTAAACGTAATGTTTTCAAAAACCAAATTGAAATTTTTTCAAGCCAACGGTTTTTTTTTGGGGGGGGAGGGATTGAACTTTTGGTACATTAAATAATCCTAGGATGTTTATTTGAAACAAAAAATAAAAATAAAAAAATAAACGTTTTTAAAAAATAAATTGAAGTTTTTTAAAATAGAATTGACTTTTGCTAATCAAATGACCGTTTTTTAAACTAAACTTAACGTTTAATTGAACAAAATTGAACTTTTTCCAAACCAACAGAATCTTGAAGTTAATCTAAAAAAAACTTTTGGTTTTATCTTAGGATCTTTTTTTAAACCAAAATGAATGCAAAAACAAATTTAAGTTTTTTCAAATATGTCAATATGAACTCACTTTTTGTCTCAAAAGAATCATTTTTCAAATATAAATTGAACTTTTTTGAAATTAAGAACGAGTTTCAAACGACAAATTGTTTTTCAGTGTATTTTAGTGTTTCATTTTATTATTTAATTCGATCGAACATCATTGAATGTGTTGAAAAAGATGAATGCAAAAAATTTGGTTTTTACAAAATGGAATAAATAAATTTAAATTTAAGAGCCTAGTAGACAGAAGTAAATAATGGATTTTTTCCCAATGATTTTACAAATAATGAACTTGCACAATTTCAAGGGCAGGATTTTGTTGTTGTTGTTGTTTTTTAGTCAATAATACATTCTCAAGAATGTAAAAAAAGCTATATTTACACACGTAACCTAAATTAAACACACAAATTTATTTAAAATGTGAAGCAATACTTGATGTGAAGCACTTCACTTATCAGACTATTGTCAACATCAATGTCGCAAGTGGTTGCAGAGGTTTTTAAGAATTGTGATGAAGCCTGATGATTCTGAGCCAGTTTACAAGGAATTTTACTTTACGATCATCAGGACAGGAGAAATTGTCTCGAGTAAAAAAATGTACTCACCACTTTTCTGTTTTCCTCGAGTAAAACGCTGAGAAGCTCTGTGATGAATAATCCTTGTGAATGGACAAGTTCTGTGTGCACGTCGACCGACCAGGCTGTCAGAACCAGATTTTTGACGGATCGGACCGAATTTGGTTGACGACCACTGGGTAAAAACAGAAAAAACCCGAACTATGTCTCACTTCTCAGAAAGAGAATAGCAGTTTTGAAGCCTTTGCTGGCCACCTGCTGTAATCGAACAGGCTGACATCTGTGAAGAGGCGGTCAACCAGGGAAGAAGAAAGTACCATCTGTGCGCCATCTGCAGAAAGACGGACGAACCTGCATGGCGTAAGCAGGATCAAAGTCGGCATCCACCTTTTGCTACATCAAGTTCAAACCTTTGCAATCTATTTATTAGAACAATCCCTACTTACAAGTTTTAAAATGTAAACCTTTAGATGTTTCATTAAGGTCTACAAAATGTTGAACCTGTAGTTTAGTCATTACAGATCATTTTGACCTACCCACACCTTCATCGACAGTTTGCATACTTACAGTCGATTTATTAAAACAATTCCCAGTCATAAGTTTAAGAATTTCTATTATTTCCAACATTTAATTACATTCAACTGTAAACCTCAAACAATCTGTTATAGTAGACCTGTTAGCATGATATATGAATAGTTTGGTCATTTGTGACAAGTATGTGGTTTGATGAGCTCTAAAGAGCGATGAACCTGCAGTTTGGTCATCTCCGATCATTTTGATCTACTTTTTTTTTTTTTCAATGGATACCAGGGACTGGTGGAGTTCCCTCCTGAGCACTGCAGCTGAGCTGTTCAGTTTATAGTACTTTTTCCCTGGCTCCATATTTTGGGGGAGGGCTCGCAACACAAATGTGAACTTGAGCCCACGTTGTACCGGTGTTCTTCCATCAAAGAAACTCATTTTTGAAGGGGGTTGGGACCAAATTCAGGCTCGCTCCGATCCCACCCCTTCCATTGATGAGTGCCGTGTCAATTTCTTTCAATTGCAGCCACCGGTCCCCTTAGGCGTCAGAAAAAGTCCAGAGGTGATAGTGGGGATCGAACCCACGACCACGGGATCTACTAGCCGAGAGTCTGACGCTTTAACCACTCGGCTACCGCGGCCCCCCTTGATCTACACTCTTGTTGCTTTTGGTTTGTCAGACCATTTTGGCTTTTTGCCATCATCGTTTAGGCTTATGATAGGAGGAATATGATGAAAGAGAGGAAATCTCTCATGTAATTGAAAAACTTTTTTGTTGAGGTCTGTAGAATGGTAGTTGGCCATTGCTGACCATTCAGGTCTTTCTCTTTGTTTTCATCTGTCTGACATGTGTTGGCTTTTTCCTACTGGTAAGTTTGGGACTATGATGGAAAGGAAACGTAGAATAAATAAATGTTTACATTCTTATAAAGCCATTGGTTCAATAAGATTTACATTTCATTTTTCACTAACTTTTAAGTACATTAGTTCATACGGCTTTGTTCTTTTTAATCTTCTGATGGTGTTTCGGATATGTAGGAGTTTGTTCTCTTCCACATTCTCATGCTGGCTGAGGTGAGACATGTTTGACAGCAAAGCTTTGTATTTCTGTCATGACCTCAGGGATCTTAAGTTCCCTAGGTAATTCCTTATTCCTTACTTACCAAGGTGGATTGGCCTTGAATTTTATTTTGGAGTGTTTGTATGATTTTGATATTGCTGTTTTTGGTACAACCCCATAGTTGAATACCATATGTCTACATAGGCTTTAGGACTTGTTTGCATAATATTTTATTTTTGTATAGCAAGGTTGGAGCCACCTAGAGTTGTCTATGACTTAAACCTATTTCTGTCCTTTTTTTCTTCACGTGTACTTTCATTAGTAGTTCCATCGATTGTGAGCGACAGAATATGGTCCACTTTTTGATTTGTAAAGATTAGATGAACTGATTTCTGCTAATTTAGCTTGATTTTCCACTTTTTTGTCCATTCGTTTATCTTATTGCAAGGATTTTGAAGGATTTTGGTTAAATGGTTGATAGTTGGTCCTACTATCACCACTGTGTCATCTACAAATGTTGCAATTTTTACTCTAACTATTTTCAGAAAATCACTGGTGTATAACAAGTAAAAAAGTAGACCTAATATGCTACCTTGTGACACTCCTGCGTTTGTTTTTAATTTTGAATATTGATCTTCTTGTCTGACTCTAAACCGTCTGTCAGTTAGGTAGGAACTGATAATATCGACGTACTGCTTTGGTAGCATCCTTTTTTTAACAAATATATGAGTTTTTTTTGTTGAAATCTGTAAGATGATGAACCTGTAGTTAGTCATTTCTGATCATTTGGTCTTACTCTCATTGTTTTGCTCTGACAGATTCTTTTAGTATTTTGTCAAGACCAGTGTTGTTTAAATCACTGAGAGGAATTCCATATAAATTGGGAAACTAAATTTTGAGGGTTTTTTGTTGTTAAAATCCTGTTCATTCTGGTCTTATTACCACAGTTTTGGTTTGTCAGACCTGTTTTGGCTTTTTGTCATCATCAGTATGGTTTGGTATGGTGATCACTGAGAAGAATTCCAGAGTAATTAGAAAACTAAATTTTGTAAAAATCTACAGGGTGATCAGCCTGTAGTTAGTCGTTTTGTTCATTCTGGTCTTATTACCACAGTTTTGGTTTGTCAGACCATTTTGGCTTTTTGCCTTCATCGGTGGTTGGAAGGCTATGATGAAGAAAAGGAAACGTACGAATTGGAAAACTAAATTAAGAGATTTTTGCTGAAGTGATCAAACTGTACTGTCTGAAGTGTCTTATTGTCATTTTTTTTTCTTCTAATCCTCGCTTCAGACATCTTTTGGGTGTTTGTGTGGTTATTTATTTTAGAATCTTATTGTTTTCACTTGTGAGCCAATTGTTACAGAAATTCAGTTTTAGCGCAATTCACTATTTGAACCAGTTTATTGAGTTTAAAATAAATGATTAAAAATTGGATAATTTCTTTTTTCATAATCTATGTTATGAGAATTTTTTTTTCTTTTATAAATAAATATACATTTGGTTTTATAGAAATAAACCAGAGACCAACACTAAGAAAAGCAGAAAATGACAGAATTGAAGAAACCTAGTGAATTCGTCTTCCGGATCCTAGGGATAAGCGGTATGATGGTGCCACCGGGTGCGAAGTTCCCGAAAATTTTCTCCATCTACGTTTTGGTACAGTGTGTAAACACTTTTTTATTCATACTCACAAATTTCGTCTCATTGACATCAAAGAACATAGGGTAATGCCTTGACACATTCAATTCCTTTTTTTTTTACACTGTTTTAAACACATACTCTCATTTTTTCAGCCTCTACGAAAAACTGGAATGCTTTCAGTACGGTATCTCAACTTGTCATATATTATCCAAACATATGAACATAGTCTTACAGAGAAAGCGTACGATTAAATTTTTCACACTCATCGATGACATGTGGTCTGAATTCGCACATGATCCTAAATATACGCATTTATTTGTCAAGGCTCATAAAATTTCAGTGAGAATGGTTATAGCAATGATTCTCTTTTATGATGGCCTCATCCCAATGAATTTCGTCTTATGGCTAATTAAAAATTTTTTGATGTCGCCTGATGGTAATTAAAATTTTGTTTGAATTTCCCTTGCAATTTGATTTTTTTTCTTTTTAGTTAAAACCGTGCCCTTGGCGCTATGGGTATTTTTCGATTGGAAAAAGCATATCTTCCTTGGTACATTTTACCAGCTTACTATCTTTGGATCTGCGCTTTTGAGCATAGCAATCAGCATAGCACTGGTACGCATAATTGCCGAACAGGGATCGGTACAGATGCAAATCTTGCATATGATGCTTGAATCGAGGTCACCAGAGGATGATAAAGAGTCCAACAAAAAAATTTACAAACTACACCAAAAAATCATCATGTAAATCCCAACAGGAAATTGACTGTATTAGCATCAAATGACAGACACATTTTTACAGATTTGTCAAGGAGTTTAATTCATTTTTCAGCGCTCACTATTGTTTTGAAATGGTATTATCTTCTATGCAGATCGCCGCACGAGGCTACGCCGCAGTTTCTGTCCGTTTGAATTGAATTATAAATACAACTGTGGACTGTACAACTCTTGAATTTTTTTCACAGGGGCTGAAAGAAGGAAATATAATGATCTTGGCATCATATTTACTTATCGCACTAACTGTGATCCCACCGTTTGTTATTTGCTACAGTGGCAACCTCATCAAGACCCAAGTAAGATCAATATCCAAAATTTTACATTATCTTATAATGTAAATTTCCAGGGTGAAAAGATCTACCGAACAGCTTATCGGAACCAGTGGTACTACGAAAAGACCGATTCGAGAAAGGATCTTTTAATAATGATGACTACCGCCACATATCCTGTGCACCTCCACTACAGATATTTCGTTACATTTTCAATGGAGCAATTTACCACGGTAACAATTTGTATATTTAATTGTTTTCAATATATAAAAATAATATGTTTCAGTTAATGCAAGCGACTTACTCATACCTGACGATGATTCAGCATTTCGATATATAATTTTACAGATTTCAATAAAGAATTTCTTGAGACCTGCGCACATTTTTTTTTCTTACAAGGTAAAACCTAATATGTGACCAAATATGTTTAAATAATAATTAAATACATAAAGAAAATAAGATTTTCATTTCTGACAAAAAAGTTTCATATTGATTCAAAATTGTCGTTTGTTCATTTGCATAAATGAGCTATGATAAAATTGACCTTCTAACAAATTGAGATTTTAAAACATTTGAAAAATTACATTTGTTGCAGGAGACGGAGATGATGCAATATGATAGTAATAGATCGATGATAACAATTTTGACATTTCACTAAAAATGAAGAATTTAAGCTTAAATGTAAACACTGAAGTTTAGAAATAAAAATTTTTTTTTTTAAACAATTAAATCTTTATCCTCATTGGTTTGATCTGTTAGACACATTCTGACCCTGAAGCCAGTGCTTGGGTGTGGGTTGTAAGGATTAAGTCTGGGTTTTTGATTTGACACGAGTTTTTTTTGTGTATTAATGAGTTGTTCATTCTAGGTTTTCAAATACACCAAGGGACAAAAAATTGGCCATCGTTAATATTTTTAATTATCTCTTAGATAATCATCCATTATTTTCATCTTACATTAATATTTGTTATTGTTTAAAGGATTAGAGGAAAATAAAACAAGATAAAATCTCCCGCTTGTGTTTATTTGCTTTTATAAATAAATCTTTGGACAGACAATCTCTTCTTTGTCGGTTTTTCTCCAAAGCTTTTTTCTAGTGTTCCGGTGGTTTGATTTTTTTACGTTGTACCATTTTTAAGTTTCAAATTTGTTTGAGTGCTGATTTTAAGTGATGCAGATTCAGCTAGAATTGTGGCATTGTAGGAAGATGAAAAAGTCAAGCGTATTTGGCCAGGGTGCTTAACATTCCCAGAACAACTGTCCGAAGGGTCTTCCATCGCTATCAAGATACTGGAGGTCACCCAAGAAGGTCGCTATCATGTCACATCTCAGAGAAACGATCGTTTTATGTTCAAATCGACATTCTACGCTGTTGAGATCAAGCGATTCAAAAAGTACAGTTCAATCGAAGACTTTTAAAAACTGGATTAAGTGCGAGGCCTGCCACTGGTTGAGAACTTCTGGCAAGGCACAGAACAGCTTGGTTCAGTTTCACAAGAAATCAGTTGGTCTGAGCAAGATTGAACTAAAATATTGTTTTTGGATGAGTCAAGGTTTGAGGTCTTCTGATGGCTGAGAGAGGGTTTGGAGAAAAATAGGAGAACGGTATATCCCCACAACATTTTTAATTCAAGAAGCTATGGAGGTGGTGGTGTTAGGTTTAGACAGGCATTTCTAAGGATGGTCGCGGTTGATCTTCATCGAGGGTTCTAACAGCTGCACGATACATTGAAGATGTGTTATCATAAGTTGTTCCTTATATGCCACTAATTGGTGATGGTTTTATTTTTATGCATGACAATGCAAGGCCCCATAAAGCTAGGATCACTGGGGACTACTTGTAATGGGCTTCAATTCAATGGTTGGTGTGGCTAGCTTGCAGTCCCGACCTCTATCGAACACCTTTGGGATGAGTTTTCAAACAGGGTGAAAAACTTGCCCAGTGATGCGTGAGAATTTGCAAGAATTAAGAATGGCGCTGAAGGAGTATGAAAATATTCCACAGCACTACATTCAAAATCTCATAAAATGGATGCCATGTTGAATGCATGAAGATTAATGCAAGAGGAGGAAATACTCCATACAAATTCACTAATTTCGTGGTCCGCTTGACCAATTAATATATTACAATTAATTAAGGTTTTTAGTTGAGAAAAAAAAGTCAATGGCACGAACGGGATTCGAACCCACGATCTTCTTGACTTTTGGCTTGACCTTTTGAATTTTCCCTCCTTTTTGCTATTTTTCAAATGTCGTGTAATCGGATTGGATTCTCGGCGACAAATGAAATGGCCACGGAGAGCTTTAGTGAAGTACACTTCATTTTAAATCATTAAATTCACTAATTTCGTGGTCCACTTGACCAATTAATATATTACAATTAATTAAGGTTTTTAGTTGAGATAAAGAGGTTGAGATGGGAAGTTGGTGTCCGAGTGGATCGAGGTCACGATAGTTCAAATGGTAGAGCAGTGGCGTATCAAGCCGAAGATCGTGGGTTCGAATCCCGTTCGTGCCATTAACTTTTTTATCTCAACTAAAAACCTTAATTAATTGTAACTCCATACAAAATTGAACATTTTCTTCATTAACTCCATAGCAACATTTTTGGTAAAATTGTAGGTATAATTTTTTCGGCACATGGCTTAATAGCTAGTCTCTGCCTGAAAGAATACCTCCCCCCATATGAATTTTACTTGTTCTTTGTTTCTTATTCTTCCTGTAAATCTGGATTGGCTTCTGCTGCTAAGGGACTTTAGTGTCGTGCTATCATTCTAGCCTTAGCACATCCTATATTTAGTAATTCTGCCTTTAGTTTCTGCGATGGTTCTTTAATAAACTTTTTTCGCGAGCCTCTGATCTAGAAAACCATTGAACCAAGGACTTTTTCTAAACCATTGCCTCATGGATCTACGTTTTTGGCAGTTTGGAATAATGGAAAAGGGTTCAGGGGCTGACAGGTCGTCGTCATCGTACTTTTCTGCCCCTCAGCCTTACATGACCATTTTCATTTTTTGCCATTTACAAGGGTGAATTTGTGACTATGATGATGGGAAAAAAATCTTTTAAGACTTTAGAAAATTAAATTTTGGTATTTTCTGCTAAGGTCTGCAGGGCGCCGAACCTGTAGTTGGTCATACCAATCATTCTGATCTACCCATCCTTGCTGTTTTGGTTTGTCAGAACATTTTTCCACTATCGGTGGTGGGTTTGTGACTATGATGCAGAGAGGAAATCTCTCGAGTATTCCTAAAATTGAATTTAATTAGTAAATTAACCTTTTTAGTTTATTGAGGCCTGGAGTGTGTTGAACCTGAAATTTGGTCTTTTGTGAAAATATTAATACTTAAATATAATATATAAGGATTAATGTTATATCCAATACATAATTATATTGGTTTGCCTGACCATTTTGGCCATTCACAACCATCAGTTGAAGGGTTGTGACTATGAAAGAAAGGAAATCTCTTAAGTATTTGAAAAGGTAAATTGTGAACGTTTTTGCTGGTGATGAACTCATTGCTGGTCGATTATGTTCATTCTAATCTTATTCCCCAATGTTTTCTTCTGTCTGACATATTTTGGCTTTTGTCATCATCAGTGGTGTTTTTTTTAAATGACAGAAGAATTCCAGGTACTTGGAAAACTAAATTGTGTGAGTTTGATGTGTGATTTGTTGATATTTTCAGGGTGATGAGCCTGTAGTTGGTTATGTTCATTCTGTTCTTACTCCCACTGTTTTTATCTGTCTGACATATTTTGGCTGTTGTCATCATCAGTGGTGTTTTTTTTAAATGACAGAAGAATTCCAGGTACTTGGAAAACTAAATTGTATGAGTTTGATGTGTGATTTGTTGATATTTTCAGGGTGATGAGCCTGTAGTTGGTTATGTTCATTCCGGTCTTACTCCCACTGTTTTTATCTGACTTTGTCATTGTCAGTGATGTTTTTAATGACTGAGAATTGACCACAGAGGTGGTGGATCGAGAGCACAGAAATGAATGGGAATTGATTAATTAAAAATATTTAAGTTATACTTAAATTATATTTAAGTACTCCATATATAATGGTAAGCATTGAAATCTCCAAGTAGCTTTACAGATTGATTGATATTTTCAAGTAAAGTAATTCCTGTCATTCAGGAGAACTTTAGAGAAGTCCAATTATCCGTCAAACCACTTTACACTATTCTCTTGCCAGGATTTAAACCCTGAACCACTAGTGTGACAAATTAACCATTCGGCCCCTTTCATTGGTATTTTTATACAGTTATCTAAGGTCAAAGGAAAATCTCAACAAAAAGTACAAATAACATAGAATAAATTTATTAATAATGTATTATTTAAATAAACTTAAAGTATAACTATATTTCTCATAAAGTTAACATACAATATTATTATACTTTTAATCTGCGAAGTTCCAACTTTAAAAATACAATAGTTTTGAACGTAAAAGTAATGTTCAATTTTTTCTTTTTTTATAAATATAATCTTACGCTTTTATACAAGTAACAACAATCGAAGCCAACAACTGTTGCAAATCCTTTCAATAGACGAACGCATAAAATATCCAATTAAACAACATACACTTATTTCTAACGATTTCAAGGCTCGGCCAGTTAAACATGCGACTCGGAGGAAGCTGATATGAATGACAACACCGAATACCCTGAAGACCACTGTTTTTGGTTCCCTCGAGCGGCGCTGATCAAACGGCTCGAGCACTTTCAAAAAGTAAAGCTGATGCGAAGTTTTATCACAGACAACTAACTAAGAGAACTTTTATAAATTAATGTAATAAATCTTTAATGGTGCAATGAAAAGATAATAGCAATAATTAGAAATGTTCAAACGATCTGTTAACATTTTTTAACATACTAACGTTCATAAAGGCCCTTGACATCTTACATAAACTATGGAAAAGTTCAATTTCAATTTCAAAGTTCATATCTTATATGAGCTTGCTTTTTTTTTTTTTTAACTAAAATGAATGTTTTTCAGAAACAAACTGAAGTTTTTCCAAACCAACAGAATCTTTAAAAAATAAAATAAGACATATAAAAAAATGAACTGTTGCTAAATGAAATCATCTTGGGATCTTTTTTTAAAAGCAAAAACGAACATTTTGCAAAAACAAATTATTTTTTCATGTCAAATTGATTTTTTCTTAATCAAATTGTTCCTTTTCTATACTAAAATTTTTTCAAAAACAAATTCAACTTTTTTCCAAACCAACAGGATCTTTAAAAAAATTTAACTTTTGTGAAACAAATTATGTTACGATTTTTTTTGTTATCCAAAATGAGCATTCTTAAGGAAAAAATTGTAATTTTTCCAAACCTCAATCTTAAAAAGAAAAAATGAACTTTTGCTAAATCAAATTATCTTGGGATCTTTTTTTAAAGCAAAATGAACGTTTTTCAAAAGCCAATTAGTTTTTTCAAATCAAATTGATCCTTTTCTAAACTAAAATTTACATTTGAAAAAAAAAAATTTGAACTTTTCCTAAACCAACAGCATCTTTAAAAAATTGAACTTTTGGTCAATCTTACAACCTTTTGTTTAAACCAAAATGAACGTTTTACAGAAACAAATTAAGTTTTTTCAAACCAACAATTGAACGTCTGCTATATCAAATTATCTTGGGATGTTTTTTTAAACGTAAAAAACGAATTAGTTTGTTCATATCAAATTGAGTTTCGCTTAATGAAATTGATCCTTTTCTAAACTAAAATTAATGTTTTTCTAAAAAAATTTAACTTTTTTAAACCAGCAGTTATCCAACAGTTACCAAAATCTTTACTTTCCCATGGATACCTTTCATTTTATATATATTATTATATTTTTACAATACCAGGTACAGAAGTTGATAAAAACAACTGTAAACATAAGTTAAATCTTTTTGATTTCTTTGGCAATATTTTTATGCCAGCCAAGGCAAAATTTAACAACTTTTTAATGATATAATTATTATTAACGTTAAAAATAAAAAATTATTAATTTTTAACATTGGGGTAGATGTGAACATTTTAGCAAATTTACTCAAGTAGACACCAAATAATAAACTTATTAGTTTTTAAAAGCAAATTCGTGGCTTTCCCTACGAGCTTGAACTACAAATCGTTGATGTGGAAAATCAAGATTTGAATTCAAGTGCTAACCCACAAACACCTTCAACCTCGGCTTTTGACAGGTCTCAGGCTTATCGAGTCAAGACTCAGGGCTCAAAACCTGGACGAGGCGCAAGACAACGCAAAGCAGAGAAGTTTAGGATCAAGAAGAATGAGGAGTTTGATCAAGAACTATCATTACAGATGATGAAATTTTTCCACAAAAACAAG
This sequence comes from Cimex lectularius, assembly GCF_000648675.2. Taxonomy (NCBI): domain Eukaryota; kingdom Metazoa; phylum Arthropoda; class Insecta; order Hemiptera; family Cimicidae; genus Cimex; species Cimex lectularius. Next base: position 1,335,587 of record NW_019392697.1, read on the forward strand.
TAGTACAACTCTACTCACCACCACTATTGGTCAGCACTGCCACATGCAAATTTGCTTCAATAGCCATCCAATCTGTACAAGTTTTGTACAATGCATGTACAATTAGTTTTTAAAACTTGAAAAAAAGTTAAACTTAAAATTAACTTATACAGATACTTAATTATAATATAAGATTATTAAAAAATATAGGCATAATTTTTTTTTCATTTGGTTTGTTTTTTCCTTAGGGACTTTATGAACTAACATGTATAAATTTTAGACTATTATAAAATAAAATATTTCTATATTAAAGAATATATTAAAAATACAAACATATTTGCTGAGGTGAAATACATTATTTAAAACAATAAATCACAGACATGGAGTTTCATTTGAACAATCATCCTTAAATCTAAAGTGACTATTACAATTATCAATTTAATTCTCAACATTCACTTATAAATTGAACCTTTTCTCCATGATTATTGTTTATCATTTGACAAAAATCATGAGGTGCAGAAAAAAATTTTTAATAAACAAATTGTTCACTTACGTTTTTTCTTATTATTCTTTAGACTCAGTCAGGAGTGTTCAATATTGATTGCGAGTCGAGCATTATCTCAGACGAGTAGAAACTGGTGTTGAGCGAAAGTGAGCTGACGAGGAGTGCCGACGGAGGGCTCATCATTATGGAAGATCCCCTTGAAAACGGGAAGAAAGAACCGTATTGGGACAAAGCGTCCGGCGAAAACGAATCAGTGCCCAGGTCACCGTCGTTTTCCGACTGGGCCAATAATAGACGATTCATGAAATCAATCTGCGCCAAAATTAAAAATTAATGATACAAGATAATTTTAAGATGAAATGTTTTTAAATTCCTGTTATACAGGAGGGTTTAATGTACAATGTTGGATGTCGAGGACAAGGGGTAAAAACTACTTTACAATACATTTTTCATACTATAATAAATTAAAAAATTATTAGATTGCTAGGATTTGAACCCAAAACCGCTAACTTGGCAAATATGAGTCGGGCGCCCTAAATCAGCTACAGCAGTCCCCATAAATTAATTTATGTGATGCAAGGCAATTGCACATTCATTCAATAATAACTGGATTTTCAATTCTCGCCCTCCTGGGTCGCAATTTTTTAAAATTTTTCTCATGCATTATGATTGGCCTTCAGGTCAGCCATTACGCTGATTAGAACTGTTTGCCTGAAAGTCAGCCACATTAACTGTGTTAAGTAATGTTAGGAATTTCAAAGCAGATTGTTTGATCAAATGTATTTTGTCGGTCAAACTCCTGACAAACCAGAAGTACAGTTACCTAGTACAGAAGAGCCAAATGATATTAACAAGTACAATTAATTAAGGTTTTTAGTTGAGATAAAAAAGTCAATAGCACGAGCGGGATTCGAACCCACGATCTTCGGCTAGATACGCCGCTGCTCTACCACTTGAGCTATCGTGACCTCGATTCACTTGGACACCAACTTCTCATCTCAACCCCACCTTTTGAATTTTCCCTCCTTTTTGCCATTTTTCAAATGTCGTGTAATCGGATTGGATTCTTGGCGACAAATGAAATGGCCATGGAGAGCTTTAATGAAGTATACTTCATTTTAAACTTATTCAATTCACTAGTTTCGTGGTCCGCTTGACCAATTAATATTAACCAATTAATTAAGGTTTTTAGTTGAGATAAAAAAGTCAATGACACGAGCGGGATTCAAACCCACGATCTTCAGCTTGATACACCGCTGCTCTACCACTTAAGCTATCGTGACCTCAATCCACTCGGACACCAACTTCCCATCTCAACCACACCTTTTGAATTTTCCCTCCTTTTTGCCATTTTTCAAATGTCGTGTAATTGGATTGGATTTTCCGTGTCAAGTGGACCTCGAAATTAGTGAATTTAACAAGTGCAGTTTAACCTTTCAAAATGGACACTTCTAATAATAGGACATCCCTCACATTTTTTTTTTTTTTTTTTTTTAAAGATTAAGTTTAAATTAAGTATTCTTTTTGTGTAAGGTCTTGGTTGAGATGAAAAATTTAGTGTCACAAGTGGGATTCAAACCCACAACCTTAGACTAGTCAATTAGAACAATAAACAAAAATGGGTTAAGTTTAAAGTTAGAAGGAGTTGGTTTCTTTACAACCTTGCGCACCAGAATCAATATTGGTCTATTGTGTCTCCATTATTATCTAGTGTTCTGCGTTAAGCTTAAGCCATTATGTTCAGCCGTCATAATTGACCTATTAAATTATTTCAATTAATTATACTTCTTATCTAAAATCTTGGTTGAGGTGAAAAAGTTAGTGTCACGAGCAGGATTCAAACCCATGACCTTCTGCTCAATATGCTGCTGCTCTAACCACTCTAGTGCTTGAGCTATCGTGACATCATGACTTTTTCATCTCAACCAAGATTTTAGATAAAATGTATAATTTATTATCTCACTCATCTCCAAATCGGTCATAATAAGGATCAGAGAATTATCTAAAACTAAACTAAAAACTGAAAAGGAAGTGTCAAACGCGTTCACAATAGAGTGGTGCAGGGTGTGAGAATTCCCAAAACATTACAGTTTGCAATTAACATGAGTCACCTGTCATTTGTTTACTTTGTAAAGTAAATTAAATAAAACTGGGGAAAGTCAGGATAAAATTGTCCAGTCATGAGGTATGTCTGGGAAAGTTCAATCGTAATATTATTTAAGATAATAAAACCGAAGCAATGTACCTGTGGATTGCCACCACCTTTGATTTCAAGAAGTGGGATATGCCTGAAGTAGCACTGCTTCCAGAGGAGTAGGCAGGGCATCCTGTGGTTGACCGGCAGATAGCTAATCGTTATATTTGGCGAGTGCGGCGCGTAAACTGGGTTATAAAGCAACGGTGCATCTTTTCCTGTTAAAATCTCATCCCAGACGCTCCTCAAGGTCAGCTTGTTCGCCGGATCCTAGAAGAATATTTGTTGTGTTTTCTCCCCATCTGTGTTTACATCAAAACATACCTCGTAGGCCAGAAGACGATCTCGTTCGCAATCAAAGAGAAAAGTGTCAAAAATGGAAACAAGCGCCGTTTCCCACAAAAGTGTAAGGTATGTCTCGGTGAACTGGAAATTAGTTGGAAACTGCTGAACTATCTGCCAGACGCAGTCAAGAAACAGAAGAAAGACTGGAGACTAAAACAAAAATTTGGGGAAAACTACAAAGATTAAAAAAAAAATCAATATTCTATCAATCTTCCTTTATTACCCAACAAAAAGTACAGTCTGCTTATCAAGAGAAAAAACTTAAGTAAATAAAACTGACTTTACCTGAACAGTTTCGGGATTGTAGACATGGGCTAATCGAGTTGAAAATGGATGGCCCATGATGACCCACTCTTTTTGAATTAGAGACTGGAATCCATAAATAGTCCGGTAATGAGGGTCGAGCAGGAGTTGAGTCAAGGAGGCGATAACACAGCACAAGTCACGTCCATCACATTCTATACACTATTAAAATAAACAACACGAAAATAAAGAAAACAATCATAGAATCTACCTTGCAGCACGACGGTGATGTTATCGTATAAGCCTTCAGCAGCCTCCGCCGACTTTCTAAGGCATGCGGAAACATACAACAGCCATTTTGAGTTCTCCAAGTTGGACAGGAAATGGTGATCTTGAGTCCAGAAATGTTTCGCGTCGTCTGAAAAGTTAAAATCGAATTAATACACTTTTGTAAGGAAAAAAGTTTAAGTGTTTAAACCTGGAGTGCAAAGTTCTCTCAGTTTCATAAAACTGTGCTGGATGTCCCTTATACTGGGAAGTTCCCTGGTCAGGTCTAAAACCATTGGCTTTGTAAGCTTTGGGTGACTTTTTCTAATTGATTCCAGCATAAGATTTTCCTGTTGCCTGAAAAATAAAAAGATCTTATTTTCTTAAAAACTTCTTTCCTGATTCAAATTCATACTAAACAGTCAAAAATATTGAAAAAAAATTATAGAAAAATAAAATCTAGAACAGCTTTAAGTATGAAATATAATATAAAGGAGTCCCACTAATCCAAAAACCATTGATTCAAATGTCTGTCTGATCCAAACTCATCAAGTGGGAGAAAGGAAATTTTTCATTTCGCAAAATAAATTTTTTAAATATTTTCTAGTTAAAAGGTATTAATGGACACTTATTGTAGCTTTGCCCACTCCAAACTCTACTGCCTATTTCCCTGTACTTTAACCCTTAAATTGTGAAGTCTGCGAGGTGATGTTTGGTTATCACCAAACATTTTGGTCTGTCATACACATTTCAACCTGTCTATCTTCAGTGATAGGTCTTAATTAAAACCTAAAGATGGCGACAGCCAAAACGCATCAGACAGACAACAGCAAAGATGACAGATCAAAATGTTCAGGAACAACTTAACTACACTCTTTTCTTTGTACAGCTTATATATACTTTCAGCTTATTTTTCAAAATACATTGGAACTTCTCTTAATGGACACCTCTAAAAAGCAGACACCTCCATTGAACAAATTTTAATTCTCAGACATCTTCCCATTAGTTTCTTCATAAAATCTTCTACAAAGAGGACACTTCCAATGACAGATACGGACAGCTTTTTCGGATATATTCTGCGGTAAAAGGTGAGGTTGAGATGGAAGGTTGGTGTCCGAGTGGATTGAGGTCACGATAGCTCAAGTGGTAGAGCAGCGGCGTATCAAGCCGAAGATCGTGGGTTCGAAGCCCGCTCGTGCCATTGACTTTTTATCTCATCTAAAAACCTTAATTAATTGTAATGTATTAATTGGTCAAGCGGACCACGAAATTAGTGAATTTATTATTTTAAAGTTGAAAAACTTACTATGGTGATTCTAAACTACTATTTCCAAACCTAGAGACCGGCAAATTTCAGAAAACGTACTCAATTTAATATCCTTTTTGTTGGTTTGTTATTTTTTAGAAAATCAATCCAGTTTATATTTTATACCCTGGTTTGCTTAATCGAGAGAAGGCCTTAGAAGTTGCAAAACACGCAAAGCATCATTACGCTGGCGTGACTATTTACAAAAGAACATAAGGTTTCTTTTAAGACATTTAATGGAGCGAAAGACAAACCTGGCTGGAAAAATTTAAACAACATTGGGCCGATTTTGAACCTACATTTAATTGCAATGATACAGCCTTATTTTTAGAGCACTTCTGGATACAACTATGCAGGAAATGTTTTAAAGGTTTAACTTTCCTCTCGTAGAAAAACCCTCTGGTCATAGAAAAAGGTTAAAACTCCTCGGTGTTCCAAAGGTGTTGATATTTTGTAATCGCCATTGTAGCCTTCTTGAAATGCCAATTTTTTTTTCTCACTTACTCATTCTTATCGCAAAAGTGGACAATATTTCATTAAATTTCATTACTCAATGTCCATTATAAAGAAGTTTGACTACTTGTTTCTGCATTAATGCTGTTATTCTGCTAATGGGTCTTTTCAATAATCTAAACAGGGCAAAATCTCAATTAGTTCAAACTATAATGACTCTACTGTATGTATTTGTTGTATGTTAACATAAAATTCAACAAATACAGGTATTGCTGAGAAGATATATCAAAGAATTATATTTTTAAAATAAATTACCTCATAAAGTTTAATTTCTACGTATAACTTGAACAGCATGCACTTAATGACCACAAACGCCACAGGGATGAAACAATAATTAAGAGCCCCTAGTAGAATGTCGCCTTTGAAACTTGTCTATTCCTCCTCATTCATACAATTATTAACTGTATTATTAAATAACCACAAAAGTATCAAGAGTGTTTCAAAGGCGGCCTTCAACTCGATTCATCAGTTATGGGGCCCGGAACTGAGAGTTACCATACCTGGAGCAGAGGTTTGGTGTATAGAATTGTAAATGCGCCCTGTGGTAGACGTACCTGTCCGTGATAGTGGGCATGATGTCTGCCATGCGGACCAGAGCGGCACCGGCCGAGTTCGACCAACACCAAATCGGAGGCCGGTTGGCGCGGAAATGCTGCGCTGCTGTCATCAACTGGGCGTCGACCACCTTAGCGGGCGTTACTATCCACTTCGATAAGCTGTAAAATTATTATTAATAATTGTCGACTAACCAGATACAATTTAAATTACCTTGGTGATAGGTGAAAATTAAGGTTTGCTGCTGAGAGACGCCAACCATAGCAGTGTGTCCTTGCTAGCTCCTTTCCCCAGTCACCTGCCTCCCGAAACATATTTGTCTCAGTTTTTGCAGTAAGTACGAGTTCTCTACTCAAAAAAATAATTTAATTTAAAAAATTGAAAAGTTTATTAATGAAAAATATAGTAGAATTTATTAGAAAAAATGAGTACCCATAATCATAAAGAAAAAGTAGGGGATGTCTTTGCGCAAAGGCATGATGAAGTAAGGTGTTTGTTAAGGTTTTTCCATGGCCAATCGGAGAAAACTTGAAGCTAAATGATAACACTCTCAAATTCTGTAAGCGAATAAAAATAAGTGAAAAATACATTTTCTTCTAAATACATTAATAATCTAACTTAAGAAAGAAATAGTTGAATATTAGAAAATAGAACTTTTACTGACAATGGGGTATGGATGTGGGATCACTATTTTAATTAAATCATTAACTACTTTCGTGGTCCGCTTGACCAACTGATACATGACAATTAATTAAGGTTTTTAGTTGAGATGAAAAATTTTTTTTAAAAGCTTTTTTTCATCTCAACTAAAAACCTTAATTAATTGTCATTTTAATTAAACTTTTTTTTGTGATACTAGATTAAAAAATATTAGAGATGTGTCCAAGTGTTATTACTAATGGGCCCAAGAATCCGAGAAAAAATACACTGACAGGCAAAAAATTCCACCCAATTGATTTTTTTTTTCATTTTCTCGATAAAAGAAAATTCTGCCCTTAATTCGTTTCATTGTATTTACCAATAATATGTTTATGATCTGTTTTAAATTGTGAATATCAATAAGAAACACAATCCTTAATCCAAAACAAGGATAAAGGATGTTTCAATGTTTACTTTCTACATAATTTAAAATGTTTATTCAGTCCCATTTGAATTCTGAAGCAATAAACTTTAATTTTAATCTTTGTTTTCTTAATTTCAAGTTGTAAACTTAAAAATGCCACTTAGTGCTGAGGATGTTGCGCACTTATTGACGATGGATGTTCCATCAGGAATGCGGCTATTGCCAATGGAGATCCCTATGAAACTCTGTGAGAGGTGGTTAGACATTTTCGAGAAACTGGGTCCTCCCATAGAAGGCCCGGTTCTGAACGCCCTAGGGTAAAAGAACCACAAGACGACTGTTTTGACTTTGAGAATTTTACAAAGATTTGTTAAGCGATTCATTAGCTCCAGGAGTTCGAGGTGTCCAAATTTCTGAACGCACTGCTCAAAGAAGATTAAATCAGTAAGGACTGATGGCTTTTCACCCCATAAGAGCACCAGAATTGACCAGAACACACAGAGTTGCTCGCATTTTCTTGAGAACACAGCCATTAGTCTTTGGATGATTGGTCTGCTGTACTTTTTACAGTGTAGATTTGCTCTACGATCTGCAGATGGACGTGAAAGAGTGTGGAGAAGGTGCAATGAAAAGTTCGAAGCCTGTAATTTTTCCAAGAGCCAACCTTTTCAATGTAGCTCAGTGATTGTGTGGGAGGGAATTTCAATGAAGAGTCGCACAGAGTTGGTTGTTGTTCATGGAGGGTCACGCTGTGTAGATAAAATTTTGGAAAATCATGCGTAGCCTAACCTCAATGAAAGCAACGACAATCCTACTCTAATGCATGGTAATGCTTGTCCACATCGCTCGCACAGTACAAACCTTCAACAAGATAACATCAAGGTCTTAGCCTGGCCAGCCCATTCTCTACTTGAACCCCATCAAACATTTATGGGATAAACTCAAAAGATGAATAAGAGCATGTCCATCACTCCCTTACACACTCCACGGTCTTCAAAGGACTTTTCGTGAAGAATGGGCTAATCTCCAGCCAAGAGACATTTCCAGACTGGTAGAAAGTATTCTGAGGCATCTTCGAGATGTAATTAAGGCAAGAAAAGGAAATATGCGATATTGAAATATTAATTAAAAATTATTTGGAGATCATGAGATCATCATCATCTGGTGTGGCATAGGTTTTAGAAAATCATTTTCTTTATCGTGCCAACGTTTCGATCTTTAGCGAGATCATCTTCAAAGCCTGGGATTTATAAACATTGTTTAAATTATAGAAATGCATGTAGGGTGTGAAAAAATGAATTTTATACAATGCTAGAAATTTTAACTTCCTATACAGTCCACAATCATGAAAGGACTCTTCGTGAAGAATGGGCTAACTTCCAACTAAGAGACATTTCCAGACAAATGAAAAGGTTGCCAAGGCGTCTTCAAGATGTAATTAATGTAAGAGGAGGAAATACACGATATTGAAATGTTAATTAAAAATCTAATTAAAACAAATTTTATCTGTCTTTTTTTCCATTTTCCTTAGCAATTTCCATCTTTTTTTATTTATTTATTTTATTTTATTTTATTTGACAAAGACTCAATTATTAAACATAAAAGTATTATTTATAAATCGGAGTAGTGTACTTCATTTTTAAATCATTAATTCACTACTTTCATTAAAGCTCTCCGTCACCATTTCAATTGTCGTCGAGAATCCAAACTGATTACACGACATTTGGAAAATGGCAAAAGGAGGGAAAACTCATAAGGTGGGGTTGAGATGGGGAGTTGATGTCCGAGTGGATCGAGTTCACGATAGCTCAGGTGGTAGAGCAGCGGCGTATCTAGCCGAAGGTCATGGGTTCGAATCCCTCTCGTGCCATTAGCTTTTTTTCATCTCAACTAAGAACCTTAATTAATTGACATGTATTAATTGGTCAAGCGGACCACGAAAGTGGTGAATAAAAGTGTAACTTTGATTAATATATAAAAATCAAGTAATATTACAAGTGGGCAGAATTTTTTGCCTGGCAGTGTATTTTAAGTCATTTTTTAAAAATGTTTTCCTGCTTTTGATGTGCATGTATTTCAAATTTATTATATATCTGTCAATTTTTTATACATGTATTTTTATTTAGGATAAGAAAATAATAAGTAGGAACATATTGAATGAGATTAAAGATTTAAAAAGATGCAAAAACAATTGATGTTTCCAGTAAAGTAGGTCAAAAATCTTTTTTTCTTTTTTTTTTGTTCTTACTTTTTTATTTGGATTCATTTTAAGCACCTATAAATACCATTTAAATATAAATTTTCATCTCCTTCCGTATGATAGATAGCTATGGCATAACTATTTGGTCATCACATTGAAATAGAACATTTAAATTTTTTTTCTACTCCTAGAGCCCATTAGCAAGAACATTCAGACATATTTTATATTTTTCGACCTAGTATTACCTAAAAAAGTTTCATTAAAATTGATAATATCTAATTCAATTAAAACATACATTTATGAAATTTTAAAATATATTTAAATACATAATAATATTTGAATTTGGTAAAAATATTTGTATTTGCAATTTTTCTTCTTGTGGTGAGTAAAAATGTTATATTTTATTAATTTCATTTATGTACCTTACAAACAACATAAAGCCCTTTGACTTTTTCAGCGATCTGCTTTCCAGGGACCAGCTTCTTTTTCTTATCCCCATAGATGTACAAAGAGTCGACATTCGTCAGGCAGACATCATTCTCACCTAGGTGGAGCACATCTTCAAAACTGACCTCCTGTCACACGGCAAACTTTCAGGTCACACCTTCCAATCGTATTAGACCAAAATAAATCACCTGTCTTGTTTTTTCATCGGACGTGATAAAAGAGAGTTTGAATGAAGTGACGCAGAGCAGCCCGGATCTACCCTGAGACGACACGGTCGTCGATTTCATAGAGGTGTCCCTGACGGGCGAGAACATAAGGACGTTCTGTGCCTCTGCGATAAGTGCTTCGCCTAAATTTTTTTAACTTATTTTACACTACTATATTTAATTTAAAAAAAAATATATATATATATTTTACCACGAATAAGCCTTGGAGAGAGGTGCTCAATATAGGAGTCATCATTGCTTGAATTAAGAAACTGAAATATACAATTTTAATTATTATAACATACTAAACTGTTTTTCATACAATTCTATCCTATTTTTTTAAATTTTAAATACACCCAAGTCTATTTACACCAAACTTGTTTTATGTCAATATCTGACTGATCATTATTTCTATTGACTGTCAATATTTAACTGAATAAATATTTCATTTGTTACTTATAATTAAGTAATTTATTGTACATGACAGGCTGAGGTTGACTGTTTATTTTCAAGTATTTTGAAATAGATCTACAAAGAAACATTCTGTGCTACTTTTCATGTTAGTGACCAAACAGAAAATATATATATTGCTCATATGCTAATGACCCCAATTAAAACAGTAAATTTACTTCTATCCCTTGGCTCAAATATAAATATTATCACCGTAAAAAATATCTGAGAAATGATAGACAATCTCATTTTCAACATAATTTGATTGGGCAAATTTATAAGGAAAAAAAAATTAAAATTCAATAAGAGTATGCTGTAAACTGTGTGAAACTTTAAAAAGAAAGAGTGAGAGAGTAAAGGAAGAGAGAGAGAGAGAGAGAGAGAGAGAGAAAAAAAAAAAGAAAGAGACAAAGTTTAATAAATGAAAAAATAAAACAATTTCATTATTTCTTCATATTTTCTATCAAGAACAAACAAAACAAAAAGTATGTGCATTTTGATTAAAGTGTTTTAAATAGTGATAATAAGTAATAAATAGTACATGTAAATAAAACAAGTAAAAATTTGATGCTAAAAATGTTTTTGTGGGAGAGAATGAAAGTTTGAAAGGAGGAAAATTTTTTTTACCAGGTCAACCACCCCCTTACTCAATAAACGCCAATCCTTTTATTTTACTCTATTGTAACGACAATTGAAATGGTAATTTGATAAAAAGAAATTGCTTACATTAATACGATAGATTCGACTTTTCAGCAGAGAATATCGAGATAAAGCGCTGATAAACCTGGATACCCAGGAATCAGTCCAAGGGGTCTGAGTCATTGCTGGTTTGTGCCGGCAATACGAAGTACACTCGATAGATAAACAGTCTAAGGCAATCAACAGTTTGACTAGTGTACGAATAAATAACACAGTGGAAAATGGAGTAAGTAAGCATTAAAACAACTTTACAATGATGTAATTTTTTTCTTACTTGTCATCTTTTGTTGCAAAGTTCATATTAATTTTTTTTAAATTGGCAAATTTTATAAAAATAATGAACTATACTGACAGTAGCTAGTAACTAAGCCCATTATAACAAATTTATAATTAATTATTTAAAAATACAGCATGACATTCTACTGTAAAATAGGTCCAATTAAATAAAAAATTATTCAAGCTTTTCCAAGCATTTAGCTCAATTAAAAAAAAAAGATATGTTGGGCAGATGTGGTTTACTTTAGCATAACAAAAAAGTAAAAGAAATATCAAATACAAACCAAAAACTCCAAGTTAAAAGGTATTTTTCATAGCAACTCAAGACTTTCAATGTGTTACCCTAAAATGTGCATACACGTATATACAAGTCATGACAAAAATCAACTATATTTACATTTATTATATACATGACAAAAAATTAACTATATATCGTATTCAAAATTAAACAACACACAGGTCTGAGTAAGATTTTCCTGTACAAATTTCATCAAAAAGTCATAAAAAGACAGAATTGTTCAATCAACAGGAATATTAATTTACAACAAATATTGGATTTGAATAGCAATTATTCTTTGAATGGTAATTATTTAATTATTATTTTCCTCTTTATACAACACCAGTTGCATTAGTCATCAATTATCTGGCATGATGTCATTACTGTGGCAAGAAACACTTCAGCTCAACATGTTCCTCGATTGAAAATATATCGAGCAAATAAATTTACATGTTTCAACGAGTTTCAATAAAATGAGAGAGAGAGAGAGAGAGAGAGAGAGAGAGAGAGAGAGAGAGAGAGAGAGAGTGTAAATATTTAAAAATTAAATATTTTGCCTCAGTCTGATCACCTCATCTCGATTTTCTACTAAAATTTGTTTTGTGATTTTGACACAATTCTGAAATGTTGAAAACATGAATAGGATGATCTAACAACAAACGTGAGATTTCTCCGTGCGATCTACAAGGCAATGATCCTGTAATTTGATCATTTTGGTACTATCCTCGCTGGGTTGGTCTGTCAAATTTCGCCATCTTCAGTGTGTCTCAGCGAGGATAGTCACAACTTGAAAAAAGAATGAACAATGCTTTAGCAAAAATTTAAACTTCACTGACATCCAACAAAATTTTGCATTGTAATGCACCTTCGAGATATTTTTATGTTGTTTATTACACCTTATACATTGTTAATTAATGCATTTAATCAATACACATCAATGAAAATTATGGGAATTACGGTGGCCGAGTGGTTAGGGTGTCTGACTATTTGTTGAGTTAGTGGTTCTCGGTTTAAATCCAATCACTACCCATGGAATTTAATTGGTAATAATATGTAAAAAATATATTAACTGGTTTGAACTTTGTCCACGACACCCAACAGCTAGTTGGACATTAAGACCTCCAGTATGACAAGAATTATTTCACCTAACATAAATTATTATAATTTTCTACACTGTGTATCAAAACCTCAAGGATACAAAAACAAGCATTTAGCTGTTATGTCAGATAGCCCAGCAGCCATCAGCTTCAATTCAAGTATTATTTGCTCAAATATGGAGCTGAAAACTAAATTAAATAAATTAGGAATACAAAATAAAGTTATTCTGTTGGGTCCCAGGACATGGTAGAAGGATACGAGAGAGTGAACGCCTTAGCAAATGGCTGCTATAACACTGATAGGTTCTGAGCATTTCTGTCGCATAGGGATTCACACTATCAATGTATCTTAGATAAAAATACAGAATGAAAATGAAACAGTGGAATTCATTCACTGGACAGAGACGATCCAAGCACAACCAAGTTTCGGAAGGAAAGAAAGAACAGAATGCATCAAAGGAAGAAAGAACAAATTTGAAAAAGATTTACGCAGAGCAAGTAGAGGGACACATTCCACAAACAAACTGCTGAGCTAAACTTACCTGCAGGAAAAAGTGTTTTACAATGTACATCCTAACCAAAGAAGAAATTCAACCATATAAACTGGATCTTGTAATAAGATTTCTTGATGAACTATAACTCACGGTGTGCTATGGGAACAGAATGAGGGATACATTATCTCTCGTAGGTCAGTCTTTCAATCTCATAAAATCAGACAACCAAGCAGCCCTAAAAGCTTAGCAGGTAAACAGGTCACATCATAATCAGTATATGCATCGAAAATCTCCAAAACCTGGGAAAACTGAACAATAATATCTTGGACACCAGGGCACAAAAGAATTCTAGGTGATGAAAAGCAGTCAATAAACAGAAAACGATCTGCAAGACCTCAGTCCCAGAACCTATACTTGGGATAACAAAGGTAAACACAGATTCCTCCACCATGGAAAAAACTCCAGAGGCATGCTGAAAAGTTCAGGACCATCGCAATAACTAAAGCAGAACTATTAGACTTAGGCCAGGCTAGGACTGGCGGAATCATAGTTGGACTTCTGGCTGGACACTGCAAACTCCGAAGTAGAACAATCCTGAAAGAAGAAAAAAAACCACGGAACATTTCCTCTGCTAGTGTGAAGATGAGGAAAAGCCCGGCCGTAACTCCAAAGGTACTGGACACAGTATACTTATGATTACAGATCTTTAAAAATTGGCAAATGCATTGCTACGGTTAGACAGGGTTAAACTCAGGATCTATAAAAGTCACTGGCATCTGAAAAAGCACCTACACAGCATGGGTATTATTCAACATTGAACCCTAATGATCTGCAACGATGAAGAAATTTCATATCATCTTTGACTGCAAAGCAATCTTTCAATGGAGACTTTTTTTTGCAAGGGTATTTCAACTACAAGGTTATATGAACCCTCAGGATGCCAGTATTTTTGAAAAAAACCCATTTGTAAGTATATCAAGTTCAAATACAGGGCTGCTGGATTCAAATCCAGGACCAGTGATGAGTGCTGTGTCAACACCTAAACCACCGACACCCCTAATGGAGACACTAGGATACCAAGAAAACCCAGAAAGAAGAATGACAATCAATGACCTACTACTTCTTAAAAAAAGGATCGACTCAATTGCACTGAACTAAGGAATTAGGAAAAGTACTATTGTACTAATGATAAATTACACTACATGGCACTACACTCAAGATGCAGTTGGGAATGCCAAACCTCCATTTCCTCCTCATCATCATCATCATGGAAAGGTCAACAAGGAGACTATTTCTTGAAAATTTGATGTATGAAAATGCAACCCATATCTATGGAGATATAATCTAGGGTATGTAGTTCCAAGCCTGCCTCTCAAACCCAACCAAAGGCCTAAATCTTGAAAGCTCCAAAAAACCCATAAGTTCACCCCTTGACAGAGTGAAGCAACCTAAGAAGACCCTGAAGATGATGGATCCATCATCCTGGTGGAAGAAACAATAAGGGGATTCTGATTCCCTGAAAGCTCAACTGATGAAAATGCCATCATATCATCTTCAATATGAACCAACAGCTCATTAGGGTGCTAAGAAGACCAAGGAAAAAGAATGGCAAAAATGGCCATAAATGACCTACTTCTTAAAAAAAGAATCGAGCCAACTGAACTGAACAATGGAACAAGAAAAAATACAATTAGTTGCAGTGCCAAACCCCCATTTCATCATTATGACGGTGGAAAGGTAAACAAGGAGACTTTGATTACTCGAAAGCTCAATAGATAAAAATGCAACATATCATCTTCAAATGTGAAGCTATAGCTCTATGGAATGTAATCTAGTGTACCAAGAAGACCCTGAAAATGAATCCATCAATGACTCTCTACTTTTTAAAAGAAAGAAAGATTGAGCCAATTGAACTGAATTAAAGGAACTAGGAAAAGTCCAGTGAGCTGCAGTACTTTGGAATGCCAACCCCTCCCCATATTTTCCCATCATCATCCTGGTGGAATTCTGATTCCCTGAAAGCTCAACAGATAAAAATTCCATCATGTCATCTTCAAATATGAAGCAACGGCTCAATGAAAACATATATTAGGGTGCTAAGAAGACC
The DNA here is from genome assembly GCF_000648675.2 of Cimex lectularius. Lineage (NCBI taxonomy): Eukaryota > Metazoa > Arthropoda > Insecta > Hemiptera > Cimicidae > Cimex > Cimex lectularius. Next base: position 1,350,810 of record NW_019392697.1, read on the forward strand.
GAGAAAAAAGAATGACAGTAAATGACCTAATTCTTAAAAGAAGGATCAAGTCAACTGAATGAACTAAGGAACTAGAAAAAATACAATAAATTGCGGTGCTTGCCAAACCTCCCTTTCATCATCATCATAATGGTGGAAAGGCCAACATGGAGACTTTGATTAGTTGAAAGCTCAACAGATGAAAATGCAACTCATACCTTCAAATGTGAAGCTATAGCTTTACGGAGACATAATCTAGTGTACCAAGAAGATCCTGAAGATGAATTGCAGTCGATGACCATCTATTTCTTCATCTACTACATACTAGGAAAAGTACAGTAAGCTACAATGCTCGGGAATGCCAACCCCACTCGCCATTTTCCCATCATCATCCTGGTGTAAGAGACAACAAGGGGATTCTGATTCCTTGAAACTCAACAGATGAAAATGTCATCATATCATCTTCAAATGTGAAGCTCAATGAAAACATATTAGGGTGCTAAGAAGACCGAGGGAAAAGAATGGCAGAAATGACCGTAAATGACCTACTTCTTAAAAGAAGTATCGAGTTGCAGTGCTTGCCAAACCCCCATTTCATCATCATGATGATGGAAAGGTGAACAAAGATACTTTGATTACTCGAATATTCAACAGATAAAAATGCAAATCATCTTAAAATGTGAAGCAACGACTCAATGAAGACAACCTAGGGAACCAAGAAGATCCTGAAGTCAATGACCTTCTCCGATGTTTCTATAGAAAAGTCAAAATTTTATTTGTTTTATATTGATCCATACTTTTTTTAAATTGTATATTAAATTTTTTTCCCCATTTCAGGAGGAATGAAAGCTGATAAGTTCACAACTGAACCGAAAGCATTTCTTGCTGATAGTTCCATTCTTCCAGGTTCATGGAGAAAATAAACCATTCTTTAAAGTTTAACTGGAGATGTCAATGCTGATAGCCTGTGTCACATTTGTTATTTTTTTCATATTTGTGCGTTAATTAACAAAACTGAACACCCACCTCATCGTCAAATCCGACATAGCTTTTGAAACTCCTAGTAAGTCTTTTTTCAGACATTATAAACAAAAAAGCTTCCTTTCTAAGGCACTCGTTCTCATAATTAATCAATTAAAGATCCACAGCCGTCCGATGAACTTCCGGTTTTCCGAGTCCGAGCATTTTTTACAAGACTGGGCGAGCTCGTATTTGCAAAATTGCCACTCGAATCGGAGAAATTCAGACAAAAACAAAAGTTGGAAAATCAAAATTTGAAAACGTACTGTAAACAGAAAACCTGGTCGGACTGCGAGGTTACGGCCGAGAGGCGACGCTACGGTTTTCTGCGAGTTGCTGTCAACCAAAAATTGACCGGAGTTTCAATTTAGCCAAATATGAACAAGACGATAGATCAAAAATTGTACTCGCTAGTCCAAATTTCGCAGCAGAAGCTCTTGACCATCCTGGAACGGATCGTCGGCTTCAAGGATTTGATCATAGATGACTGCCTTATGAAACCGCTGGAGAGGATCGTCGGAGCTAGTAAACTGAGGTGACAATAATTTGTCTTTTACTTAAAAAATAGTGTATAATTTAACTAAGAAATTGTTAATCAGTCACGATTATTGAGTATATTTCCACTACTAATCGTGAAATATTGTGTTGAGGTCTGCAGTGGTGATAAACCCGTACTGTGGTTATCCTGGTGTGCCTATTCTCTAATTAGTCTGTGCATTTCGTTATTTCTTCGAAGTTAGTTTCTCATCACCATAAATGCAGTTGTGTCTGATCATCATTGACCAATTGTCGCTGGTTTGGTCTGCCATGTACATTCCAGCATTTCACCGTCTTCAGTGGCCCATCATTGTAGTTGTTTAATTGTTGTTTTTAATCATCCTGGTATGACTAATCCTTACTGGTTTTATTTGCCATGTCCACTCCAGCATTTCGCCTTCTTTAGTGGCACATCACCATAACTTGTAGATGAAGTTTGGTTGTGTCTGATCATCCTTGATAAATTGTTGTTGGTTTGGTCTGCCGTGTACATTCCAGCATTTCACTGTTTTCAGTGGCCCAACATTTTAGTTGTTTTTAATTATCCTGGTATGACTAATCCTTACTTGTTTTATTTGACATGTCCATTTCGCCTTCTTTAGTAGCACATAACCATAACTTGACTTGTAGATGAAGTTTGGTTGTTTTTATACCATCCTGTTATGCCTATTCTTTAATTTAGTCTGTCCGATGCATTTTATAATTCCATCATCTTTAGTTTATCATTGCCATGACTTATAAATATAGTTTGCCCGTTTTTGATTATCATAGAATCTCTAATCTTTACTGTTTTGTTCATCCAGGTCTGTTCCAGCATTTTGCCTTCTTTAGTGGCACATTGTCAACTTATAGACGAAGTTCAGTTGTTTTTTTCCATCCTCCAATGCCTATTCTTCAATTTAGTCTGTTCGATGCATTTCATCATTCCACCATCTTTATTTTATCATTGCCATGACTTATAAACGTAGTTTGCTTGGTTTTGATTATCACAGAATGTATAATCTTTACTGTTTTGTTCTGCCGGTCTGTACTTTGTCATTCCACCATCTGCAATTTTACATCGCCATCCTTATAGATGATAGATGTAGTTGGCTGTTTCTAATCATCATTGTAGGTCTAAACCTTGGTTTGACCTACCATGTCTTTTCTAGCAGTTTATCATCTTCAGTGGTCCTCAAGTTCCTGGTATGCCTGTTCTCTCTTTTTGCCTCTAAGATACATTTCATCAGCTTTCGAGGCACATCATAACTTATAGATGTAATTTGGCTGTTTCAGTTCGTTGTATGACTATTCGCTATTTTTGTCCGTCATGGCATTTTGTCGTCTTTACTGCCCCATGACCCATTACTATAAATGTTCGGGTTTTCTGACCATCCATTTATAACTATTCTTTAATTTTGTCGGTATGATGTATTTCTTCAATCTTCATCTGTAATTTTTCATTGCCGTGCCTTACAGATAGATTTGGTTTGGTTGTTTCCAATCATCATGGCAGGTGTAATATTTTGATCTGTCATGTTGTAACCGGCATTACGCCATCTTCAGTAGTCCTGAAGATCTTGGTAGCCTATTTTCCCATTTTGCCTCTCTGATGCATTTCATCATCTTTAAGCACAATCATCATAACTTGTAGATGCAGCTTGGCTGTTTCTCGTGATCCTGTTATATCTACTCCGATTTTGTCTGTCAGATGCATTTCGGCTTTTCACCATCTTTATTGCCACACCACATGGTTTAGACTTTTTTTTTAATTTAAATTAAATTTTTTTTTAGTTGGCTGTTATGAACTTTGCAAATTTGCCAAGGAATGTGATATATATGATTTTTTTTTTTTTTTTTTTTGGGGGGGGGGGGTTAAATGAAAAAAAGGGCCATGGCCGTGGGGGTCTAGAGCCAAGATTCTTACATGCTGCCCACTCGGTACCATAGTCCCCTTGTTTATAAATGCAGTTTTTTCCTTTTGGTCTTCATTGTATGCCTAATATAATTGGTCAGGTCCACTATGACCATTCCGGCATTTTGCCATCTTCAGTAGTCCTGAAGATCCTGGTAGCCTATTTTCCCATTTTGCCTCTCTGATGCATTTCATCATCTTTAAGCACAATCATCATAACTTGTAGATGCAGCTTGGCTGTATCTAGCGATCCTGTTATATCTACTCTCTGATTTTGTCTGTCAGATGCATTTCGGCTTTTCACCATCTTTAATGCCACACCGCCATGGTTTAGACATTTTTTATTTTTTATTTTTTTTAATGGCCGTTATGAACTTTGAAAATTTGCCAAGGAATGTGATATATACATTTTTTTTTTTTTTTTTGGGGGGGGTTTACATGAAAAAAGTGCCATGACCGTGGAGGTCTAGAGCCAAGATTCTGCTGCCCACTTGGTACCATAGTCCCCTCGTTTATAAATGCAGTTTTTTCCTTTCTGGGCTTCATTGTATGCCTAATCTAATTGGTTAGGTCCACTATGACCATTCTGGCATTTTGCCATCTTCAGTAGTCCTGAAGGTCTTGATATTCTAGTCTGCCAATTCTCTGATTTTATCTCTCAGATGTAGTTTGGCTATTTCAGATCATCACGGTATGCCTATTGCCTTGTCTCTCTGTATAATGACCGAGCATATGGGCTGTCACTTGCTTATTTTATTTTAATGTTTAATTTGTTTCTCTTTCGTAATAAAGACTTTTTATTATTTTCGTCTGTCAGGGCATTCAAACATCTTTAATGGCGCATTGATTTATAGACATAGTTTGGTTGTTTACAATCATTACTGATTTATTATACCAGACACAAAGGCAATCATCAATGATTTGACTGTGTCCATATTTTACATTTATAAAAAGTGAAGTTTTAAAAGGCCATTTCAGTACCTTGAAGGATTAAGACATGAGTTTTCCATCCACACATCTACCACTGAAGATGACAAAATGCTTTTATACATGATTATTATTATTATTATTTTAATTCAAGACAATGATTAGTTTTATTTTCATTTCCTCGAACAACCAATCATTGTTTTTTTTTCCATTTATCTATTTGTTTCTTTCAATGGCAACTTGATTGTCGACATGTTTGAGATTGAAAGCGTTGTTTCGACTTTGTCATGCTTTATCTGCGTCCATTTATCATCTTCAATTAATCAGGGCATTGCTCTAACAAACACGTTTTGTTCCTGATTAAAAATTATACCAACGATTTTTTTTCTGGGGCATAGTCGTATGTGGTGGATGCAAAATTGTTGAAGAGATACAAAGTGATGAAATTGTAAAATATTTGACAAAACATTCTGATATAAGATCATTATAAACAATCGTTGCAAACAATAAATTATCACAAATCAGCACAAAACAGGGTAAATGAATTTACTCAACTGGAGCCTTTTATTGACTGGATTATATTTGATCGTATATTTTTACAACCGGCACGACCTAAATGATCGGTAACGACCAAATTACAGGTTTATCATCTCGCAGACCACATGGAGCAATTGCACAGTTTAGTTAAATCAGGCTGAGTTTTTAATTACTTATTTTTTATTTGCAGATCTAAAGGAATTGACAAGATGTACAAACTTAACTCTGACAATCTTCCTTTGACGAATCCAGAGAGGGTATTTCTCATCAATGCCAATTTGAAAACAGTGAAGCAAGTATGCGACAGGATTAATTCTGAACTTTCCAGTGAAAGTAAGCATTCATATAATTTGATACTCGTAACCCGAAAGCTCTGTTCGATAGACGCCTTATTGGAAGAGGAAGGGCTGTACGATTTGGTCAAAACTCATGTTTTTCAGTGGGAGCTGATACCGCTCGATCGGAGGGTGCTCTCGCTGGAATGCACCAGTTTGTATAAAAGCTTGTACATCGAAGGGGATTATTCACTGCTTCACACTGTAGCGAAATCTATATGGACGTTGCAACTTTTGCTCGGAGAGCCGTACATAACTCTTGTACAGGGCAAATACTCAGAAATGGTATACGATATGGTACAGGTGTTTAACGAGAAGTTGGCAGCACCTGACACCTTAGATAGGGAAGTTACACACTTCTTGATTATCGACCGAGATGTCGATTATGCAAGTACATTACTCACAGGAGCAACGTATACCAGTCTCTTAGACGAAGAATTCGGCATCAACAGCGGCATAGTCGAACTCAAAAGTTCTAAAGGGGAAAAAAGTATCGGCCAGTTTTTAAGCAATGCTGACAGTATTTACGCCCAGATCAAAAGCAGACATTTCTCAGACGTATTTCCTTTTTTAAGCAAAGTTTCAAAAGACCTTCAAGTTGTTCAGAACGAAAGTAAGACTTTGGAGTTATCAGAGTTGAAACGGTTCATCTCCGAGGAAATGTCAACAATAACCGCTGTCAAAAAAAGTCTCGCTTATCATATAAGTGCTTGCGAAATCATAATCGAACAAATGGGCCATCGGTTCGAAGGTTTAAAAACAACAGAGGCGAACTTAATCAATTCAACAGAAAGAAAAGAAAGTTTCAAGTATATTGAGGACTCCTTAATCATGAATGTATACAATAGATATGCTATTCTCAGGCTTATATGCTTATTATCAATAACCCAAGATGGCCTGACAGAAGATGAGTATAAAAGATTCAAAACAAATTATCTACACGTTTACGGCTATCAATACTTGCCGGTTTTTTATAAATTGGAACAGGCCAATCTCTGTGTGGAACAGTCGGGTAGCTATTTGGCAAGCAGGGTCGCACAAGCCGTTGTCCTCCCTACGAGGAAGAGTGCTTTCATGAGTTTCGCTCAGAAGCTAAAACTGATACCACCTGTGTCAGACGATTATGATTTTAAGCAGCCGAAAGATGCAGGTTTTGTCTTCACTGGCAACTACATCCCTGTGGCTTGTCAAATCGTAAGCATGCTGGCAAAGGGAGACTCGTCCGAAGAGGATGTGGCCAAACTATTGCCGAATTGTACCATCAAAGGGGAGAAGAAAATCGGCAAAGGCAGTCGCACCTTTGTCGTCTATTTTGTCGGAGGAGTCACGTATGCAGAAATTTCAGCATTCCAAGTTTTGGAAAAGCTAACCGGGGCGAACATCATTGTCGCAGGATCTTCAATAATAAACGGGAATTCGATCATGAAGTCATTTTTTTAATTTTTCTTTTGATATTAATCCGATAAAAGACTTTTTTCTGCACACTTTACAGTGCTCACTAGTCAGGGAAAATACAGAAGTGTATAAAATTCAGAAAAATTATTTGGTCTTAAAGTTAAACTTTGAGCAAAGTTGCTTGAAAGTATAAATCAATCACAGTGCCTTAAGATTTTTGAAAAACACAGCCTGAGGAATAAATTGTTTATTACAAATAAAATTATTTGAATCAATGTTCAATACGTACGGATTTGTGTTTGTTTTGAATTGTTTCTAGAGAGGTCTCCAAGTAACGAAACATCCCTAGATATAAACATTTTATTTTTGTCCTGTTCTTATTTGAATCTGAATTTATTACTGGCAGAAGAGAACGCTAAGGCTAAATGTCTTATCAGAACCTCTCGTGAGTCATTTCCTAATAAAATTATCTAACAGGAAAATGACAAGCTGAGCCTAAACAAAATGCAAATATGCAAAAATTTTCTCAAATCTCAAGGGGAGAAAAAAAACAGTCCTCCTGCATATTCATAACGCTGTGATTGACAAGCTGACTGTGATAATACAAAAAAGTTTAAAAAACATGTTTTTATATTTTATTCTCTTGTCAAGTACATGTTACTACAGTTCTTATTATATTAATATTTTATATATTGTATTTAAAACGCTTAATCCACACTAAAAGCTGTATCAGTATTTTTATTGAAATATGTGTATAGTTTTGTACATAGAATATAAATAATAATAATTATTTTTTGGTCCAATCATTCAAACTTAATTTTTTCTTTATTGATCAAGGAACCAGAAACTTGAGTTCCCTCTGAGCACTGCAGTTTTACAGCTTATTGTACCCCTTCCAGCTTTCTTTTTGGGAGCTCACAAAAACACAAATGTTACATGATAGTTATTTTTATTTCTTAGTAAAGTTTAACATATCCCAGCTTTGAAAGGTCCAGTCATTTCATCCCATTAATTTGGGCCCAGGCAACATAACCAAGTTCATAACCCTTATAACCATTCCTTGCTCTTTTTATAGTACGCTTTTCAGGTTCCTGCTAAAGTGTAGGAATTCAACGGCATCCTTCCATTCACTTAACATCATCCTGTCCATCTCAGGTACACATCATCATGCTACTTCATCATTCATAGCAAAGCAGGTGTTCCACAAGGCAGCAGCTTTGGTCCCATTCTCTATTCAGTGTATACTGATATACCTATAAATCCCAATCATATGCAGAGCAATTTTTTAGCAAACCCAGAAATGTCTGGAGTGTGAAAAAATTGACTCAACTCAAATCCCAACATATAACCTTCATTTCTCCAATCTATTCCAACCCTGTTACTCTCCCAGCAACCGATTTTGTTTGCTATTTGGGTTACACGAACCAAAAGATTTACTTGGAGCCCCATGCTCAACTTAAAAGAAAAAAATGACCAAAAACGTCTCATAACCAATTTGTACGTACGGAATTGAACTGGGGGTTCAACAAAGCATTACAACCTCCAAAAAAATCCACTCTCAAATGCTTCGAAACATTGCCCAAGTTCCCTACACCTTATCCAACAGAAGCCTCTGGAAAACCCTTGACCCTCATACTTAACCGCAGTCCAACGTCTTTCAACCTGAAAATCCTATTATACAAAAAAAGCTAATTGTTTCACAATTTCCCTCCAAATGTAATTAATATATGTAATTGGAAGGTTAAACAAGAGGAGAAATACTCTTGTTTAACCTTATAATAAAAAAAATCATAAAGAGAACAAAATTGTTTGTTACACAAGCACTGCTGTAATTTAAAAAAGTCTATTCTATATAGTAACTTATGCTAGATACTTATGTGTAATTTGTAGTTTTTATCATTACCAATCATTTTGGTTTGCCTAATTCTTACAGGTTTAGCATTTTGTCATCTTCGGTCAGTAACGACCAAACTACTAACTAGGTTCATCACCCCATGGAGAAATCTCAAAACTAACGAACTAAGTCATAATTGCAATTTGAATTTGTACATTTGTTTATCTAGACTTTAAAACGTTTTGTTTAAATTTTTATTATTCAATTTTATTCATTAATATCTATTTTTTCTTAAATTGATTTTAATTATAAGTTAATTTAGATTATAGGCGTTAAAAACAGATCTATTAACCTGGATATGAGTTTATTTACCTTATAATGGACTGAATTTTAAATTTGGTCGATTAGTTTTGGTAATATCAGAGTACGTCCTACTTTTATTCTGCCCTAAAGAAAGTCTCATTTAATGATTATTTTTATTTATTATTATTATTTTAAATTATTTTATAGAAAATGACCCAGCCTCTCATCACTTACACTCACTATTATTTATTCATTTTTTATTTTTAAAAAATCAATGCCAGTTTATCAATGTATCCATATAAAAATTGTATTATTTATAACAACAATCCAAATATGCGCTTGTTATCTTTGCAATGGAACTGATAAAAATGCACTCTTGACATTTCCCAGAAATTATTTTCAATAGGTATCTCTTTTTACATTTTTTTTTTTTTTATTCCCCTGGGCATTTTAAAAATAGGTCAGGGAAAAGGGTGTAAAGAAAAACAGGGTCTCGATCTTTCAAGGAATTTGCCCCTTGTTGACTCCCACATAATACAATCACGATAATAAATAGATTCATTCAATAAAACAATTAACTGTATTCTATAAAAGTCCTTATTTACACAATCAAGAAACTCGTTGGTTTGCTTAAGAAAAGTTCTTGTATTCACGCTAATAAATACATTCACTCTCGGCACACTAGGGGCACAAAACTATCACTACTATATGCAATAAAACAACCTTGTTTCCTCCAAAAATTATAACAAGGTGCCCAGATACTCGTTGCTATGCTCAAGAATAATTTTCATGTCTGGTGACATTCCTACACATTCTCTGTATGGAGCCAAGGAATTGCACTCTTCAATTAGGTGGAACACATCGAGCAACCTTCCTCTGCATGCAGACACATTGGGCCAAAAGTAAATCTCCGTGTGTCAACCTTGCATAGCATATTCTGCCACCTATTAACAGTTCTCTTGATATGCAAGAGCTTCTCGCCGATCTGGTCCACCAATGCTGCCACATTTTTTTAATCATGTTTTTTTTTAATTGAATTTTTAGTATAACAGTGGTTGGGATGTTCCGGCCTTAGCTGCCAAGTCCGTTTTGCCATTACCCTCCAGATCTATTTTTCCGGGTATCCTGACAACCACCTTTTTGCCGAAACGCTTCGTTTGGTATCTATTCAACGAGAGCACAATGCAGTAACTACCGTGAGGGAGACAAACCATCATCTCAAATCACCTCAACCGCATGCCAAATCACATACAATTCCACCATGTAAATGCTACTGTGTGGTGCAAGCGACCATTAAGTAAATACACCCTTGCAATAGATACCACACCCTCTTCAGTCTTAGACCCTTCTGTGAATAAGAGGCGAAAACCAGTGTACTTCCATCTAAGTTTTAAGAACTTAGTGAGGTAATGGTATGGTAGAGTAGGCAACTTAGTTAACAAGATCATACTGGACAGCCAGAAGGACCTAGGATGGAGTTGATCAGTTACCCAGCTTGAGTATTGTTCCCAGTGTCATCCTTGCCCTCGTCGCTTGTAGGTTTCACTCAAAAGTGGATGTTTCAGATTGACCAGCAACCACACTGCATAGCTCTTCAAAGTTCGGGCAGCAGCACTCCTAGCTCACAGCATAGAATTGCTAAAGGGCTTGTTCTAAATGTGCCAGAGACCGCTCAAAGACCCTGATAGAGCCTATCAAGTCTGTGCAGGCACGATTTTCAGCCCATGTAACCATAAAAGGTCAAGCACAGCCTGAAGTAAAATATTTTCTTTTTTTCTTCATGGGAGAAAAATTTTCTCCCTGTCCACTCCCCGCCTAAAAGGCTGACAAATTTTAATAATGCTACTATTTTATTTTCCTTCAACTCGACAGCGTCATTGTATGGCTGCCATCTTAATTTTCGGTCAATTGCGAGGCTGAGGAACCTCATTGACTCTACATACCTTATCACAGCACCCGTAAGACAGAGATGCAGAATGCTGTGGGCCCTTCTCAGCCTAGAAAAATTTTTCGATACAGAGAAGGCAAATCCGGTTTCCTCGGCTCTTCCAGCCCCATAACCTTTATTGCTCACTGTAAGGTCTTTCCACGAAAGGAAAAACAGAGGTTGTCTAATTGTTCGGGGACACCATCAGCAATACATTTTGATCGAGAAAAGTGTAATGCTTATCACTGAACCTTGAGGGACTCCATTCACTTTAACAAATTCCATGGTGAGTACATACCCCAGCATGACACGGACCCTCAGTTCCTCAGGAATGCCTTGAACATTTTAAATAGCAATTGTGAATATAATTTTCATTTTACTAGACTCAAAGTTTTCTTTGGAGAGATTGTCTTTAATTGTATCATTTTCTTTTTTACAGTCATTCATAATTTGGAAAAGAGCCACCAATAGTTTTCCTTTGGTTTAAGACTAAGAAGCTCACATTACTATTATAAATAAGACTGAAAGAGATCCTGAACTAAAAAAAACTGGATAATTCATTTGGAAATATGATGAAAGTTTACTTTGATCTTAACCAGCAGTTATTGCTCAAATACATAATTTTACCACTTGGAATAATCTTGAACCATTTCACACCACCCAAACAATTTATATTAATTACTAAGAGCAAAAATTAATGTTGAATGTTTTGTTGCAGGTTGGTTTTAAAGAAAAAACCAGATTAACTTACTTTAGTCGTTTTATCCGTTTCAAAACCGGCATTGTCGTAAAAGGTCATTTTTTCCCAGGTCAGCTCGAACTAGGTAACGCACAAATACAAAGTGTTCATATATCACAAATAGATCAATTAAAATTAAATGAACCACTGAGATAACAATGTTTATTCAACGATAAAAATTAATACAACATTAGTCATCTGATGAGATGGTCACAATGTTTTGCAATTATCAGTCAGTGTATATATTACAAAAATTTCACGTTTGTTAAGTATGAAGTAAATGAATCACCGCTCTTATTTCTTCTTTCTTTGGATTGTTTTATTTTCCAAAACCGCCTTTACAATTTGGACTCGGTTCAACAGTCTTGTCGCTTTCTTCCCATTGGTTTGGTGTTTTTGCCTGAAAATAACAAATAAAGTAAATTTTTGTAAAGTAAACATGCTACATATTATTTGTTTTCTCTAGTTTTTTTGACTGATGTTTGGGTGATGTCTAGTCACCCCAAAAATGATAGCTCAGGTCCACTAATTAATCATATTAAAAGAATAGCAAGAGCTTAATATAACTTTAGAAATTTGTAGGGTGATATGCCAGAAACTGATGAACAATCCTCAGATAACGCAATCCTGAGAATCTAAACAATTAGATTTCAGCATGTGAGTTTTTACTGACTAGGCTGGAAAATATTTCTATGAAATTTTGAAAGTCTTATTTCTTAATTTGTATGCATTTGATACTGTGGGAATCGTGAACAGTGTGAGTCCATGGAATTTTGGTTCAAACCAGAACCTAAGAGCTAATTATTATTTATTATTATGACAATTAATTAAGGCTTTTAGTTGAGATGAAAAAAAATCAATGGCACGAGTGGGATTCGAACCCACGATCTTCAGCTAGATATGCTGCTGCTCTACCACTTGAGCTATCGTGACCTCGATCCACTCGGACATCAACTTCCTATCTCAACCCCACCTTACGAGTTTTCCCTCCTTTTGCCATTTTTCAATCGAATCCCGCTCGTGCCATTGACTTTTTTTCATCTCATTTAAAAGCCTTAATTAATTGTCATGTATTAATTGGTCAAGCAGACCACGAAAGTAGTGAATTAATTTATTATCACAATTTTATTTATAAAGAAACAACAAAGCATGAGGGAAGTAAAAGCCTTCCTTTTCTGGGGTCCAGATTCAGCAAGAGTGGCCATTATTTTGTTGATTACAAACTCGAGCTTATTTACTATACTCTTAAATTTTATCAAACAAACCATGATGGATGATTTGTTTATACATTAGCTGCAGAATTATCCACATTCTACATCTCACTGTCATTATTAAAATAAAAATTAATAATATTTTTTATTATGTAACATGGACTTTTTTTTTAGACTTATCTTTTATATATATTTTTCCTTTTTATTTATTTATTTTTTTTTTTTTTTAAGTTCCTGCTTTATTTTTACATTAAATATTTTTGTCATTCAGGAATTTATACCCATTATCAACATCTTAACTTTTTGTTTAATATAATATGCTGATGATGGGTGTAAATTCCCAAAACGTCAAAAAATGTAATGTAAAAATAAAGCAGAAAAAAAATTCATGGAAAATTTTTTTATATATAATAAATAAAAATAAAATAAATAAATTATATATAAATAAATAAATAAATAAATATGTATATATATATATTATAAGTAAAAACTTTTACATTTTTTTCTGCCTTATTTTTACATTACATTTTTTGACGTTGATGAAGTAGCCACTGGGAGCTTGAAGTTAGTGAAGTGAAAAAATGGCAAAAAGAGGGCAAATTCAAAAGGTTGTATGTGATGGGAGTTGGTGTCTGAGTGGATCGAATTCACGATAGCTCAAGTGGTAGAGTAGCAGCGTATGAAGCCGAAGGTCGTGGGTTCAAATCCCGCTCGTGACACTGACTTTTTCATCTCAACCAAGACCTTTCATAAAAATAATAATTAATTGAAAGAAGTAATTTGGTGAATTAGACCACTAAACATAATGGATTTAATAAATAAAAAGAAGTATCACTTCACTAACAGCTCCCCGTGGCCACTTGATAAGTACCTGAGAATCTAATCCTGATTACATAACATTTGAAAAATGGCAAAAAAAGAGGAAAAATTTGAAAGGTTGTAGGTTGAGATAGGTTGTTGGAGTTTGAGTGGATCGAAGTCACAATAGCTCAAGTGGTTAAAGCAGCGGCCTATTGAGCCGAAGGTCGTGGGTTTGAATCCCACTCGTGACACTAACTTTTTCATCTCAACCAAGACTATGGTTTATGATGGGTCTTGGCCAATTACCAGGTTTGACCATCTTAAGTATTTTCTTCCAATTTCGGCCATGATAACAATGTTGTCGGTAGTGGTCAAACCTGATAGGGCGTTAGATCATCGATGACAAGTAGTATACACCAATGGTTTCCTACTTACCACTATAGACAGGGCGTGGACAGGCCCGTTGATCTCCTCATCTAGTACTTTATTCACCATTCGGTGCCTCTGGAAAAGATTTGTTTTTCAATCCAACTGTCCGGTTTTTTTTAAATGTTTTGATACCTGCAGAAGGTTGACGTCCTCGAACTGAGACGAGACGACGACCACTTTGAAATGGGTCTCTGAGCCTTTTGGAACGCCGTGCCTCGACGATTCGTTTATCACCTCGAGATACTTGGGTTGGAACGCGTCCGTCAGCTTCTTGACCATGGCCGTTTCAACCGGATTCTCCATTGGGACTCTGGTGTCTCGAATATTTCGCAATTCCGGACGACTATGTCGGAATACCGAAAGTGGCGTGGAACTATTTCGAAAGTTTACGTACAATTTAACTGATCTTTTCAACAACGTAGACATTCAAAACTTGTTCCAACCTAGGGATAACAAGCTCGAAACCTCTACCAATATCGATCAAATACATCGATTGTTTCGATACGTTTAGTGATTAGAAATTTAGATTTTTTTATCAAGGTCACTATACCATAATCGACACAAAACATTTTCCTCTTTACCTTTAATAGATTTTCTTTTTACCAAATAATTATACAAAACTATTGCTCTACAATTATTAAATAAAAATTTTATTTACCAAATATAGCACGATATAAAAGTCGTTAATTTATTCTATGAAGACCAAGATGAAGAAGGCTGTGGTGAAGAAGTTGATGGCACTAAATCGCACTCTCCTGTCGTCACATCATCGTAAATTTAGTAATATACATAAATAATCAAAATTATAAGTCATTACAAGGTAAAATGTTATTGTTTAGATAAATTTTATTTATTATATTAAACTGCTCAAAAATGAAAAGGGATATTTGTAATTTATTCTATTAATAAAGCAGCTCCGTGGCCATTTTCATAAGTCGCTGAGAATCGAATCCTGATTACTCGACATTTGAAAAATGGCAAAAAAAAAAAGGTAAAGTGGGACAGGTTGTAGGTTGAGATGGGGAGTTGGTGTTCGAGTGGATCGAAGTCACTCAAATGGTTAGAGCAGCGGCACATTGAGCCGAATGTGGTGGGTTCGAATCTCGCTCGTAACACCGACTTTTTATCTCAACCAATACCTTGCATAAAAAGAATAATCAATTGAAATAATTAATATGGTCAATTAGACCTCTAAATGAATTAATTAATTTCAATTAAAGTAACCAATATATTCTTGTTAGTTGGGTAAGACAAAATAGAAAATACAAACCAAAAACTATGTTAATCCTCATTTTTAATAATGGATTTACTTAAGAAGATTACTCATTTTGTAAACAAACATCTTTTCCCATTATAATGTAGTTGTATTCTCTTTAACCATGGAAAGGCTTCATCTTGAACCAGAAATTTGCAATATTATTGTGGGAATGAGTCAACGAGGTCAACAGCAAGTGGATATCGCAGAGGCAGTTGGCGTTTCTCAGAGCGTCGTCTCCCGGGCTTTAGCCCCATTTCGAGGGACTGGAAGTGCCAATAGCAGGTCTGGTAGTGGATCTCAGCTCATTAGGGAGGACAGAAACATTGTCACTACTGCAAGATGGAACTCTTTCCACAGTGCCCACCGAATCCTAAATGAAGTGCAAGATGTTTTTATCAAAGTTGGCCTCACATCGTTTGCCCCTTTTGAGGCGATCTGCATCAACAGCATGCCACTAGCAACTCAGGAGAATATGGAAGAAACACGATTTTAGTTTGCTGATTTGTCGCATTTCTGTCTGTACAGTGCTAGAAGGTGCTGAAGAGTCTACTGAGATCAGGGGATGTGTACAATGCCCCAGTTCATGCTCCTTTGAGTGCAGTTTGGAGGAGGTGTAATGGTCTGGGCTGGGATTTACACTGGAGTACGAACAACTCCATATTGATGAAAACAACCTCACTGCAGTCCGTTATGTTCAATAAATTATTGAGGAATACATCCCTCAAACCAGGGGTCTCATTGGCAAGGATTTTCGATTTCTGGATGACAATGCCAGATAGAGGCATGCTTGTTCATCATTGTTTAGAAAACCTGGGATTTCCTATCAGCCCTTTCCCCCATTGTCTTCAGACCTCAATCCCATTGAGCACATGTGGGATGCATGAAGAGGTTTTTTGATCGCCAGTTGACCTGTAACAACTGAGTGTAGTGTTGCAACTTCTATGAAGTGAAATTCCTTATGAAATTAGTGACAACCAGTATGCCCAATAGGTGCACATTGGTTTTAGCTAACAGAGGACAATATACACAGTATTAAGTGTTTAACAAATTATGTCCAATAAACAAAATTATGAAATTACCTTTTATTTTTTTTTCAAAATCTCTTAATTAAATTTTCCTTCAGTAAAAATAATTTATAGTAAATTTTAATGCCAATTGTAATAACAATAAAATGCTATGGAATGTAAATACTACAAAATGGAAATATCCCTATTCATTTTTGAGCAGTCGCATGTACGACAATAGTGACCAAATTCATCTCTTTGTAGAGTTAATTGTGGATCCCATTGAAATTTTAACCTTTTTAATTATTGAAAAAAGTATGTAGAATACATATAAATATGTGTCTCATCATTAACATCCTGTAAAGTCTCAACAGATTATAAAGAAAAATAATAATTCGTGAGAAACTCAATTACAATATGGTATTCAGAGGCTCCAAAACAAACGAAGGAATGCATCAGGTGTTTTTTGTACAAGCCCAAAACATGAGCAATCAAGCTTGTAAGTGATGTACACCTCAATCTTTCAAAAGGTGAAGTTTCATTGCTTAGGCCTTAGAAAATTTAAAAAAAAAGTTATTTAAGTATGGATAGCCAAGCGGCCATTAGCATTAGCATGTAAAAAAATTAATCAAAATTAGTCAGTGACTCCTGCAAATCGAGGAAACAACAACCTGATGATATCTTGGGTATCAGGGCACAAAGGAATATTGGGTAACAAAAAGGCCGACACACTAGCCATTGGGGGATGTGCAACACCAAATCACTGGTGCAACATCATATCCCTCCCAAACCCCTGAATCTTTCTACGGATAAGAAACATAGACTCCTCCATCAATCAAGGATCTAAAAGTCCTAAAAAGGAGAAGTCGATAAACTATAGAGGTAGTTAGATTATGCTAAAACAACCAATACCAAGAGTAATCATTTAGAGAGGGCTAAACTTGAGGAGTGATATGACTACTGGTCACTGGCATCTAAGAAAACATCTACACAACATAGGTATATTTAACTATGACCACACCTGTAGGTTATTCAATGAGGAAGAAGAATCAGCCACATATCATTTTTGAAAGCGAAGCAACCGCCCAATGGAGACAAAACCTGGAAAACAAACAAAACCCATGGAAAGGAATTGTAGCAACAACAGTCAATGACATAGTACGTCCTTAAAAGAAGGATCGAGCCAATTAAACTGAACTAAGGAACTGCAAAAAGTACAAGCCAAAAGTGCTTCACTACTAAACCTCCATTTTTTAGTATCCATCATCTTGGCCCTTTTCAGTCTTTGCTGTTTTAGTCTGCCATATGTGTTTTTTATTTCGTCATCTTCAGAGGTTCTGTAGTATGACAGGCAAAGTCAACAAGAATAGACAAATGGTTGGAATCCACTAAAAATATAAATTTCTTTCATGTGCCCATCCTTTGTAGTTTGGTCTTCATTAGTAGGACTGGTCCTCGCCCTGTTTATAACCCAGATTAATCACTGAAGATGGCACAATTCCTGCCGGACCAAAGCAATTTCAGTAGTTCGGTTTCAATCACCCTGGTCCTCCTAGCAGTTTTGACCTGAGAGATGTTTGAACATTTCATCATCTTCTATGGCTATCATGTGACTCACCAGGATGGTAAAAAGCCAACAAAAATATCAACTCATATTTTTAATTTTTTGTTGAGTATTTGTAAAATGAATGTAATTGTTTAATAATATAGCTAAACCAAGTTTAGCTATATTATTAACCAGTTTTTAAAATGATATGAAGGATTTTGGTTGTTTTTAATGTGCTAGTTAAAAATTATTAGCTTATTAGCTAATTTAGCTAGTTCAGTATTCAGAAATGAGTTTGGGTCTTGCCTTGCTTATAACCCAGATCAGTCACTGAACATGGTGAGTCTGACTTTACAATATATATGATAAAGTCAGTGATTCCAAAGAGAGTAATGCTTATGATAACATATTAAAAGTTTTAGCAAACACATCCATTACAGTTATTAATGCCAACTTTTGTGCCAAAGATGCCAAATATCGTCTAGTAATCTGAGGCAAATGTCTTAATTCGTTAGTAGTAAATCCAACAATATCCATTTCTTTGATGAAATAATAAAAAACATTTTTTCTCAACTGAGATGTTGACATGTTTCAACTTGAAAGGAATGACTCACAACTTGAATGGCAAAAGTTTAATATAAGACTCTCACATTAGATTTTACTCATAATTGATCAACAAAAGTTGAAACGTGAGAATGAGTCTTTAAAAGTCACTGTTGTCTTTCTGAGTGATTTTGTTAGGGATGAGGAAAGGGTGAAGGTAGATTAAAAAAAAAGTAAACACGATAAAAATTAATTGTAACATTTTTCTTTGCTCCTTTGTTATTGTGATGCTACAGAGGAAAAAACATGGATTGTTCTTTTATGCATTTATACAAATAAATTAACTTAAAAAAAAAAAAAATACTTTTGTACATATAAAGAAAAAATTACTGAAGCAGATGACAATTTTTTATAAAAATTGCATTTGGGCACAACAAAAGACAGAAACAACTAACACTGAAATAGTGGAAATCGGTGAGTATAATCCCTATGGTTTATATAAAAACATTTCGTTATCGAATAAAAAACAAAATATTAATAAAACTATCATTCCTAGGCTATGATAACAATTAAATTTTTTTTTGCGAGGCTGGAAAAGGATGAAATTTAAAAAACTGTTAGAACATTTTTTTAAAAAACATTTTCCCTTAGCTTTCATTTTAATCTCTAAAGGGTAACTCCAAAAACCTTCCTTAAAAACGATTCAGAAATTCCAAAAGTTAGATACAAATGAATAGTGTGGATTTTTTTTATACACAAGCAAAGATATAAAGTAGGACAACACTTGGCACTTTTTCTTTTTTGTAACAACTGTGTCTGTTTTTTTTTGGTCAGGATTTCCAGCCTGTTTGATCTAAGCCAACTTTTTATTTCTGAGTAGGTGAAATAGAAAATTTGAATGAAGAAAACCCTGGATAATTGGCATTTTGAAAAATATTTAAGAGTCCATCGCAAAACTGAAAAGAAAGAGAAGCTAAGTGCACGAGGTTTGACTAGAACTTTTACATTATCGTTTCATTTTTCTGTTCCAAGCGTTCTCTTTTTGTAAAACTAAATTCCACTCTAAGAAATTTCTGTCCGACGATGTTATTCATGCCCTTATGATAATAATTACAAAAACACCAAACACTGAAAGTATCTAAGTGTTCTTTTTTTGTTTTGTTACTTTTTTTTAGTAGTTTTAAATATAATTTTTTCTTTTTAAATATAACTTGTGAATCATTATTAAAATAATTCAACATACAAATGTAACATTTTTTGTACTTACTTTTAATATATTTATACTTTCGTTTTATTTTTGTAAAAATATATACTTTAAGAATATATGACTCTCACTTCAAAAAATAGGGAATATCAACAAGTTAAAAAAGGTCAGGTGAAAAGAAAAGGCCTTAACAGATCAAACATGAGAGACTTGCGACATTTAAATTCACAAAAATAATTGTGTATGAAAAATATTGTATGTACAAAGTGGCTAACAATTTGTGAAAATTTAAATTCACCAATTAAACTTAATACCTCAAAGAGATAATGCCTCGAATTTAAACGATACAAAGAAAAACATGTTTTCAACATTTCAAATAGATATAAATAATAAAATTCATAGTGTTATATGCATATTTACAAGTAAAGAGAATCATAATAATAATGTAACGAGTTTTTAAAAAATGACTCGACTTATCTGATTAGGGCTTAAGGAAGACACTAAAAGCCTCATTATCTAGATATAAAAAATCAAAAAATTGCGTGCTTCTTGCCACAAAAACCAACAGTAAGCTCGTTAAATTAGTATTTTAATTATTTACAATAACATTTATGTTCTTTCACTGGTTTGACCATATATCTTAATAGTTAAAACATAAAGAAACCTCTAAACAACTAAGAAAAGATAAATATTGCTACAATTAAAAATCACTGGTAATAAGTCGCCTCATTTAAAGAGGACCATTCTTTTAAAAAACAAAACCTGTTGATTCCCCAAAATAAATACAGCCTTTACAAAAGGGTCTTTCAACTCCCAATTAAAATACCCGGGAGAACGGGCTAAAATTGTTATTTACAAAAATTTGTACAAACACTGCTTAAGTTTAACAAGATCCTCAACTTTTCATTATCACTCAGACGCTCTGAGAATAGAGGGAGAAAATGAAAATTTAAAAAAAAATGACACATTCGATCACAAAATTTTTCCTTAAAATATACTTTCTAATAAACGAGTCGTTTGCCTCTGTTAAAATTCTGGTAACATACCTTTTAAAAATACTTTAAAACTCAACTTCAATCAAATGAAAGAGAAAAACTTGAGAACAATGCATATTTTTGGTAATGGGATTTAAAAAAAAGAAGCTTCACGAACGCCATCAACCTGGAAAAAAATCATAACATGTAACAAATTTTAAAGTTCAATTTTAACACAAATAATTTTCCATTTTAAATATATTGTGTATACAAATAAGTTTCCCCAGAAACTTCTAATAGGGTGAGTCATAAAAAAATGACCATTTTCTTGCTAATTTAAAAATAATTTTATTTTGACACAATTTTTTTTTTTAATTCAAAGTATATACTGTAGTGTTCTATGGTTTGTTGACAAGTGTTGGATTCCTTCAAGAAACCACTTCTTTGGGTTTTCAATGGAAGTATTCTGCAACTCCATTTTGAATCTCATCCAGAGAATTAAAAGTTTTCCCTTGACGATAATGAGCCATAGACTGAAACAGATGGGTGTCGGAACATGCTCAGTATGCAGGTTGGAGGGGAAGTAAAATTCCATCCATTTCTGGATTTTTTTTGTGTGTAACGAGAAATGTGTGGTTGGGCGTTATCTTGTGAAATAAAATGTCATTTCTATTTAATCCTGGGTAATGCTGGGTCAAAACATAACATAAACATAAACATTGTAACTATAAAGTTTTGATTCAATGGTTTGGCCTTCTAAATGAATTTGTAATTGTTATAACTTCTTATTTACAAAATACAGAGAGCACTGTCTTTTTGTTGAATTGGCCTTGTTTAGCGACTGGTAGAGCAGGCTGATTGCAATCTAGCCAGTTTCTTGGTCTTGGGGTTTCTCCATAAATCCACTTTTCATCGCAAGTAACTAGACTTTTGATGAATTGAAGATCATTTGGATTTTTCAAAAGATGTTGACAGATTTCTACTTGGTGTCAATGGTCAACTAATGAGTCATTCACTTTCCCCAAGTTTTGCAGTCTGTATTTTATGATGGATTGGGAAACTACAAGCTCTCTAGCAATTCCCGAGCTTTTTTTGTTGGGTCTGCCTCAAAAGAGCTTCCTCATCAAATGATGATTTTCGCCCTGAACCCTCCTCTCGAGGCTCTTTCAACTTGCAACCCCAATGTAGTTTCGGCGGGGAAAACTTACATTTCCAATAATGGTGTAATATTACGAAAATTTCAAATTTTACCATCATGTTGTTTAACCAAACCCGGAGTCAAAACTGAAGGCAAGACGAGATCTTTTTTTATAGATTCATTTAGTATAGTCTAAGGATTAAAGTGGCATCAAATCTAATTGGATTTGAAAAACAAATAAAGCCTATAGGGGATTACAATACCCAAGAAAATGAAATAAGTCATTTTTTTATAATTCGTCTTATTATTAATCAGACATACCTTATGACCAAACAATTTTATTTTCCCAGCATAATTCCAATTATTTTACTCCATTACAAGGGGATACAGACGTGGGATCTGCGATTTGAATGTCATTTTTGGCTGGTAGTGCTAGGTTAATAAATATTAGAAGTCTGACTTGGACTTGAAATGACTTGAAAAAATTGAGGAAAAATTTTTTAGGTAATTTTTTAAATGGTCTTATGAACTTGTCTATTAGCAAGATTATGATTCCGTTGATTGTTTTATCATATATAGTTGGTGGGAAGGGTAGCATGAAAAAAGGGCCAGGAGTGACAGTGGGAATTGAGCACACAACTGCAGGGTCAACAAGCCTACTGCGGTCCCTCCCTGCTTTAGGTAATTCAAATCCCAGCAGAGCCTATGGTTTTTTTAATTGAAATTAATTAATTAAAAAATCTATCGTAAAGTGGTAGGTGGGTTGATATGATTGACCTTTGCTGTTGCGAGTGGTTTGACCCTCCTCATCAATGACACCGAATTGGTGTTGGACATTTAGCCCTCCTTCCGATACGCCAGGAATTATTTTACTTAAATATATATATTTTAAATGTGGTGATGAAAAATATGAATGAAGCGGTAGCATTTACAATGGCTACGAGAAAGTCCCAAGATTTTTTATAATGATGCAATAATAATAATAATAATAATAATAATAATAATAATAATANAAAATGCCTCTCTTGCTAGAGCCCAACAAACAACTCCACAATGCGCCGTTATCACTAGTAAAAGAACGATCGTTTTTTCTCAAATTGGCTCTATCCCTAATAAAAAAATTAAAATATTGCAGGTTGATACTAATTATATGGGAGAAGATGCATAAAATTTCACCATTTGACACTATTTTTACAATCGGTAAATAATGTGGATGAACTGATTTTAGGATATTCTGATCGTATACTGTACATTTGTGATTTACCGTTATGTATTTATGGTAACTACGTGGATCTCCTCAGAGAAAAAAAGATCTAAAGAAGAAAAAGAAAAAAAAATTAAATAAAGTTAATCCTTCTAATTTAACACAAATAATAATAATAATAATAATAAAAAAAACCTCCCAATCCGAAGGAAAAAATGAATTACTCTGGCAGGCAAATATGTAGAAAAATAATATATTTTTGTCAGTTATTTGTATATACAAAGTTAGATTTTTTAAAGATGAATCCTGTTTATATTTGATTCAGCCTCATAAATGGGATCAGAAGCATAAAAAGTTACACAAAACAAAAAGAAGATTGTTGATATTGAAATACATATTTCTGAACAAGCAAAGTAAAAAAAATAATTACGATAAAATATTATTTGTGCAAGAAACAAGCTTTAATTTTTTTCACATCCAAAATAAACCCTGAATTCAAAATTTCAAAAATAGTCATGCCTCTCTCTCAAACTTCTGGGAAAATGCGACAAAATCATTTTTCTGGAAAACCATTTGGCCACACTCCGTCTCATTGGGAAGGTCTTACTTTCATTTACTTCTCGCCTTTGCCCTTCCCAACCCTCTACCCTATTGTCTGCTTTTTCACCTCTATATTAGAGGAGGAAACATTATATTGGATTTAAATAGGACAAACAAAACATTTTCAATGCTAAAAACATTAAATAAAAATAATATAAAGGATGGACTTATTCTGACCAAGTTAGATAAGATCTTTTAGTAATTAAAATATTTAAATTTTTGCTTTCTTGTGTAATAATTTTAAAAATATTTAAATATCCTGAATGTTGGGGTTTTTGATGAAAACAACTGGGCTCATATAGATTCACATTTAATGGTTGTTTTTTTTTCAAAGGTTTCTTTTTTTCAGAATATCCAGGATCCAGAAATGATGCCATTGTCTCTTCAGTCTTCCAAGGGCCTGGTGAAGACATTCAGAAAAGGTATTTAAATATCTGCAATTCTTCATTGAATGTAACGTCTTTTTTAGCAGAGGTTCTTTTTGTATTTGGGGACTGCAATAGCTGAGTTGTTAGAGTTTCCACTCATATTTGCCACACTAGTGGTTCTGGGATCAAATCCTGCCATTTAGCCCATGGAATTTTAATTAGTGGGGACCGCGGTAGCCGAGTGGTTAGCATGAGAGACTCTCACACCACGGTCGTGGGTTCGATTCCCACCGTCGCCTCTGGCCCTTTTTTCACAATAAACCCCCCCCCAATTTGAACACACATATAAGAATTCGTCAGCATGGCTAATATGCATAGATCATAAGGCAAAAAAAATTAATTAATAAAATAATTATAAATTGATTATGACCCCCTTATACCCAATACCCAAAAGGAATTACTTTTTTTTGGTAGATAGGAGCTTGTCACACAAAATAATAAAATAAAATAAATAAATCACCTTCAATTAAGAAGCCACTCTCATGAAGCTAAAAGTGGAGGCTTCTTTCTCTGCCTCCGCCCTGGCTCGAGCAGGTAAGAAAGGTCCAGCGGTTGTTTCGAAGGCAGTTTACTCAGCATTCGCAACAACAATTTATTCAGACGCGTTTTCTTCTTCTCTTTCTATAACGTTCAAGGGAAAATTAGCCGCAAATTCGTACGAGGAAAATATCAATAAGCATTTACCAGTTCAAGAGGGTTTTCAGTGGTTTGCTTCTTTTTCTGTAAGTTCATCAGTGTCAAAGACGTCAGCTGAGCACTTGCAGATGAGGCGTTTTCTTTTTCTTTAGACTCTTCTGTGTGTTGAGCACTTCGGCCTCCTCTACCACGGGAGACATTTCCTTCTTGCGGTACACCATGAGGCTATAAAAATAATACCATACAATGAGATTAAATAATCTTTTATTTTTAAAATAAGTAAAATATTTTTAAAAAGTATACATAATAAATACAATTATACATACAGCATAGTTCCGCTGTGGTTTGAGGCGAGTGTCGAACATCTCAAAGGCGTAAGATTTCGTGCAGATGTTGGAGTGCTTCGGTTTCGGTATTTTGGCAAATATGCGGGCATATTTATCGACCCTGTACTCGCAGATGTAGATGTGTTCAGGGTCCGAGCCGACAGGACGCCCCTTGCAAAATGTATTCAGGTCGAGGACATAGCATTGCCCCATGACGAGTTCTATTGGGACGACTTCATACAGTGGGACTCGCATCAGCTCATTGGGAAAGAATTTTCTCGTAGGCTCATGAAATGTCTCGTGTGGCCTGAGATAGTGGTGCCCAAAGGCAAACCTATCCCCTCTGAATAAAAAAAAAGTCATAAAATAAAACAATTTTCTGATTTATTTATCTACAAGCTGAAACAGATTCACTTACTTTTCATCTTTCCACAGCCTTTCAATTTTAAATATATCACAATCAATAAATTTCCAGTTTTTGATGGTTTTGTAAGTATGCTTCGATTTGGGAACAGTTGTGCTTTCCTCGTTAATCATATCTCTCAACACATAAACTGTATCGCCTAGAAAAATAATTTGTTTTTAATTTTTATCTTTTGAAATACAAAATTTTAAAGAGAATATTTAAAATAAACTTACCTTGTTTGAGGTGCATGTCACCTCGAAGCAGGCTGATGTAATTCGTTTGCCCAGGGGTTGTCGATTCCTCCTGAGAAGGGATTTCAACGTCGACATGCCGAGGCGAACACCTCTCGCAGAGGTAACTTTCAACCGAAGGGTTCGCCCTAACACAATAGGCGTGTTGCCAAACCATACAGCGTTCGCATTGGATCATCAGACCCTCATCGCGGAAAAGACCACATATGCATCTGATAACGTCCTCCTCTTCCGCACCTGTAGGACAAAATATTGTCCAATAAAATATTCTTTTGATATTAATCTGAATCTTACCTGGATCTTCCTGAGCGGGAATAAAAGAACTTGGTGGACTAGTTCCCAGCAGCTCTTCAAGCTTAGGTAGTATTTCAATTTTGGATAAATTATAAATCTAAAAAAAAAGTAAAGCAAATTCTCAGTACAGAGATTAAATATTCAGGCATGTGTAAAAAGTAATAACCTTTCTCAAACGTGTTGCTGCGATGCCCAAATCCGTAGTACGACCATACCATCGCACATTATTTTTGAAGAGATTCATCATGTCCTGATCAAAGGATTCGACTGTTTTGTAAATCCCGGTGTTGATGTTGTGCTCAATCATATTCAAATCGATGGGGTTCTGGATTCGCTGATAATACAAAGGGTATTTCCTTTTTGAAGGGAGGGTGATAAAATGTGAAGAAAGGAGCTCTCCACTCTCTTCTAAAATATTTTTCCAAGATTAGAATTGATTATAATTACACAGGATTATTATTAATTTTACCTTTTGCGTTGACGACTTCATTGTAAAGGTCTTTGAAAATACAGGCAAGCTTTGCAGTCTTTGTCATTTCTGGGTTGTCCTCCGCTTGGGCCAGGCGTCTCGTCCTCATGGACCTCGGACAGGAAAGCGCGGTCATTTGTGTCATGAAGACTTCCTGCGAGTTTGACTCAGGTTTGGCCGGCGCTGTTAAAGATGGCGTTGATTGGCTAGGCGCGATACTTCCAGGGTCTAAACTAGCTGCTGGAAGCAAATGCTCCGGCAACACGATGGCACCTCCTTTCACTGCTTGTTTCAACCTTTCTCTTGCACGTTTGACCTGCAATGAAAATTTTATTTTTAATTCAATGTACGTTTTCCACTTTGGTGGAGGGAAGAAAAGTTGCATCATAAAAAATGTGTACTTTTGAGAGGCTACTGTATCTGAAGTTTATGAATATAAAAGTAATACTGATAATGATTCAGTGATTATAAAAATAATTCATAATCTTTTCCTCACTTTACCTGTGCACATGAAACCCTTGATTATCACTATTTATGCTTACATGAGATAGCATCTAAAGAAGTTAATGGTTTTTGACGAAATAAACTTTATTTATCAGCATAGAGTGCTAGTTAACTTTTTTTTTGTCTTATGAACTCTAAATATTTCCAAGGAATGTGATTGATCATACGCAATGAGCTTTCTTTTTTTAGGGGGGGGGGTAAGGGTTGCGTGAAAGAAAGGGGGCAAGGGCGACAGTGGGAACTGAACCCACGACTGCAGGGTCTAGAGCTGAGAATCTATCACACTGACCACTTGGCTACCATACCTTTACCTATGTTTAATAGTGGAAATAATACATTTGAATTATAAATTTTTTTTTACGACGTCTAGAAATAAAAATGCCAAGAGTGGAAAAGTGAAAGATTGAAAAAACTAAATTAAAACCAATTTGTGACTGACCAAAAGGCAATTTTGGGTTCATAGAGATCACATCTCTATCAACTGTGGAAGAAAGAACCTCAAACTAGCTTGACTAAATTGATCAGTGGCGATGACAAAATTTTACGGCGCCTACTTCAGAGCCCTCTACATCAGTGGAGTCTTATGATATCACAAATATGGCTCCAATCCAGAGGATCCAGAAGAATCCGAAAATATTTCATATGCTAACATCAATAGCATGGGCTTCATTCTTACATCAAGCCTTCTTCGACAATGAATTTGGTATAGCTTTTGATGTCTCCTACAGGATTTGGTTGAAGTACGCAGTAGACGAAACAGCGTAGAAATTATTTGGTATTGTAAAAGTTTCGATTCAGACATGATATCGTCAAGCTTTTTATTAAATTCACGAAGTAGGAAAATAATTATAAACAAAATAGCCAGTTCTAGCTGGGACTTTTAAGCTCCCAAGTTTTTTTTTTACAGTCTTGTAGTGCTTAATTAAAAAAATATTATTACCTTTTCTATGTTTCTGATTAAGAAACACTTGTTTGCAAGGACCAAACTTTTTTGCTGTGATGTTAACGGTTTAACATATGAGAGATGGCTCAACCTCGCTGCTACTGTTGCGAGAGTGTTTGCTGCCAGCATTTCTTTGCTCGAATTCTATAAATTATATTTAAAAAAATGATTACTGATGAGATATTATATAGTATAAAACAAAAGATAAACTTTACCTTAGTTTCTTTTAATTTCCCTTGCTTTTTATCAACAGATTTGTTCTTCCTGCGGTTTTTAGTTACAGCGAGATTTTTTCTGACACGTCCAACTGTAGTTTTGTCAGGTTCGACGTTAGGAATGAGAGTGCCTTGAATGGACATCCGCTGGGATTTCCCACCGATGACGCCACGGCACCTCGTAGAGCCGCACTTGCAAGGCTGCCCCTCCGTTGGGTTGAATAGCGAGAAGTTGTAGTCGTACGTCAACTCTTCGTCCGCTTTGATATCCCTCAACGCGAACAGAGCCATCCTGAAGAGACCGTTGACGCACCACTTCTGCATCTCGCAATTCGGCTCACACGAATGGTTCACAAACCTGCCTTCTCCGCCCATCCTGTGGCCGTCGATGACCAAACCGCTATCCAAATTCAGACAGTAGTGGTGGGTGTCTTTTTGGTATTTCGAAGCCATTCTAGATTTGAACTCGCGGTCGCTTACGACCTCACCGACATACTCAAGAATAAAAACATCCTTTTGTATCATGTATTTGGTCTTTATCCCCCAGCCTTTGTCCCTCGTCATGAACTTAACCAAACCCGGTGCCCATTCATGACGCTGTATTTTCTGATTAGAACATTTTTCCTTACACGGGCATAACTGAGGTGAGCACTCTGCAAGCACCATCCTGTTGATGCAACTATCACCGCATCCTGGATTGCTATTTGGTTTACAATTACAGGCCTGGGCCTCATAACTGAATGAAGGTTTCACATCAAAGTAGACATCTGAAAAAAGATAAATTAATTAATTAAAAAAACCATATAAAGTGTAAAAAAAAATCTCATCGTACTTGTTCTTATTTTTTTATAATTCCATGAAGGCACGTCTTCTCGTCCAGGTAGTTGGTGATTAATGTGGAGCCACCACAGGTCGTAAGGAAGCTGAAATGAAAGCCGTCTCTGTTTCACCCACTTGGCAACGTATGCTGGCGGTGGTAAAACTGTGTTTTCATTTTCATTTTTCACAATTGTTTTAGTCTTCTTTCTTTCATCATCAGTCATTCCTGATGATTTCCTCGGCCTACATTTAAAAAAATAAATAAATGATTAAAGACATACAAAAAACAACAAAATAAACAGAAAATAATTTACTTACTCGTCTTCCTTATAATAGTCTGAGAAAAGTCCTGCAGGTAAGTACTTTTTCCTCAAACGTGGGATGTTTTTCTTCTTGAGCAATGACTCAGGATCGCTGTAGAAACATATTAGTTAAAAATCTATTCAAACATACGATAAATTTTTGTTTTACCTATCTTCTGCTTCATCTTTGCATTTTCTAGCCCTCTTGACTGTAGGTTTGGCTTCAAACGGTTCTTTCTTTTTATCATCTTCATCTTGGGATGAAGCAGGAGTATCTTCAGTGATAGTCGGCTTCCTTTTGCACTTTTCTCCAACTTCGGTCCTCGCTTTCAGCTCCATAATCCTTCTACTGGCCGGTCTAAGTTCGGGTTTTTCCAAAGTCTGTTCTTCGTGATCAGGTTTTTCTTCTTTTGCCGCTAGCTCTTCTTTTTTCTGTTTGTCTTCTTTTTGAGGCAACTCAGGCTCTGAATCTTCTTTTGGTTTCGCTTCTTCTTGAATCTTTGGTGTAACGACCTTTGACTCGGGAGTTTCATCTTTTACATCTTCGTCCATTGAGTCCGCAGGCTTCTCTTTGTATTTAAGAATCGGGGAAAGTGAAGGAGTACTGGAATCATGCTCTGTGTTTACAGTCAATTTTGTTTGATCTTCTAAAACCGGAGGAGAAAGCGGGTCCGTCTGGTCTCCGACATCAAGGTCTAATTTCTTCTTTTTCTTTTTCTTAGCAGGAAATCCAGTCCTGTTGATTTTCTTTCTTTTACCTTTGAGTTTGATGCCTGTAGTTGACATTTTATGAAGGACCACGTCAGATGCGGAAAGCTTTGTTACATGGACTCTCAAATCACAGATCAATTTGGGTTTTTTAACTTGTTCATTTATTTCCTCTTCGACCATAGGTCTTTTCAGTCGTTTCAACTCATCCTCCAAATTTATCTCCTCGTTCGGAAGCAATTTATTTTTAATTTTACTTACGACATCAGAAGTTTTGTTTTCCAAGCTCCTTAATGATCGCATTTCTTCTTCAACGTGTGAAGAGGGGTCAAAAATCTCCAATAATGGTTTTTCTAATTTTGTCTTCGCACTCTTCTGAGTTTCCGAAATGGGCATTAGAGCTTGGGTTTTAGATCGTGTTGAAGAGAGTAGAGGTTTAGCTGTTTCGACTTTCTCTGGTTCTAATTTAGAAATTTCTTCTTTCTTGCTTTCGTCTTCGAGGTTCTTTGTTCTTCTTGGGCTTTCACAAGTCTGTTCTTTTGACTCGTTTTGAATCCTTTGAGACCTTTTAGGCACCTGCGAAGGAGGCTTTACAGCTTCCTGTTCTTTGACAGCCGCTTGCCTTGTACTCATCCTTTTAGGCAGCTGCGGCGACGAGTTGCAATTCCTCGGTGGCATTCTTTTCACAAGCAATTCTTTGGTTTTTGATTTTTCAACTGGGCCCTGTTTTTTCTCTAGTTCGATGCAGTGGCGTTTCTTCGGTGAGACGACAACGACTTCTTTTTTCTCGGCATTTTCATCAGGTTCAGGTTGTTTTTCCGACTTCTTGTTGTCATGCCTTGACTGGCTCTTGCTACCTGGTGAAACGGACGTTCTGGAATATTGTTTTATCTCGCTCGAATCGAGAGAAGAATCTGATTTTTCTTCAGAATCAGCTGACATGGATTCATTAATGGCAGACGGTGTACTAGAAACATGATAATGCCTCTTTTTCAACGGAAGCCTCTGCTCGTTATTATTACTTGGCTGTTCTGGTTTATCTCGGTTCTAAAAAAATTAAACAAAATTATTTTACATGATAAATTAAGACAAATGTAATTAAATATTAGAATTTTTTAGTACACTCACCTTTGGTATTTCAATTGTGCTTTTCTTCACTCTTCGTTTACTGTTGGTCTGCGTTTGCTGTGGGCTTGAAACTGATTGTGCCCTTTCTTTGTGCGTGGGAGTTGAAGCGATTTTTTCTTTATTACTTGGTGTAGTCGCACCTTTTTCTTTTTGTACTGATACCGAAGGACACAGTTTGTCTTTACTGCTTGGCGTCACATTACCCTTTTCTTTAATTTGAGAATATTTTTCTTTTTGATTGTTCAAAACCGGAACTTTTTCTTTTAACTGGATCTGCGGCGTTTTATCCTTTGGCTGACATTTTTCTTTTTGGTCTGGTGCATTGCAATTGACGAGTAGAGGGGGATTTTTATCTTTCACAAGAACAGGTACAGTTTTGGTATCTGTCTTTTCTTTGGATAAAACTGGCGCCTGGGCTTTTTCTTTTGGGTCGATTTGATTTTCACTGGATGTTTCTTTTTCTTTGATAATTTCTGATTTGTTTGATGTTTCAACTTTCTGCCTTTCCTTCGCCTCCTTCTGAGAATTTTCTGCAATATTTTTTTGTTTTGTTAAGACGGGCGGAAGAAGATATTTTTCATCGCTTAACAACTCATGCTCTGACAGCTCAGGAATACTTTCTGGTTCAGGACTAGAAAATTCAAGGTGTTGAACTTTACGAGATGTTTTGTCTATTTGTTTTTCCCGGTTTTCTTTAAGTCCTCTGTCTCTCTTCAGTGATCTTCTCCTTCGGTGTTTTTCCTTCGGTCTCTCTTTAGTCATGTTTTTCAGTTTTTCATTAGATTTTCTACTGGATATTTCACTGACTATTTTTTCGGACGATTCTTTCGGCGAATGGTACCGTGATCTGTCTTTTCGTTTTTTCAGTACTTTTTTCATTTTAAAAACTGGCGGGAGGCGGTCGGGGTGTCTTTTGGTGATGACCGGCCCCACAAAACAGGATTTTTGAAACAAAACAGCAAGTTTCTCCATTTCTGACAAAAACTTTGGATCGAGAATTTTGAACTCTTTCGGCTGCTTTTTCCTTTTTTTATGCTTGTGCTCTTTGTTTCGCATTAAACCTTTCGGCAGGGCGAGTTTGGTGCATTTGTTGTCTCGCGAGCAATTCTTCCTTCTTGAAGTACTTCTAGAAAGGGTAACCGAGTTGGAGTTTCTTTTCCTAGAGCCGTCTCGACTCTTGACATCAAGAGGGAGAATCGGCTCGAGTACTGGAGGGTTCTTTTTTGGTCGGCCTCTACGTTTTTTTGAATTGTCTCCTGACAATGTAGGTATGACACCTTCTGGTGGTAAAAGGCTTCCGGCGAAATACGGTGGAACTTTGAGCTCGGTGGCCGAGGGCGGGAGGACGACCGGTTTCTTTACAATCTCGGAACGCCGCCTGAACCTGCTTCCGCGCTTTTTCTGTCCGAATCTCTTCAAGCCGAACATTGAACCTTTCGGCCTTCCGGGTCCACGTTTCCCACCGTTTTCAAGTCTCAGTTCTCGTTCTGATGAGTGCAGTTTGGTTATTTTATCCTGAAAAACAACAATTTCATTAAATAAAGACCTAATGAGAAGGAGAATTTACAAACATATTAAATAAACAAATCAATTGGTATTATTTAATTTTACAAGAGACTAATACACTTAGACAAGATTTTTTTAATGGAAAGCAATTATCCAATAATTTACATAAAACTGATAAGCATTTATGGTTTAGGAAAGATATTGGTGGTTAATACAACTATACAAAAAAAATAAAAATAAAAAAAATAGGTAATGATAACTTACATTAGCAGAAGGCAAGTTGATATCGTTCTTTTGTCTTTGTGAATATAAACGATCTGAACAGTGAGCTTTAGAAGCGCTCTGTGGCTGTGGCGATTGTGGTTTCAAGACAGGTGGTGCTTTGTTGTGAAGCAGCCTCGGCGAACCAGGTGGACTTTGGTGACCGCCCGCAGGGGAGCCAGCGACGCTTTGTATGCCCGAGTCTGGCGAGACGTTGCTCTGTGAACAGTCAAGTCGCATGTACGCCTCGAGTTCGGGCATCCCGCTGCTGCACGGTTGTGGAACTTTAGACTGGTTCTGCTTCGGTGGCCGGCCTCGGCGTCGTCGAGGAGGCTGTATGTTCCCCTGGCCCCTTGGCTTCTCCTGTGAGTCTTCGTCGCCTTTCATGGCCTCTCCTGTACCGCTAGTACCTCCCCTTGACAAAAGCTCAGTCTTTTCGACAAAATCAGCGAGGAGGTTAGAGGAGTAACCTCCACCAACCTAGAATCAGTTGGAAAATTTCTTTCAATAATTTTGTTTATTTTATTTTATTATTTTAAAGATTATTTACAATTGAAAAAAAGGTTTTTTTTAACAATTACTTTTGAATTTTACACAACACCCCTGAAATTTCAATTCCATGCCAATTGTTTGTATCCTCTGGCTGTATAAAAGTTCAACCATTTAACACACACAAAAGCAGACCATACAAGCAATGAAAATTATTGAAATTCATAGAAACAAAACATACCTTACGTTTGTAAATGCGCATGGTTGAAAAAAAATACGGCTATAAAGGCTACCCATGTGGGATGAAAAGCATAACATAATAACATCACATATGTTGCCAATCCACATGTGGATTCTTTTTTTGAATCCCACCTAAGACCCACAGGTTAGGGAGGGGAGGACAAACGCCAAATGTCGGGGATAGGGGATTTATATATTTAATTGACATTTAAAAACAAACCTCTTCCCTATCAGACTCCTCGTCTTGGGTAGTCGTGGGACTCCCCTGCTGTGGTTGTGATCCCTCTGCTCCTTTCCCTGTGTCGGAGTCAACCTGGATTCTTGAGATGGCCTCGCTTACCAGCTGCTCTTGATATTCTGTGTCAGATTCTGAGGAAGATGAAGCGATGCTGGCGGGCGGTTGGACGGCGGCAGAGCCTGTCGAGGGTCTTGGCGCTTCACCGGCAACATCCTCGAAACCATCAAATGAACCGCCGCCGCCGCCGACATCAGGTAAAATAGCAGCAAGATCCTCCTGATTTATCACCTGAAAATTAACCATTTTTAAATTAATTGATTACAAAAGATTATTTTTTTTTAACAAACCTGTAAATGTTCCGATATTGAAATATCATGTCCTGATGCTCCTCCATCAAGTTGGTGGGCGAGCTGAGTGATTTCATCACCACTTTCTGCCTCATCGCCGTCCTCCTCATCGTTTTCCTCATCTGAAGAACTGGACTCTGAACTACTTGCAACTGGCGGTTTTGCCTCCCCAGGCTGAAAATGATAATAATTCTCAATTAGTTTTTGCTTTATATATTAGAGAAAAAAAATCTTTATAATATGGAACTAATAATGCAAAAAAAGACAAAAAAAAAAAGAAAAAAAAGTGGGCTTTTGAACTTGTCAGAGATACCACGAGGCAGCTAAGGCCAAGACTAAAGAAAATGGCAACGTCAGTGGGGTGTAAGGTCATCCTCACCCAATTAAGGAGGTGCGAGGTTGACACAAAGACACTTTTGGCCATAAAACACATATAATTGAAGGTGGCATTCCTATACGCATTCTCTATACAGAGCCAACTTTGAGAATTGTACTTGAGCACAGCAGCGAATATCTGGATCCCCCCTCTGATTCTTTGAGGAAGCAAGTTTGTTTTATTGTATATAATATTGATATTTTTCTGTCCCCTAGTGTGTGTTAAGACTCAATCAGGTTAGTTATATAATAAATGTAAAGGGTGATAGAGGATTATCGAGTACTACTCAACAATTATGTTGAGGGTTGAAATGACCCAGCTATTGATAGCCCCTGGAGTTCAACGTTGGTCGCTGTACAGAAAAGACCGAGGACTGCCAACAACCAGGATGGGTGATTCTCAAAACCTGCCGGTAATTTACTGTAAATTACATAAGCTGCAATTACAGGTGGATTGCGAGCAGTAATAGGCTCAACTATGTGCATCACGTACATAGATAGATCATAGATCATGCAAAGATTTGAGCTTGTATAAATCAATACTCAGTAATATTGTTTTCTTCGGTATTCACCGGACTTTCTGGTTATCATTTATTCTGATCGTTGTAAACCACTCTGAATAAGAATTCGCTGACAATGAGGCTAAAATTCCTCCTTGATCAGTTTTTCTTCAGTAGCCCTAGTTTTACCGCTGTGGCATAAAAGAATTAGTAAACAGATGTCAAGATTTCATTAATCAAATTTACAATCGTAAAAACCAAACAAACCTATTTGCCAACCCTAAACAATCATAAGGCCACAAAATGTTATAAAAGCTTGGTTATTTGCAATCATTTTTGATTTTTGTCTGCCTGCACTTGCTCTTTCAGGTGCATTCCAATCTTTCGTCATCTTTGTTGATCCATCATGTGTTATTTTGTCTGATGTTTTTTTTAAAACTTAGTGAAGGTTAGGTCATATTTGATTGTGTTAGTCAACTCGCCCTGCTTATAACCCTGACTATAACAACAATTTAAATAAAGCTTATGCTCAATTGGTTTTCTGATAGGCAATGTTCTGTTAGTAGACTCCATCTTCAGTGTATCCAAATGGGATAATTATTATTTATTTAGTATATAATTATTATTTCACAATTATTGATAATATTAATAAATTATTGTATAAAATATTGAATTTCAAAATGTATCATAAAGCTGCACGATTGATGAATTTTATCATTAATTTAGTTTTGTTTTTATCAAGTATAGAACAAGTTTTGGTGACAGGAAATGTGAGCAGGATGCCCACAAGGCTTTTTTTTAAAATGCATTATCAATCTTGATGACCCTCGCGGAACACGTAACATAAACGTTACTAAAATAAATACGCAAGCAATTGACAAATTAATGATTAAACAATTAATTTCTGAACAAAAAAAAAAAAAAAAAAAAAAAAAAAAAAAAAAAAAAGATTCGACAGAGAAAACAGCCGAAACTTTTCATTTTCCATTAATAAACTTGTTGCTAAGGGTGGAGACGAGGTAATTAACAATAATTATGAGATAATAAATCAGCCAGGGCAAATTAATTCAACTTGTTATGCTAAGCAATTTATAAGTCATTAGTCAGTTGAATGAAGTTGTGCTTTTTTTCCTAAAGTATTAATGCTTATAGAAAGTAATACATTTTCATTAGGGTTTGCCTATATTAAGGATTAACTATAGACTTCTTTTTTAATATTTTGATAATATAATATTGACTTTGAATTTTTATATATTAAAAAAATTTGCACGGCCCGGTTTCTATTTTGTCTCTATTCCGGACAAGAGGACCCTCAAGGCTATCCACTTCGCCGTTTTCCCTCTTTTCTATATCCGTCCTTCTCTTTTTTACAAAAAGAAGACGCCAAAAATAAATAAAATAACGCTTTCCGAGATGAGGGTTTATTTTACAGTGGTATTCTACCATAAAGATGTAAGACAGGAAAGGTTGCCGACACAAACGAAAATTTTACAAAAGAAAAACAAAAAGAAAAGTCAAATTTGCTCCTGGATTGTGAAACTTTGGGTAGCTGAATTGGCCAAAAGGCATT
Organism: Cimex lectularius; assembly: GCF_000648675.2. Lineage (NCBI taxonomy): Eukaryota > Metazoa > Arthropoda > Insecta > Hemiptera > Cimicidae > Cimex > Cimex lectularius. Next base: position 1,387,104 of record NW_019392697.1, read on the forward strand.
TAATACAGCCAATGTTACACCAAAAAACTTTTTCATAATGTAGTCAATAAAAAAAAAAAAAATTATATAATGTGTAGTCTTTGTCATTAGATATATCAGTTTATTTCAGCTGAAGCTTCATAAAATGGTAGAACCATTAATGTCTGCATTGAAGTCAGATGATTTCTCCTAGTTTTGATTATGATTAACTGTAAATTATTAATGTTTCAAATACAGAAGAAATATTTTATTTTATACACAAAACTAGTTAAATTTGTTTCACTTCTCTGGTGTGCTTATGAATCACTTTTTTAAAGTTTGTTGTTATGTTATGTATTTTGTTGTGTTATGTTGATTGATCGGTCTCGTCTGTGGTTGTTTAATGTTATTCACCTAGCCTAAGTTTGTCCTAACAGATACATTTCGCTAATTTGAATAGTAGTCTTGTCTCAACCTGCTTATTCATCCCACTAGAGTAGATGGTGGAAAGCAGAAACGTGTCTGACTGACCAAATTAGAAATGATAGCATAATCAAAATAAATTGTTTTGTTTGCTGTTCATCGTGTTACATAAAAGTGAAGAAATGGATTTCGGTGTTTTTTGTGGATAATATATGTGTTTATAAATAAAATCCACGCCAAAAGTCGTCCAAGAAATCAGGCAAAACTAAGCGGGATGATTGTAAACGACCCACCCTTAAATCTTACAATTATCATAAAACTTACATAAAATACTATTATAGACCCAAAAATACGTGAGTAAATAAAGTAAGGTAACTAAAATAGTTTAAAATCAAATAAAATTTTTGTCGTACCATCAAGTAAGCTTGGTCAAATTCACAAACGTGTTACAACAACCAATTTACCAACAAAACCATTTTTTAACCGCGGGTTAAAAACGTTTAAATGAAAACTGCCGGTGTGTAGTAGCCGTCATAGAGAATCGAGGACCTTTTTTTTCCAAAGAAAGGCTTAAGAGGGATCTCGAAGAGGATTAAATGATTAATGAGTTAATAACAAGGCCCCTCCGGGAACCCTGTCATTAAAGGACGTGTTTAGAAATTTTAACGGGTGGTCTCAATATCGCCGAGGATATCTTGTCCGACGGAAAAACACATCGCTCCAGATAATTATCTTGCGACGGGCATCGCTTCTGTACTGCTTTTACACGATCGGCATTAGACAAAAACCTTGAGATAAAATAAAACCAATGGTTTGTCAAATTGGTGAAGATCAATGGATTCTGTGATTGAAATGACCAAATAAACCTACCCTAATAAAAAAGCGTAAGGAACATGTCATTCAACCAAGAAAATTAAGATTCTGATAGTGAGCCAGAGACGTTTTGTCAAGTTTAGAAACACGGTCTATAAAAAGAGAATAATAATGATGACTTGATAAAATAATATAATCTAAGGCAGCAGCGAGAAAAATGGAACAACACGGCATATTACAGACAGGTGTAGGCTTTTAATTTAGGGAATTTTTGGTATAATGCCGTCTCTATACTTGGATGCCAGAATAACCCTGTACTGTGAACATTTCCGCATTTTTGATTTAATATTAAAACCAGCCGGCAACGATTCATTTTTATTTGTTATTTCATAGTAGTTATTTGTTATTATTGGGTTGTCCGGAAAATAATGCAGGATTTTGGTATTAAACAAAAAAAAAGAAACTAGTTACTTTAAAGCAATGTTCTTTAATCAAAATAATTTNCATTCATACAAATGAGTAATCCTGTAAACGTAAACAGAATATTTTATATAGATTTTTTTTAATGAAAACTTAAAATCCTGCATTATTTTCCGGACAACCCGATAGTTGTTCGTTCTGTCAGACAAGTTTTATACCCGGACACAAATCCATTACATAAGTGGCGAAGAGCACAAACACGTCTGAAAGATCAACCTAGCGAGTATCGGCTGATCAAAATGTCCAATCATCACTTTCGCATACGATACGAAAAAATTCTAGAGTGCTAAAAATTTCCAGTAGTTTGGTCGTGGGTCCATTTCTTCGTTGGTCAACGGAAAAGATGAAGGATGGCAAAAGGTGTCGGTGTCTGGTCTAGTCTGTGTTTTCGCAGGAAAACCAGCGAGACTAGACGGACCAGTATGATAGAAGACACAAACTTGATTGGTGGTTTGGGGGGGGGGGTAACACATACTTAAACAATTGTTAGAGTCTGTCAGTCTTCGCAGGTTTGATTAGTACGTTAACTTGATTTATTATCTTGTCTCTCCCTGCTTATATCCCTTACAAACATTAGATCAGATAATAATAAACAGCAGAAACGCGAGTGACAGACGAACAGTAAAAGAGGTGTCGGTCACTTCGGTGGATTAAGCCTGTGTTTTTGTACAAAATGCTTCTTCAGAGACGAAACTAGCGAGAATGGGCGGACCAGGTTGATTGAAAGGACACAAACTATTAAGTCTGCGTTTTTTACAAAGGCGTCTAGGAGACCAAATCTGCGAGACTAGGCGGACCAGGATGATCGAAGGACAGCAACTACAACATGACAATGTTAATCATCAAACCTAAATATTATTTTGGTTTTGAGGGATCGATAAATACCCAGATTTTGGTTTGTCAGAGGCGTTTCGCCTATATGACTTGTAGTTTTCTTTCCCTACTTATATCCCTGACACAAATCCACCCGAGAAGATAACGAATAACAGAAACGCCTTTGAAAGACAAACAGTAAAAGGAATGTCGGTGGATTAAGTCTGTATTTTTGAACAAAATGTGTCTAAGAAGCCAAACCAGCGAAACTAGAAGGACCAAGATGAGCGAAGGACACCAATACATTATGACATTGATATTTATCCTAAATATTTTTTGTTTGTTTTAGGGGTTCGGATCGTGGTATATTTTACGCGTTTCGCCAACTTGGCTCGTAATCTTGCCTCTCCCGGTTTATTTCCCTGACACAAATCTACAACAGAATATGGCGAAAACCAGAAACACTTTTTACAGAAAAACAGTAAAGGGGGTGTTGGTTTTTTTTTTGGTGGGTGTTTTTGTACAAAAGGCTGTAAGAGACCAAACCAGCGAGATTAGGCGGACCAAGATGATCAAGGAATCCTGGCCTGTCAGACTCATTAGATTGTCTTTCCGTTAATGAAGTGAAGAATGAAAGGAATATGGTTTCATATTTTGTTATTTATTTTTGAGGTTTGTGAGGATGTTCCCATAGTCTCCTGGTCTATCCGTCTCTTGGTCATGATGACCACTGACAGGCTAAAACCTTGGTTACCCTAAAATTGAACATTCATCAACACGCAGACAATCGACAAAAACTAGAAGATTCTCATATTACATGAAGTTGAGATAATAATGCGGATTCGTTTGCACTGAAAAGAAGACGACAATGAAATATCCAAGGGCGTCTGCTGTAGGTTCAACGATTTCCATTCGCTAATTTCCTTGAAGTAGCCGAGTCATGATCATGATTCAAGAAAAAAAAAAAAAGAGTGCAGAACGAGTCGCCGTAAATCTCGGACTTTCTAATCCCCCACAATCATCCTAAACATGCAATTTTTCAAATATAATTAACTTGTTTACTACGTCAAATTTTATCCTCTTGCAAGTCCCCTTTCAATCTTAATTTACAGATTTTAGTATGATACAGTCCAGTGAATATTTTAAACCGATCTATTGTTTGTTATTCAAATTTCCCTTTTCTTCTGTTGAAATTCGGTCAGATAGACATCAAATTACAATGACTCATGGGAGAAACTGACGTTTATTTATTCAACTCCGCATCACAATGATTGCTCCGAAGTCTAAAAGCTCTATTTATCCCACGCCGTTCTCGACGTAGCCCGTTAACCGTTGGGCGGAGAAAGGTAGGCCATACCGGTGTAACACTCGTGACCTTTCACACTTCCCATCCGACCGCAATCTTCGCACTTTGGGGCAGAGCGAAAGCTTTTATTTATCGAGGTTGTGTCATGAGATTAAGTTGTTTACAAGCTGTTCAACAGGTTGAAACGCAAAATCAATCAGCCATGTAAGTTTTTTGAGGGGGAAAACTTGCCTTATTGGGTCAAACGTTTTCCTCTGTACTTTTTCGAAAGTTTTAACGAAATTACTCCACTTAAAGTATTTGTAATGTAGTATCGTGGTAAATTTTTTTTTTAAACGAAAGTTTATTTAGAATCTGATCTCAAAATATCGGTCGGAACGAGTCAGAATTTAAAACTTTTGAAGGCAGCGTAGCCCAACCAACTTTGGAACTGACCCAGAACATTCAAATTTGGATAATAGCCTATCCTCGGGATCGCCGGCCTTCTTGGGGCTGTCCAAACAAATTTAATAATAAAGTCCGGGTCAACGGACTTGATTTCTTTCGTATTATGCCAATTTCATTGTGATGAATTAGACAGCCCAGCAAAACGAGACAATTATGCAAGTTCATGAATTATATAAAAAGTTGTATAATAAATTATCGATCAAAAACATGTCGATGAAAATGTGATAAGTATTTTGTGATTAAGCGATTAAGATTAAGATAATTTCAATGGATAAGGAGTTGGATTCCATCGAGATGGAATCTATGCAGAACGGAACTGTGGAAATAGGCAGGATTTAAAAAAAAAAATCTTCCGGTTAGATAGCTTTCGCCAGGACAAGAGTACTCGTACGAGGTCAAAGGACGAAGGACGAAGGTACGTTGCGCCCAATGTTCGACGCCCACGCCTCCTTCAGAACGGGTTGATTTATCGCCGAGTCACAGTCAATCTCACGCTCACGCCGGGTCTTTTACAAAATGGCCGCTCGCTCATTTTTGACCTGGTCAATGGGCGTGAACGGCCGTTCTTGGAAACCGATTTGTCGCTGTATCACCAGGTTGACCTTTACACTAGAGCTGCCTTAGCAGCGACTATCACCCAATGTTTTCCTACTTTAAAAACTAAGCTACTGCGTTTTTTCCGGTTTACAAGCATTGAAAAATTCGATAACGCTTGTTTTGGGCAAAGATTGCCTTGTACAAATTTTAAAATTGTTTCTAGCACAGTCTTTTTTTAAATTATTTTATCCATAATTTATAATAAGAGACGATGAAATTATTCAAAAGTATCGGTCTTTCGAAAAGATTTAGTCATCTGCATATTGCATCTGCAGGGACTTTTCCACATTAGAATTAGGCCGAACTGCTCTTAATGAAGTTGAGATTGGCAAATTCCTCAAAAACTAATTTTTTTTGCACATGAGCTTGTGATTACATTCAGAAAGACTAAATAGGCCACGTTAATCATGGGTGGAAATGTCACGGTCTTCTCGTCGGATATGGCTATATATTTCAAAAACGTTCCTTTTTGTTTTTTATCTTTATCGACACACACCAGATAATCAAATTGATTATATTTCCCTTATTATAATTTTACACGATTTCGTCATGAACGCTTGCATAAAACGGAACTGTTGGTAAACATGTATGACTAATGGCTCGACTCCCCCACCCTATCGATCAAGTTTGATCAACAGCGATAATCTATTGTAGATTTTCTTTAAGCCACTTCAGAACTATTTTTTTATAAATACAAGCTAGAAGCGTAAGATGGAAACGTCACCTGACTAATTATCTGACCCAGAAAACATGTTTTGGCACACCTTTGCATGGTTTAAGACCGCAAGAAGAAGAAAAATACATCAAGAGAAAATCAAATACATATGGTTCCAAAACCAGTCAGGTCTTTCCCCACAATTATGAGAAATCAAAATCTTCAGGGAAGTAACCTCGATCTTTCAAGCTGAAATATATGCTCTCAATGCTTGTATCGTAGAAAATCCTAAAACATATTCCAGTGTCACAAGAATCTTCAGATCTGCCAACCAAGCCCTAGAAGAATTAATAAAGGTCACATCCGAAATCATCAAAACCTGGGAAAACAACGCTTGAAGCTGAAGCTGATGCCATCTTAAATGCCAGGTCACAATGGAATTGTGGGCAATGAACAAGCAGACATACTGACCAGAGGATCTGTGAGATCATATGTTCTGAATCTTTAATTGGGATAACAAAATAATTAACAAACATACTTCATCTCAGTATGGGTCTATATAAAACAAAAGGAGAAACGAACCCTAACGGCGACGAAGCAGAACATAGCAGTAACAACTGTAGCAATGTGCAGTTTGACAGGTTCTCAGAGAAGTGATACGCCTGGTGACTGGCATCTGAGAAAGCAACTACACGACGGTAATCCTCCTCCGAATCATTGCAATGAGGAGGAAGAAACTGCCACCCATATAATCTTGGAACGCGAACCAACCTCTCAATGGAGACAACCTGTGATCAACAAAACCCGGGGAAAAGAACAGGAGCAATGACAGTGACCTATCACTACTTAAAATAAGGATCGTAGTAATTGATTTGGAGTACTGTGAGTAATTGGGAAAAGTACTGTAAGCCAAAAGTGCTAGCAATAACTAAACCCTACTTCCTAATACCCTTCTCGTCAACATCTTGGTCTTCTGGTCCACCTAATTTTGCTGTTTTGGCTTACCAGACGTGTTTCGAATTGGCGAGAATAGGCGGATGATCGGTGAACACCAAAAATATCAACTCTGTGATGTGCCCAGCCTAGTTTGGCTTTAGATTTTTGTTGTGTCTCGCCCTGCTTATAACCCAGATCCATCGGTAAACATTGCGTAATTGACAGACCTAAACAGCTAGAGTGGTTGTTTTCGTTTCTGATCTCTATGTCCTTGCTGTTTAGAGCTGTCAGGCGTTTGCATATTTTGTCATCTTCAATATTTCAGTAGTCAGAAAGAAAAGTCTGTCTCTAGCGAGAAAGGCGGCCAAGAAGATAGAAATCAACAAAAATATAAACTCATTTTTTCCGTTTTTAAAATGTTTGTAAAGTCAATACAATTATTTAATATTGTGGCTAAATTAACCAGTTTTTACATTAAAGTAGTATTTTGGTCGTTTCCGGCAGTCTTCAATGTGCTCAACTTTGTTGTCAGATTTTTGAAAATTTTATCTCTTTGGTACTTGTCATATGGTCTCGCCAAACCAGGAGAATATTTATTACTCATATTTTTTATTTTTTGTGTACTGTATGTAAAATAAATATAATTGTTTAATAATATGGCTACACTAAACAGTTTTTAAACTGATGTAATCGATTTTGGTCATTTTTGATGTGCTCATCCATGCTAGTTTGGTCTTCAGAAGTGGGATTGATCCTCGCCCCGCTTATAGCTCTGATCAATCACTGATGATGGTGTACTTCCTGACCAAAGCAGTCTCAATTTTTGGTTTTCGATCATACTCGCATCTCTCTATTCTTGCTGTTTTAGGCTAGGTTTCGTCAAATTCGTCTTCATCTGTGTGGTCATCAGGACAGACCACGACATAAATCTCATCAGACGACTTGTCCTTTAAGAAATTTTACTGCCGTTGTATTAATCCGCTAATATTAAAATAATTATTAGGGCCCTAAGCACGATTGTCGTGAACGATTCAGCCATGAATCATCCTGAAAACGGTGAAGGGGTTGAGGCCGTTTCACTGTGTCCTCTAGCCCACACATCATTGAACCTATTTCACAAAAACTTACATTGAAAAAAATTACCTAAGCAGATAAATTGATGAACAAGTACAAAGAGTGTAATTGTGTGGAAAGAAGGAAAGTTTTTGGCGATATTATTAGAAAAAAATGGGTTTATTTTGAGTCGAATAGTCAAAAACTAATAAAAAGCATGTATTTATAGGATTTACGATTTTTTGAAATAATGTTTTTTGGTAAAATAATCATACTTTCTCCAATTTAATTTTTGAAAAAAGCAAAATTCTCAATTTTTTTTATAAATTGGAAAGTGTCCAGAAAACGATCGATTTTTAAAAACGTATTAAAATGGAAAAGAAGAAAGGGGAAGAAAGGATCTGTTAAAAAAGCTTTAGACTTTATTTTCGGACTTTGTCGTGTAATAAAATATGTGAGGCTTGTATACACGGCGATACCGTAATAGATTTCCGCGAGGAACGCGCGCGGCTTTTTTTTCTCTCTCACAACAAGAGATTTATATCCGATCCGGCTACCGATTCTGTTTATCTTCCTTCCATTCTCCGGACAATAAATAATCCGAAAGGCGACCTGCAAACAAACAGATCACCGGATCAGAACGTACAACAAAGAAGTACAACTGTGGTGTTTAACGACTATAATCTTCAGTTAAAAAAAGATGAGATTAACAGAAAAGCAAAATCAGTCACGAACAATTTAAGGTGCGTTAACAAAATAACATTGTAAAATGCATCTTATTTTAATACCAACTGCTCCATGGCAATTTTCAATTAATACAAAATCTTAGTTTTCCTACAGCTCACAATGCACAATTGAAAAGAAACGTTACTGCGGGAATATATTGGAATATTGAATAGAAATTGGTAAAAAAGTAGGGAAAAGTACGAATTTTTTAGTGACATGCTGGAAGAGGGAGAGAGCCAAAGGAATGGGCATATGTGATTGAAGAGGAGTCACGTAAAGAAAGGGTTTGTAATTAAGAGAAGCACATGTGGAGGCACAGAAGGTGTCTGTATGTGAGAGAATGAGCGAGCTTGGGAGTTTGGGAGAAAAAAGAGTAAACGAGAGAGTGCGTGCGTGAGAGAAATAGGCTATATGGAAAGTGAGAGCCCGTTGAGAGTGAGCGTACGAGAGGGTGAGGGAGGGAGGGAGGGAGGGAGAGGAAACAACGCTTG